>NC_092544.1:934285-1245714 GCF_037038585.1 Patagioenas fasciata | reverse complement strand
CACCTGCGTGGCAAAGCACAGGAGGAGCGTGGCCGCCCCGCTCCACCAGCCCCACCAGCCGCCGGTCTCTCAAGCACAGAGATGTCAGGGCTTTCCTCCTCCCCGCCACGGCTTTTAACGCACGGGACATAGCACAAATCAAGATGTCTTGGGGCCATAACAGGTTCTTCTGATCACAGCATGCTTTCAGAGCTGTTAGCACATTCTCGCTCCATCTTTGATCACAATCTACTCTCCCAGAGGGTTTAGAATTGGCAGTGACTGCAACTATTTTCCGAGCAAGTAGTGAGTTGTAATTGCACGTTAGCAAGCGTGATTATAACCACACCTGAGTACATGTGTTTTGCTACAGTACGATGGCCATTGGTCTGAAACTGCTCTGAAAACTGCTCTAGCATTCTTGAGGGCAGGACTTGGCAACCACAGGACTGCAGTGCCAATCCACCATGGTCTCATTAACAATACTGGCAGTCAGGGTTACAGTTTGCAAGTGGCTGAAGTAACTTTCTGACTTGCAGCTATAACATCTCAGTGTTGCTTTTGGCTTGCAGAGGTACAAATCTCAAAAAAAGATGAACCCACGATAAAGCAGCGCCCTGTTCTTTCACCCCCCTCCCCTGCGGGTTATACTGAAACTCCCGAGCAGAAGCACAGCTTGTCCCTTTCTAGATGGGCTCGCAGTGCTCTCCGGAGCAGGTGCTGCAAGAACCACACAGGACTGGGACCCTTTCTCACCTTCCTCTAACCCAACCCCATGCTCGATCAGGAAGGGCAGTCACCCATCAGCAGACCCACCCCCCACCCCACCAAAAGTTGCGTTCACACTCACCCAGGTGTGTTGACCCAGATGATATCCAGATGACAGAAGTAAATGCATTCCTTATCCAGCCAGCTGTTGCAGGAGCATCGCTTGGTCCTGGGGTGCGTGGTGCTGGCTGCGGCCAGCGGGGTCTCCTGCGAAGGGTGGCCCATACCTGCGGAAGGAGGAAGGGATGAGTTGCAGGCTCGGTGCAGAGCGCTGGGGTGCCCATCGGTATTGTCACCTGTGCAATCACACCTCTGGTGAGGATTACGGTGATTTCAATATGCAGGCAGTTTTACAGGAGGTGCAGCCTTGCTAATTAGGCTGCGGGCTCATAAAGGATTGCAGAGCCCCAGCAGCTTCAGAGGTGACCCCCAGAGCAGTGTTCCCACACCCAGCCTTTGGGCAGACCCCGGGCACCCCATTCCCCCAGCTGCAGGGATGCAGAGGGGTCCCCCTGCCAGGGCTGAGCCCCCCTCCAGCCCGGGGCTCACCGTCTTCCAGGAGGGCACAGAGAGCGAGGAGCAGCAGCAGGACGCCGGCGGGGTGGCTGTGCATGGCCGTGGGGCTGGAGGGAGCTGGAGGCGTCTGGGTTTAAGGTTTTGGCTTTTTTTGGTTCCTTTCTTTCCTCTCCCGCTGCTCCCCCGTGCGCTGCTTCAGCCGGAGCCGCCGCGATGCGTCTGGAGCCGGCGGGCGCCTGGCAGGTGCTTTATAGCCCCGGCGTTGCCGCGTCACGGCCCCGCTCCGCCCCGCCGCGTGGAGCGGCCGCGGGGAAACAACCGGGCGCGGGCACGCGTGGGGGCGGCGGCGGCGCCCGGCGGGGCGGCCCCCGGGGTAGACCTTCCTCCCCTCGCCCCCCCGCGGGCAAAACCCACCCCACAAAGCGGTCCCAGCCCCGGCGCCCCGCGCGAAACACGCGTGGGGAAGGGAGGGGCGGAGTGGGGATGGTGAGGGGAGGAAGTGTCCGGGAGGTGGTGGATGCGGCGTGTGGAGGGTCGGGCGGGGGGGCACCGTGTGCACGCTGCTCTGAAGCGTGGGGGTTGTAGCCCGTGGAGGGGCACGCGTGGGGGCTGCTCGGCCCCGGGGCAGCAGGTGGAGGCGGGAGGCAGTTTGCAGGAGCTGCCGGTAGATGGAGCGGGAGGGGTTCATGAACGGGGCAATTAGGGGTGAATTAGGGGCACATGAGGAAGAGTGTGGCCAGCAGGTCGTGGGAGGTTATCCTGGTGAGGCCGTATCTGCAGTTCTGGGCTCCCCAGTTTAAGAAGGACAAGGAATTACTGGAGAGAGTCCAGGGAGGGACACAAAGATGCTGAGGGGTCTGGAGCATCTTTGTGATGAGAAGACACTGAGAGCTGGGGCTGTTCATCCCTTGGATGTTGGAAACCGCACTGTGCCAAGTTAGTTTAATGGTAAGAACTGCTTTGGGATATTTCTTGTGTGTTTAATTCTGACCACAGGCAAAAATGGCTGGGAAGACACCAGACTCCTGTACTTGCCTTTCTCAATAAGTTTTTAAAGGCTTCTTAGGAAAGGGAGTGTGGTTTTTATTTGCTTACAATGAATAGTTTAGGCTTTTATTGCACCATTATCATGAACAGATGCAAGATGATGGCAATGATAGGGTCTTGTGCAAAGTGAAACACGCGCATGAGGTGTGGAAAGAGAAATAGGAAAAAGTGCAAATAGCCAGAATGTGGAAAACTGCTTTTGTCTGAGCAATAGCTTCAGCTCACGGCGTCTCTGGAAGTAAAACGGGTCGTGATCGCATCCCCGCAAGCAATGACAAGAGGCTTTAACATCCGCGCAGATCGAGCGGCGGTGTGAATCCTCTCTATTGATGCAAAATGCATGTGGAAGATGTGCACGGGGAAACCCACAGCGGGATCAATAAATATGCTCGGGGAAGCTATTGCTCCTTTCACCAAACAGCTCTGACTACGGTGGCACAGGAGGGCACAGATACTGTCGATAGTTTCGTTCGCTGTGCGGGGATGAAGTGAGGGGGCATAGGAGGCCAAAGCAGATTAAAAATGTGCATAGGGGAATGCAGCTAAACTTAGAGGGTAGAGGACATGTAGACAGACAAAATCAGAAATAGTGAAAACACTATTTTAAAATAGAAAGAAAATAAAGATATAACTGATAAAATAGTTTCAGTGTGATAGGCAAACAAGAAGAGGGAAGTTTTTAACCTTTATACCAATACAACAACCGTTCTAAAGAAAACAGGGAAATACAATAGCAGCATTACCTGTAACAGCCCATATTCCAGCTGTGCCAAGTCACAGAGTTATGTCAGAGCTCGGATACGATGTGACATTCCAGATGCCAGCTCAATGATATAATGAGTCTCCCTTGGCTCCAGCTCCTGCAATCCTCACTCTGGTCACCGCGGGGTGAAAGGAGATATCCTCGACGTGGGGAAGGTAACGCAGCCCTGGGTACCCACACACAGGGAAGCCTGGGGAGTAAATGACATCATTTTACGTGAAGGACGAGGCAGAGCCACAGTAATATGGCTTCTCAGGGTTCATTTACTGAAGGGATCAGCAGAGCACTGTGTTACATGAGGACCTAATGCCTGCAGGAAGGAAGAGGAGTCTCAAGTTAACCTGAGGTTTTGGAGATCTGGGTTCAAGCTGCTTCCTTTACCAGGCTCCTTTTGTGGCCACAGCTTTGTCACTCGGCTTACATTCCCAACGAGCACCTGAAGCTACACGCAACTGTCTGTGAAGGCTTCTTATTGTGTGTCTGGAAGACAAATGCCCAGCTATCTGCTTGGGATCTGCCCCTAATGCCAGGTGCAAAAACACCTTTACAAATCTGACCTTTCATCCGAGATTTCTCACTTGTTTTTTTTTATTTTCCATTTCTCATAAATCCCAAGAGATTTACACTGTCGCAGAAAATGGAACAAATGTTACACCCTCTTGTTCATATATGCCTTCTGAATGGAGTTTGAACTATTATTTTCTCCAGGAAATACCCTACTGTGTTGAGCAGGCACAAACCTGACCAGCACATGTATGGATGTTTGGCACCAGTGTTTTGAAGATCGTGAAGGATGTGGGGCTGTGGACAAAAGCCTCTGTTTGCTGCAGGGATGCAGGAACCCTGCAGAGGAACGGTGGGGTTGGGATTGCATTGACCAGGGCTGCTTTGAACCGACCCTGCTCTGAGAGCTCAGTCCAGAGCTACAAAACGACTTTTAAGAGTAATTTGCCTTTAGGCTTGCAAAGAACATGCAGACATAGTCTGAGGCAGCTGTCTCAGCATCAACCATCCCCACAGGGTATTATTCTGGTATCTAACCATGGTGATTTCAAGTGCAGCTACTTACTCTAGGCTGGATGTTCAATCCCCCATCCCACTATGGCTCAACTGGGACTGGGAGAGGTGGTTCTCCCTGACCTTCTAGACACATAGAAGCTGCGCTGCTCCTGCAACTGTCCCCATTCACCCTATAGAGAGCAGGTGGCACCGCTTCCCAGGACCAACCCTCCTGGCTTTATCACCATGTTAAAATCACCCAGAAAAACAACAGGCTGGAGTGCAGGGACGGGTGCGCGCTACACAAACAACAGCTTCCAAAGAAGGAACAAAGGCGTACACAGGGTCCTAAATGCCAAAGATGGGCTTTGCCTCCTGTAGTTATTTTTTCCCTTTTGTTTCTGACTGTAGGAATACATTGTTCGCTTCATTGTGAAGAGTTCCAGGCAGACATGACGAAAGGGACAAAACAGCTCAAGAAAAGAGACGTCCCGTGCAGCATTCATGAAATGCGCTGTTTGGAAGCAAAGAACGGGCAAACAGGAAAGCGCTTTAACCATTGAGACGACGGGATCCCAGCGTGTTCTTGGCACCGGCGCGAACAATGGGGTGATGTCACGAGCCAGAATTCCCCACGGTGGGTGGAAGCCCAGCAAATCATCATAATTCTTGTCCTGGGACATTAGCAAAATTTTTCCAGAGTTGATCATCTCCTACTGAGTCCCTGTTAGGAAGTGTAAGGAAGAGACATTGTCAAGTGAAGCTTCCTTTGGGAGATTCGTTGCCCCCCACCCCTCCAGACCAACACATCAGTTGTTATAGATCATTGTTTTCTTCTGACTCCGAGGAATTTCAGTGGTGGTGCCGAGCACAAGGCCGCCTGAAGAACGTATTCCATATTGTGAAGGAGGGCGCACATGAGGGTCTGGGTACTTGCAAGAGCAAAGGGGCAGGAGATCCCTAGGGCTTTGGGCAGACACTGTTGGTGTGGAGCGTTGTCCTTGCAGTTCCAAAGGTGCTGAGAACGGTGAGGAGCTTAGGAGACGTGTTCTTGCACAAACAGTGGTGTTTGGAGAATTTCAACCAAGCTTAACACTTCTAAATGATTTGAGCAATATGGGGGCACCCTCCAGATCCCAGACTCTCTTATTTTGGCTAAAAGTCAGTTCTGTGGAGAGCACCCCCGAGCTGACGTGCAGCAGCCAAGTAGTTTCTGAGGCAGCTCTTGAATTCCCCTTTAGCTCCTTTGTTTTGACAGGGACTGGTCCCATGAGGGGACTGGCATAGCCAGGCAATCCTTACAGGTTGTGATGGCTTTCGGTCATTATTGGGCTATTACTGAAAATCCGGGCTGCTCTCACCTCTCCAGGATCTGCTCTCAAGACCTCGCTCAGCCCCTCTGCAGGGCACACCAGCTCGGGGCACTCGCTTGTGTTTTATTGCATGAAGGTTCCTGTCACTAAGATGAGTAGTGGGACTTCTTGGCCGATTACTCTTTGAACAGCAAAGAGGACTTTAATGAGTCTAAGCCACTCAAGAAATGGCAGCTCTAAAGAAAAGCAGCACTAAGACATGCATGTTTGCGTGGTTTACTGATAACAGATTTGTCCCTGTTCTGTGTTTGTCTGTGGTTTGCATTATCAGTGCCTGAATATACCATGAAGGGTTGTTTGCTCTGGTTCCAGCTTCCAGATTTTTGTGTGCTTTCCCCATTCGAGGAGGTCCCAGAGGAACCTGGTGTCCCTGGCACACATGGAGAGGTGGCCTGGCCCAGGGCCTTCGGGGGAAAATGAGTTGGGTGTCTCAGGGACCTTTGAAATGTGTTGAGCTGCCTGTAGTCGAAGGTGATTATCATTCTCTTACGTAAGCGTCATTAATTTTATAGCAAAGTAACTAATCCCTCAGTAAAATAAGAGCAGGTAGCAGGGGCAAGATTTGCCTTTGGGACACCAGTTCAAATTAAATCCAGGAAGGCACTAGCTAAACTGAATATATGGATGTGTGATCAGCTTTGGAAGGGACATTCAACTTCACGCATCAAGGCTCTACTGTTGTATTGTATTGTATTGTATTAGATCTGGATGAGACCCCCAGCAGGAGCAGGCCATGCCTGATCCTTCATGGCAAGACTTGTCCACTGCTCTCTTCAGCATCTTCTGCTGGTTACGGCCACAGACCTGATTTAGTCTGATTGTACAGCTGTTATTTTAAAGTCATAATCAATGTGCTCCCAATGCCACCCATCGACACTGCTGCGGGAGCTCTGGTAGAGAGGGGCATGGGCAAAAACTTGTAACTCTTCCACACCAAGAGATTTGCTGAGCATTTTCAGCACCAGCCATTCTTCCTTTCAAAAACATAAGGGCTCTAAAGGCTGTGGACTCATCCTGTTCTTTCCTCACTACTTGGGAAGCCAAGCCTGCTTACCCCTTTTTGTGGATGGAAAAGTTGCACCAAAGCGAACCATTTGCAGGTAAGAAAGTGGGTTTTTTTATAAACTGAAGGACAATTAGAGATCTGTCCTGTGCGCCTGTCTGATTACATACTTTCTGTGCCCAAAGGGCAAGAAAGAAAAGCGCAGTGTGTGTTTAGACAGCCCCATGGAGACATTCCTTGTACGTTGGGTGTTCACTGGAACACTTTAATATGGATGTCTGCATTTACTCCACCCTGATGGTTGAACTCCTTCAGCTTTCCAGAATGATGAGTGACCTGGAATTTATAATTACAATAGGTGTAATGCAATTAATCACCACCTCGGAGCTGTCTTCTATTGCTAACTGCTTTATGATACCAATCCTCTGCAGCAAGTGCATGAGAACAGCTTGTGTAACACAAGGATTTCCAGCTGGGACAAGTTCGGTGGGGTTCCTGCCACCCGGGCAGCGCGAATACCCTTCCTGCAACAGCTGCTTTCTGCAAATGCCAAGGTGTTCCAGATTGCAGCCACAGCAACATTTGGTATCCAGTTCAGATACCAGCAGATGATCTTCAGGTTCCCTATAAGCAACTACTTCCTATTTGGCCAGCAGTTATGCCCATTCCAGATCTTTCTAGGCCGTTATTTTGGGGGAGATAGGTGGGGTAAGTACTGGGGTAAGTAAGCTGCAAAGACCGGTATTCATACAGAGAATAAGGCAGAAGTTAAATACAGTTTGAAGAAATCCAAGGAAAACAAAGAATATGCAGGTGTATGCCCTTTAAACCTCAGCACATGTACATGTGGTTAATTATTAATTATTGAGATGGTTTATTGATGTATTGATGTATTGATTTGTGCCACCTGGAGGACAGATCCCAATTTGCAAATCCATGACAGTACCTGGAGAGTTTAGGAAGGTTTCCCAATCAGAAAAGCAGATGCTGGAACACTGAGAATATTCATTTATTTCCCCTCAGATTATGGGTAGAGTAAAAAATGAATTCCAGAGCTTTCGAATCAGTTTGTTACATTCGGTAAAATTATTTCAGCTCTCAGTCTCGCAATTTGTTGCAAAATGATTGAATTGATTGCCTTGTCTTTACTCAGGGCCTCAAAATTGTAGTGGAATAAAAAGTCTCCTGTCAAATCAGATTTGCAACTTTTAAAAACATCTTGTTTTAAAAAGAAATTAGAAATACTTGATTTGAAAAAAAAAATATAGCCAAAACACTTCCAGCGAACCAAGAAGGTCATAATTTCCATCCAGCTCTACTTGCAGTTTTGGTAGGAGATGAGAGACTCGAGGCTGCAGCAGCAGATCATTTAGGGAAGGAAACAACGAAAGTTTTACAAGAAAGTTTAATTAAAGTAGGAGTAATTAGGTGCTGAGGAATCACAACACAAACTTGGCAAGAGATCAGTCTGTGCTAACCGGGTCTCTTTGCTGTATGTCTGTGCCCTTGGACAGATGTAACCATAATTTCGGTTACTAGTTAACCAGCTTTGCCATGAAACTGGGCTGGTTTGTACTATAACTATTGGTATGGGACTGCAAGTCCAGAGGGATCAGAGCAACCAGATTTTCTGCTTTGCTAGGAATTGTAGACTTTTATATTCCAACATAAAATGATGTAAAACTATTAGGAATTCCATATCAAAAGATAAACTCATAAGCAATATTATCTCGTGTCACAGAGATGTATTATTCTGAGCAAACATTTGCAATCGTTTGGTCTCTTAAAAAGGATTTTGGTATATTAAAGCAAAGATTTCACTTTGAAAAGTAAATTTTAACAGAATAGTAAAATAATCCATTCAAAAACCGTGGACATGAGATACAAAATGAAGAATTGTTATGAATTTGCAGTTAGCTTTGCTGCAAATGTGTTGGTTTCAGTGTATTTGTAAAGGGTGTTTAACAAGCTGGCTGTGTTTGGAATCCACCAAGAGTAGTCACACTTCTAATATTCACTTAGTCTCAATTTCCCAATATAAAGACGGCGGAGAAGAGAAGAAAGGAGGAAATCTTGTCCTTTTCCTTGCACACTGGTTTTGTCTGTTTATCCTGGAGGGTCCCTGGCTGTCTGTGACGGTTTGAGGTCTCCAAGCCCAGCTCAGAGCCCAGGTCTCCACCGGGAGCTGCTGAGCCGGAGCACAGTGTGGCCATTGAGTGCTTTTGCTCTGAAGGCCCCACATTAGTTATGTCTGACATGTCTTAGATGCCACAAACCATCTCCTTTGTTATTGGAGATAATAGAAACTCCAGGAGACAACAAGGCAGATGTGTAGTGGAGGAGGTGAGAGCTGCCCCAGAGCTGTTGCTATTAATACCTCAGGGATTCCTCAAAATAACCTCTATGGTGTTTACAGGGTGGTTTTCTCTTCCATAAATCACGTGGAAATGCGCATTCCCCCTGCTCAGCATCACCTGCACATCTTGGGGTCTCGGCAGATGGAAGAGCTCAGTCTGGGGAAGAGAAGGTTTCATGGTGCGCGAGGAAGGACACCCAAAAACCTTCTTAGCCATTCCCAGGTAAACTTCTCTTTGACCACCACTGTGCTGCCAGCTGGGAGCAGGTCCAAACCTGCCGCTCACCCTGATTCACCCACTGTCCACTTTTGGCTGAGCCGATCGGATGTGGTAAATCTGTAAAGCGCTGCCGCGCTTAAGGGGGAGTCAGGACACAGAGAAGACCCAGTCTGAGCAGAGAGCTGCCTAAAACAGTGGGAAATACAAAGAAGGGAGCTCGGCAGCCAGTCAGGCACAGTATAGAAGTTCAGTACAAGAACTGGTCATGTCTTTCCCGTGATAAATGAGCTCCTGGAAGAAAAGGGTCTCTCCCTCCCTTCTCTATCCCATTGACTTCCAAGCTTCTACTTTAGCCGGTACTTAATTAGTTGTACAAAATATAAGGAAAGATATCCAATCCCAGATAACCTCACTGTCTCCTACCAAGGAGGCTCTGTGTTTAACAGCCACGGTATAAAACAGGTAAAGTTATTCACACTTGGCCTCTCCCACAGCCCAGGAAAGTGCTGTAACCACCGGGCTTTGAGTCTCCTGGTGCGCACACATGTCTGAGGGCTCGTCTCTGCTGTCTTTTGTGTGGGTTTGGCAAGCTCCGCACATGCCTAATGGGTCAGGTCTTGCCAAAAAAACAGAAAGTGGGGAACGCCTAGTTTAAGAGTCTCTCCAGGGCTTGTGCACAGGCAGCTCACCATGTCCAAAGAGCTAAATCCAGAGGGGATTAAGTGCTCAAGCCTTGCATGTAGGCATCCTTGAGAAACCTAAAACCCTGACAGTGGAGGTGCTTTGGGTTCCCAGGTGCTGACGTTCCTCCAAAGGAGCGCACACAAAGCTGTCTACACCCCAGGCCTTTTGACACTCGCATTGCTGCTGCGTGGCAGACATCCTACACGAGGTACGTGCACATCTCCATGGGGTAAACATTCTCCACCGCGCTCAGGCTGTTCTCCTCTTTCCTAAAACAACAGAGGTGTCCCTGTCGTTTTTATGACATTTTGGAAAGGAATTCAGCAGTACACTGAGGGACACAGAGCACGGGCAAACACTGATAACACTGGCAAAGTGGCGAACAGAGTGGGTGTTTGATAGCTCCCCAAATACAGACTTCCACCCTCTGCTTAACGATAGGAAAAGTGCAGACAGGATATCCCTGCAGGGTGTCTCTTCAGGAGAGGTGTTGGCAAAATGTGTGTTTCTCTACCCATAGTGAGCAAAGGTGCTTTGAGCCAGATGGGTTTTTTTCATTGTGTAAGAGAACAAAACAAGAAAGAACAAAAGTAGTTTTCATGAGAGAAGCGTGTGAGTGTGTGTGCACGTGTGCCTCCTCTGTAATAATCTGCAATGAACTGAACAGAAATTGGCTGCCAGTGTCTCTAAATTGGAATCTAACATTGCTGTAGACGTTAATAGTCATAACACATATAGAACTCGGTACATGATAGCACTGATTTGCTTCCAAATCCCTTAAGAAATTAGTTAGCTGAAAGAGTAAAGTCTAGTGCTTGCAGGTATAATGCATGGTGGGTTGGTTTTGGGGGACAAACTTGTCCCCACAGGGCTAGAGACAGTAAGGAGAAGGCAGTTTTGTGAGGGAATGCATGAGAAAACACAAGCAGGAGCTTAGGATGAAGGTGATGTTTGTGGAAGGCCATGCGTGGTTGGACTGCAAATGGAAGGTAATTGGGTGTTACCACTCCCTTGAGTTGATTTCTGGAGGAAAGATGGGAACACCTTCCCCTTTGCAGTTCCACCAGAGGCTGAGAGTGTTGACATTGCAATCCAGGGCCTTCCAGTGGAATGTCATGTGCAGGACACCTTGTTCCTGGAGTCAGCCACAGCTTTATTGTCTGTGAAAAGAAGAGGGGAAAAAATGGGTATAGAAAAGAGCAATGTGTGTTATTACTAATTACTCTTCAGAATCCAAGGCTTTTCAAGAGCCTATGCCAAAAAAGGCCCAACAGTCTGGACAAGATGGCTCTATCCAAAGGACTATCCACAGCACTGAAATGAGGGAAGACTCTGGCTGACATGGGTTTGAGCATCCAGAGGTGGGGAACTAGAGGGACTTGCCTAGGAGTTCCTCTAAAGTACTGGACACCCAAGAATCAAAACATTTGAAGTTGTCTATTGTCTTTGAAGGTCCATCCATTGTGCAAAGGTAGTTTCAGAAAAGTGTTTCTAAACTCAGATTTGATTGGGCTCGATATGAAAACAGAAAGCCAACTTTTCCTTTCCCTGATATCCATGCAACTTCCAGCCCAGCTCTGAGTGCCCTCACCAAACCCTCAGGAGGACCCAATGCTGCTGCCTCTGCACAGCGAGAGGAAAAGGGGTCGATCAGGAGCAGCTCTGAACCTCGTTAACATTTGCCCTGATAAATTATGAGCAGAGAGGGGCTGTTAAATGTTTTGGAGGCTCAGCTCTGGCTCAGTCATCCTCTGCCCTGCTTTTTCAGTTGTTCAAATCACCACGTTTTTAGGCTCAAACCTCTGTAATTCAGTGCCAGCAAGACGGGCTGCTGTGCACAGCTAATTGCATGCAGCAGCAGATGCCTCATTGTGCTATGGCTGTCTGGACATGATATAGCAAAGCCTTGGTCTAGCTGTGTCAGAGGGATGAGCAGAAATACTTAGGAGGATGATCTGCCCTAGGTTAATGGCATAATGAGAGAGGTGTGAAAATTATGAGTTGTGGCACCCCTGGGAGGCATCTTATTTATCTACGTGGTGACAGATACCACCTGAGGAAGGGTATATATGCTACAGATGGATGATGTAACACAAAACTTAGCTAACATCAGACACTTTTAGCAATAACTATTGAGATGACAGTTCATGAAGAGCACACATTCCTGCAGACAGAGGAGCTGCAACCAAGAGCGTACCCCACCCAGCTCTGCACAGCAGCCCCAAGGCACAAACCTCTGCAGGCACAAGGGTTTGCCCAAGAAGGGCTTGTAGCACGCAGCCCTTCCTCCTTTCACAGTGCTTTGTGTCCTGGGCAGTTCCAAAGGTGAGTGCAACCAGAAGCCACAGGCACCATGTCACTGGTGGAGGCCACCTCCATGGCCATGTCACACCAAGAGTAGACTACATACATGGCAAAGACCACAAGATGTTCTAGAGGAACACAAAGGTGTTCCCCCACCCAATCAAGGGCTGAGAATGACTATGTCCCTGAGATCATTTGTCAATGACTTCTGAGGTCATGGAGATGTTACCTTGTTAAGTCCAGTGTCACCATGGGTTTAGACCACTGTCCTCTGGATTTCGTCATCAGCATCAGGTGTAACCAGGAGGACTTCAGCTTCTCTAACCCGCTACCCTGCGCAAGCAGAACAAGAGCTCAGACTGAAGTACAGCCGTTGTGGATGCTGGTTCACCTCAGAATTGCATCAGCACCAGCCATAGAAGTGTGACTGCAAATCTTATGAAAGTCTTCCTTAAAAGCCCAGGCTCTGGATTCACGTGATGCTATGAGAATCCCAGCTTATGTGGTCTGAAAGGAGGTTTCTTGGTCTGTGTAGCTCTAAGGTAAAACTGGAAAATGTAAATCCTAACTCAGAAAAACCTGATTACATGGAGGAGCTGCCTCTGTGACTTCAGAGAAGGGGCTGGGAATGCAGCCTGGAGATGGTGACCTGACTTTCTCCTGGAGGAGCACCTGTGGCTGCTGCAGTGATGCTGCATGGCAATCACCACTGCAGAAACCCCGTGCTACATATTAAGAAGCAGGAGTGGTTCATGACCTGTTAGACATTAATATCTCCCCAGCTTGCAGAAGTGCTTCGTGCTGTCCCAAACAGACCCAAATCTCCACACCCCTTCACTTCCCCCTCTGCAATGATCCTCATCTGCCTGCCATAGGAGTTGTTAACCTTGCTAAATTGATGACTATGAAGTACTGCAAATCAACTGCATCAGAAAACTGAGCTCATCCCTGCCATGATGCTGTAATACGTGCTGCCTGTCTTAGTCTTGGCCAGAACTGGGCAGTCATGCAGTAGATCTTGAGCAGCCAAGTGCACAGCAGCACCGTCCCACTATGATGCTTTGCAGCACGTAGGGGTGAAAAGGGACGTGGGATGCTTTCACAGCACCACGTCCCTCAGCTCTCAAGAGGCAAATACCCCCATGTGGTCAATCAAAGGAAAAAAAGTGGATTTTAATCCACTGAGATGCCAGCTTAGTTTGGCCTTGACATAAGTGCTGAGAGAGGATAGAAGCTTCTGGGAGGACAGGCCAGATGGGAGGATTATCTCCATTGTTTTGGGAAAGGTTCTGACTTTACAAACATTCACTCTCAGAAATGAACAAAAACACCTTTTGCCGTAAGCGCTGCCTGCACTGAGCCTTCTCCCAGCTCCCTGATATGCAAATCTCACCACACGCAGCTGGGCTGGAGCTTTGAGGTTGGCAACCTTTCTGCACCAATTTTGGTAATAGCTTTCTACGTGACTCGGGTATGACTAAGCAGAAAGGAATTACTGGGGACTCTTTGTTCTTGAAGCTCAGCCGAAATATGAACGTGCTGGCCTGACAAAAGCCGGCTCTTTGCATAAAGAAAATAAAGAGGTCTGGAAGGTTAATGAGTGACATAATCATCTCTGTGGGAAATGTGCATAGGCAAGGAATGAAAACAATGTGCAACTGAGATAATTGATTACCCGCGGTGTTGCACTCACCTGCGGCAGCGTGGATTCCCCTGCGCTGACCGAACACGGCTCGCGGGGTCCCGGCGAGGAGGCGAAGCCTGCGAAGGGCTCTGCTGGGATCCTCAGCACCTCTGTCGTGCTCGGAGGAGGATGGAGCCTGGCTCTGGAGGTGGGATTTTGCAAACAGGCTGTTGAGGTGCAGTCCACATGCAGGTGGGCTGTGCATCCCTCCCAAGAGGTCTGCTGACCATAGGGAAACGGGCTGGGCTGCGCTGTCACCTCCCTGGGGGGTCCTCACCATGGTGGAGTCACCCTCTTCCTCCTCAGCCAGGCAGCTGCGTTGCACATGGAGTCTCCCATCCCATCGGCAAAGGTCAAGCGACCTGTGGAAATTGTTTTAGCCTAAATACTTCAAACAGAAGATGAATGCACCGTCAGGAACAATACCTTGTCAAAGGCCAGGGTGATTGCAGAAGACCCAGGCCTGTGACTGCATGAAGGATTTGCCTGCGCTGCCGTGCGATGGGCAGCACACAAGGGCATGAAGAGTCATGTCCCCACATCAATGAGTGCCCGGGAGGCTGGAAGGCAGGACACCATTGTTATCACCCTGACTTAAAGGTTTTGTTTGCTGTTCTCACAAAGAATGAGTAACAGATCGGGCTTGTTTCCTACAAGAGTATTAATCACTTATGGCTGTTGCCTCACAGTCTGTTCTCTGCAGTCCCTGTAAAATGAGCTTCCAGGTCTGGGAATGTACCTATCTGGGCTTATTTGCAATTATCTCTACCGACATCAGTAATGATTGCCCAGGGAACCAGAGCACCGAATTTCACCTCTCTGGTCCACCACAGCACCACTGCACAGCAGGTCGGCTTCACACGGGGATGGTGGCACAAGAGAGGGTGGCGAGGATGGCAAATGGAAGTGTAACCAAAACAGGGACGGATGGGCATTGGCCTTTATGTCCTTACGGGTTTGTATCGGTTACCTATACTGAGCTTTAATAACTGTTGTGACCGGTTCCAGTGTCAACAGGGGCATCAAGGTGGTTACCTGTGAACCCACTTCCATTCACACAGCCTGGAGCAGTCAAAACCGGTCTCCTCCCAGTGCCTTTTCTCACACATTCGTGCCAATGAACATTTCTATCTCTAGCAGTGGCTTCAGCTCCTTAGCAGATGGCCCATTTATTTGAAAATGTGTGAAGGGTCTTACTCTGGGTCCTGGGAGATGAGGATCTGCAGCACAAAATCGATATAACCAGCAATAAACTTTTTATAATCCTGCACAGCAGAAGCTCAGTGGAGGTGGGAAGGGAATGGTGATCTCCCTTCCCACTTAGTGCTATCAGAGGGGACCTTTTCAGCCATCACTGTCCAGCTTCAGCCTTGCACAGTGTAAATTCTCGGCCTGATTTTTAGTCTCATTCGGCACCTTTTCCCTATGTTAAATGTGGATAATGCAATGTGCAGAAAACACCTTTACTGTTTACACTTTTTGTGCCTTTTTTACCTCAGAGAGCAGGTTTTCAGGCCCTGAAAGCAAAGGCTGTCTAGTTCGGACATATAGACATCCGATTTTCAAAAACACACGCTCAGGTGGATGAATCACATACCTGATAACTCTCTGGGCTGGCGAGGAGAGCATTTCTGGGCTTGTCCTCTTGCTATGGCACAATCGAGCTCTCTGGACATGTCAGACTTCCATCTTCCAACAACCGCTGCAAGGTGAAAGCCGTTTTCCTGCAGGTATTCCTGTCCCACACGGACACCGTGCGGGGGCTCCCTGGGCCATTGGAATGCAAACCGTGGGACATGAATCAGCCGTTGCTGTCTTAGACACCGCTTTTCTTCAGCTCATTGAATTAGAGTAGGGGAGAATTCTTTGGAGGCTGATAAATGGGATCTGCTTGGGTCCAAGCCTCATTAATGCCTGGGGTCATGAGAAGCTCAGAAGAGTGGTTACAGCTGAAGGAATCTCAGGAGATAAATATCAGTCCCCAGGGGGTGTCCAAAGGAGGCAGAAGCCCTCTGGGAGTCTCATAAATGCATGTCCGATGTTTTCTTTGCTCCTACCTGCAGCCTGCTGTTGGGGCAGTCGTGGTGCCCTGGAATGTGGTCACACTTTGTTCATCAAGCGAGCCGCCTCGCCAAGATACCGATCAGCACATTGCTCTCCTCAACCCGGTCAGTCGCGCGTGGGACCGGGCAGGAGGGAAAAAGTGCATTCTGCAGCTAAAACCCCAATCATCTGTCACGATCTGGGAAAAGCATTGGCAAAGGGTCAGAGAAAACAACGTTCAACCCAGTGGCCTCTCCCATGGCTCCTTGGAGTGTCTCCAGCCTCACACCTTTGTTAGGCTCTGGACAGATTTCAGTTTTGTCGCTGTCAACACTTCCTTCTCTCCAGCATCGCCCTCATCACCTCAATCGATCACCATCAGCGTCTCCTCTCACCTGCACATGGGTTGGCACCGTAACCATTCCCTAAATCAGCGCCTCAGAGAAGTTCTGGCCATGTCTGTAAACAAGGTACAGGGCTTTTAGAGGGGGCGCAGTTCATCCCTGGAAGTGTTGCAGAGAAGGGTTGACTTGTCACCCCTTGGCATCCACAGGTGAAGCCAGAGCGTCCTTTGGGGTGACATGGAGCCATGGGCCACTGGGGAAAGCAGTAGGGCAGAAGAGTCTTCAGCCTCCTACACACACCGCACTAAACCCACGTCCTCGATGCCAGCCAGCCTGGGCAGCTGCCTTCCAGGAGGTTAAACCAGACTTGTCTTGCGGTTGGACTGCATTATCTTGCCTTGTCTTTCCATGTAGGAGTTGGAAAAAACAAATGCTCTGTTTGGAGGAGATTAACCATCACAGATTCAAGGAGATCTTAACGGCATCAGCCTTACACCCAGCGTAGCAAGCACAGCTCTCCCTCATACATGGTGTTGATTGACAAAATGAAAGGCACACCACCGATACTAACAAGACTTACCATGGGGGAAGAGCATGGCTGACCTATCCAGAGCACTCCTGCAACACCTGTGTGTCTGAGGGCCAGTGGTGGATCTATCTATCTTCACATACCCATGAAGGACAGCAGGCCCAACACCTTCATTTCATAGTTGAGGAGCAAAGGCATGACAAGTAATGGTCCAGATCCACACAAATGGGCACCAACTCCTCCTGAAGCACCTGCGGGTAGAAGGGAGCACCAGCAGGTCTATTTGCCCCAAGTGTGTGACTGGAGAGATGATGATGTAGGAGGTGGCCACCACCCACCCTGCTGCCCACCATCTCCAAGCAGGAGCAAGGCTGGCTCCCAGCTGCTGAAGACAGCTGCCATTTCCAGTACCATCCTTGTATTCTCGGTGGGGACGTGGACACTTCTGACACCACTAGGGCAATACACTGTGCACAGAGAGGAACACCGAAATTAGGCTTCTTGGCTCATTTTCTACAGATTCTCCAAGACAACGGCCTCTCCTCTGACCGACACAGTTACTCTAGGACATCTATCTCTTTTGACCCTCCCTGAGGCAAGATATGCAAAATTTCCATAGCACTTGAACTGGACACATAAATTAGGCAAACTGTGTACAGCTCCAAGTAACTTTCCAGTTCAGGTTCTATGTGACTTGTCCAAAATCACCATGACGTGTGTAGCCAGGACTGGCCACAGCTCCAATTTTAATTGCCTTCCCATTAGGCACAGGAGATTACTCACATTCACCTTCTTATTGCCCTGCAAGGCAGCGGCTGCAGCAGTGCTGTCAGGACAGACAGATGCTTAAGACACATTGCATTTTGACATCAGATAGACCTTTCAGCATTTAGTTACAGCACAGCTTGCTGCTGGGATTACCTCACTGCTGGCCACCTTTACCAAGTGCAGTCTGACCAGCAAAGGGAGCTCCAAAATCAAAGGTAAATTATCTTCACCCATGCCAACTTCCGTCTGAGCCGGAGGATTTGGGGGTCTTGCTAATGGCTGGAGGAATGGAGAGGCCAGATGCTGATGACAGCATCACCAGCACGACCTTGGTTCAGCAGTTCACCTGGAGGTAACCGAGCTGTGGATCCGGCCCTCGACGTGCACGACATGGGGTAGCGGAGGCTGCGCTGGAGCCGTGGCTGAGCGACTGACTCGGATGGCAGCAGGCTGGCAGTCCTTCAAACAGCCTTTCTTTGTCTTCTTTGTGGGAGGTGTAAATGAATTGAATGGAGACGCTTGAAGGCTTTCCCGTGCCAGTTATTAGCAATCTCGCTTCTATATATAGCTTCTGCCCAGCTTACTCCGGGTGAGCAAGCAGAGTGGCATGTGAGTTATCGCTCTTGTCACGTTCGCCTCTCTCGATTACATGCATTTTGTTTGCTTGCTCCGTCGCGGTGATGTAAGGCTAAGAGAGGCTGCAATGCTGCATGGCTTCAACGTGCCGGAGGTACAGGCTCCAGTCTCCAGTTAGGAGCCACCTGGAGCTTTGGCAGTCCAAGGTATCCCAGCGCTGGGACACGGAGCAGAGCTCCAGGCAACCCTCTGGGAAAGCCAGGCAGTTCCTGAGCTGCTTCCCCATCCGTCTGGCCCAGCAGTGGCTCATGTGCAAGCAGAGAAGCAGCAGGAGACTGGAAAAATTGCACTGGAGAACAGCAGTGGAACTTCTTCCTGTGCCCCCATCGAGGAAAAAACAATCAATCAGAGGATTTTCAGAAGTTTGGTTACTTTTCCTGTTCTTTTTAGTTTCTCTGCATTCTGGACTGGCACCAGAATCAACATGGCAAAGGTTGTTCAAACAGCAACATTAAACTCACCAGACCCCAGCTCTCTCAGGGGAGACTGCAGAAAAACATCCTGTGCACAGAGCCTGCCTTTACTAACCCAGTATAAACGTGTCCACCTGGGACAGGTGAGCAATATCCATCTTCCTTCCAAGCTGCTTCACTCCTTCAAAGTCCAGCCCTTGAATGAAGGTCCTTTCTTCCTGCTCTTTTTGAGGGGCAGCAAGTGCAGCAACAGCTGGAGCTTCACACCAGTGAGCAATCAAGGAGGTTAATTAGAGATAGCGATTAGGGCCCTCCCTCATCCCCGCCTCAATTAGGAGACACCACCGGGAGACACAACCCCTACAAGACTCATTCTTCTCTGGGTTGTCTGTGGCGATGCAAAGTGACTGCAGAACCTGGTGCTGAGTTGAGAGCACCAGGCCCCTGTTGCACACCCTGTTTGCAACACTCGTTTGCACTCCCAGAGGTGTTAATTACCCACCTCTGGTGATTTCATTCTCTGGAGGTCTGGGAGCAGTTTTCCCCAACCAGTTGGTGAAGGAAGGTTGGATGCCACCACTCGCACGTAGGCAAAGCCCACGGTGTCCCTGTAGGTCCCAGCTGGATGCTCTGCTGTGTACAAGGTCCCCTCAGAGGAGCAGATGCTGGGTGCTGGTACCAAGCAGGGCCCCTCTGCCATGTTCCCATCTAAACCCCGGTGCCAGGTGCTGAACATGCCAACAGTTCACAACATTAGCAGGCCCCCAGGGCAAGATTTTGTGCACTGGGCCAACACCGAGCCCCTCCGAGCACTGAGGGGGTGTGTGTGTGTGTGTTGGCACCATCAACAGAAATTCTTGGATCACCACCAACAGCTTTGACTCTGTTTGGGCCAAATTCCCAAATGGGTCCCTTGACTGCTTCCATGTTGGCTGTGGCCAAGGTCTCTGGAGAACAGACTGGTCCAAGTTGGAATATGTTTTAGATAAACAGTGTGTCAGATTATGGCATGTGCCCAACAGCCTAAGCCAGCCTCACATTCAAACCCCACTCGCCAGCCCAGCTCTCCGGAGAGATGACAGTGACCATGACAACTGCTGTGGGCCCACCATGGATGGAGTACACCATGAAGTCCTTAATCCCCAAATAAACCCCAGCAGTCAGGATCTTTCCCCTTTGATTGTGGCATCCCACTGCCCCATTGCTCCTGGGTATAATTTATGAACAGGCAGGATGATTTCAGGTGATGACCTTTCAGGACACTGCTGGCTGCCCCAAAGCAGCGGTGGTGATGTTGGTGGTGCTTCACACCTGCAGAACGTGGCTGTTCCCCCCTATCTGCATGGCATCGTTACCACCAGCATCACTGAAAAGGGGGAGCTCACTTGGAATAAATTAAACAGTAGTTTTTTTCTTCCCCTGCAAGAGAAACATGAGCAGGAATGGCCGGAGCGGAGTGACAGGCTGATCCCGTGAATAAACACGGAGCCTTTCACAGCGGGGCTCCCCCAGGCACCAGGACTATCTGAGGATGAATTACAGCAGAGGAGAGAGCCCGATGGCAGCCAAGCGTACGGAGACAAAAGCCAGAGCCAAGCTAAATGTTTCCAAGCCCAAGGATCCCACTTGGGAATCCAAACCTCCAACTGGGTTTGAGAGTCAATGAAGCTTTTCTCTCTCTCCCTTGCATGGGGCCACATGGGTAGGAGGCAGAACAGAGCAACACCATGGAGGAGACGGCTCATGGTGGCCTGGATCCACCCTCCACAGCATTGCCCGGCTACACCATGGGCTACCTGGGTCTGATGCTGACACCCATCCCCGGGCGCAGTGCTGATGCCCATCCAGTCTTTGGATATCCTGATGACGAGTGTGCAAATAAAGCTCGGGAGATAGCTACGTATCTGCCATTCTACATTATCAGCTTCTCAGGGCTTTACTCAGCTCTTCCTCAGAGAAATCATTTGTGGGCGGTGATTTGAGTAAGGGATGAGTAAAATGTGATTAATGTTTTCTAGGACTGGCACTCTGATAGAGAAACTCACCGGACCCACAAACGGTAACAGACGTAGCATCAC
Source organism: Patagioenas fasciata (assembly GCF_037038585.1). Taxonomy (NCBI): domain Eukaryota; kingdom Metazoa; phylum Chordata; class Aves; order Columbiformes; family Columbidae; genus Patagioenas; species Patagioenas fasciata. The sequence goes on along the minus strand of NC_092544.1, from coordinate 1,225,207 downwards.
TCTGGCAGCCCCAGCTTTATAACTTCATTTTAAAGAAAGTACAAATTTAGGATCGATTTTTGATTATAGATTTTGATAAGCTGTTATTTTTTTCCTTATTTTTAACACTTCAGCCTTCAGCACAAAGAGAGGGTGGAAGGAGAAGCACCTCTTTTGCCAAGTCTTACCTCTTTCAATAGCAAGAATATATCAGCCATCCACCACACTTCCAGAGTAGGCAGAATCACTCAGTTATTCTGCTATATGTTTTTAAAAATCATTTCTGTTGGGTCTCATAAGAGGATCCACATCTCCCACCACCTCTCCGCCCTGTGTACCACTGACTTACAGGGCCCTTTAAATGCAAGTGAAAACATGCAATATTTTCCTTGTGGAGCTTCCACTCCAAATCAAGATTGATAACGTGCCATAAAAATGCAGACATTATGCAAGGAAGGAAGATGCAAAAACACAATTGGAAAGGAGCTGCTGGGACAGTGCGGGATAGGAAAAATTTGCATTAATTGGTTTTCTCCTCTTGGACATGCATCAGACTTATGCACAACGCCACATTTTTTTATAAGGAAATACAGCTTTAGGGAAATATGGATAATAAAATGAAATCCCACTAGATGGCACTCCGTGGACACGCATAATTCACTGCCCAAGCCACGGGGAGCCCTGTGCCAAGCAGCGCTGGCCGCAGCTTTGCCGCAGAGCCGGGCGGCTGATGCAACGCTGGGAGCGGGTCCTGAGCAGCCCTGCTCGGGGCCAAAGCCTTGGTTCTGCTCCGGATGGACATCGCGGCACATTTATCCCTGTGTCAGTCATTGGGGGATCTGCTTTTCCTTATGTCGCTGAGCGCTGTGATTTGTGTTCCACCGGCGGGATTTGCTGAAATGAAGCGGGGATGCAAGCTGGGGAGAGAAGGCCTGAAAATGTGACTCCTGCCCCCCTGCTCCAGTCAGGGGGTTTAGCCAGGAGGGATGGTGATATCCCCTGTGGTGTAACCAGCACCAAACACCCCCTCTTAGGGCAACAGAAAGCTTGTTTTGACCCCTCAATTGATACCCCAGGGAGCTGTGACGTGGCTGTAGGACAGAGAGAGCAGAAAGGGGCATCTTCCTCCTCCTGCTCCCGTTCCCTGCTCCCAACCTGCCCCCCCTGGCTCGGGTGACCCAGAGGACGAGCAGGCTGGGGCTGCTGCTGGGCTAAAGGGAGCTGGAAAGGGTCCTGTTCTATTTGGAGGAACATAATTATCAATGAGGAGAGAGTCTGGGGGCTTCTCAGCTCTATAACACAGTGCCAGGGCTGTGGATGAGGGCAGACGGAGAACCAGAGCTCACCAGGGCCACCTGCCACACGCTGTGACGTGGCTTGGGCTAGAGGAACATCTAGCGAAACCCAAGACCAAATCCTTCCTTCCATCTGGCCTCAAACCCTTTTCTCCTGTGCGTGCCAGGCTCAGAGATGCCCGCAGGAGCAGCTGAGCCCATGAGGGTCTTTTCTCCTCCAGGGCGATGCTCTTCGCCATGAGCTGGGCCCCCAGCCCCCATGTGAGGCACAGGGACGCCTCCAGACAGCCCCGCTCCCCACGCCACCCCCGCGGGGACTGATGGTAATTGTGGCTCCTTCACAAGTATCACGAGCACAAAATGCTCATTTGACCGAATGGCTGCTTGGCAGCGGGACCATAACTCACACGGCTTGACTGACAGCTTCCCGAGGCAATTTAATTAAAGAGACGAGAGTGCTCGAGAAAAATCATTAATTTCTCTTAAAGAGAAATCTTTGCCGAACACACCTGCCCGGTGCGGGGCTGCGAGGAGCGGGGCTGCGCTCCAGCAGTAATTGGCATGAGCACCCACACCCGTGCTAATCCAATCGCTCCGTGTTTCATTCCTGCAAGCTCATTTTAATACCATCTGTCAGCAATCCGCTCCCCTCCTATCACCACTGTAAGACCATCCAGCCGTTCGATAGGCAGCCACGACGGGGCCGGGGGGTGCACGCCGGCTGCAAACCCTACAGAGCCATCGAGGCATCCTTGTGCCCCAGGACAGCGGCAACCAGCCTGGGAAACAGTGGCCTTTGAGATGCCAGCGGCTCCAATGCCATCGCCACTGCTCTGCAGAAACAAGGGCAAACGTGTACAGCGTGGCGAGAGCTGGATGGACACTGGTGGCACTGGGGATGGCCATCACTGGTTTGATTTCAGCCGTTCTGCCTGCAGGGCTGGTGGGAAATGGAATTCATTGCTGAGGTGGTGCTGCTGAAGGGTTGGCTGGAGGTGAGCACAGGGAGGCGGGTGGGCCAGGGGCGTCGCAGGTTTGGGACTGAGGGGCCAAGGGCCACAGGGGAGAGCTGTGAGTATCTTTAGTCAAGCAAGGAGGAGGAGGATGAAGAGGATGAAGGGAGCCTGTGACAGGAAGCCTGGTCTGGGTGCAGATTCCTTTTTCCCGAGTGCCATGGCACGGTCCCCTCGATGCACCCCAGGACCCAGGGTGGCTTGTGCTGCCACCTGGCTTAGCCCACCCCGTGTCTGGAGCCTCGACAGGTCCCTCCCCGCCCATCTCTAAAATCAAGGTCTGGCTGCAGTTTTTGCTGGCTTCAGTCGTCAGCAGAACAAAATGGGAAATGCAGCCCCTTCTCATTGTGCACTTCAGTCAGGAAAACCGAGCAGCTTTTTTTGCCGTGGATGCTCTCAGAGCTTTCTGCTGGGAATAGCTCATGGACCAGGAATGTGGCTCTTCGGAGCACAAGCTAGGATCATTGCTATTTTCCCACTTAAAACCAGAGGAAAATAGATCAAATGTTAATTAGCAGCAGGGGAACCTGCTGCAGGTTTATTAGGATTTTCCCCTTCTGCAGAACCGCCTGATTAACGGACAGGCTACAAAACACCATAATACTTTCAGCACTGCACATTGGCAAAAAGCACGGCCAGTGCCCAAAGGATGAATAAGTCACGGGGAAGAACGGTGTGAGTGCAGAAACGGAGGATGTGAGTTTGCCAGAAGAGATGATGAATCCCAAGCAGCATCCCTCGTTCTGCCAGTGGCCAGCAGAAAGATCCTAGCACAGTCACATCTCTGGCTCGGCTCTTTATCTGTGAAATGACCTAACCCCTGAGGTGGTTCAGGCTGTAATAAAAAGGCCAGCGGCCGGTGCGAGCTCCTCCTGGTATCACAGCAACAGCGGGAACATTTCAGAGCAAGCTCGGTTTATCCGCAGCCTCTGGGGCTCTGGAGAACAGCTCTTGAATGCCTGTAAAAGTGCTTTGAAACCCAGGGATGAGAGATGTGGAAGGGGAAGGACGGTGGTTATTACGAACACAGCGGATCGTGCGTCAAGCATGTCTGAATGCAACAGCTCGGAGAAATCACGCCTGAAGAGTGTCTCAGGGAGACAGCTCGGCTCAGATTGCTCCCGACTGATATAACCTGAGACCCGGCGAGCTGCGTGACCCAAAGGATGCTTCAGGTGGGATGAAGCCAGCGAAAATCACACGGGCAATTCTCGATGATCCAGCAGCGCAGAAACTGTCGGTGCAATGCAAGGGCGGAAAGATCTCTTTGTCTTGCTTGCTGGGCAGATGGAGGTTAAGAACTGCAATGTGCGTTGGGCCTCCCTCACACCCAGCGCTGCCTGCGTGTCCCTGCAAGGATCCTGGGAACTCCTGTCCTGGATCGGCCCTCAACAAAAAGTCACCCTCTGGGATTTATGCCTCAGTCTTGCTGGAAAGCAGAGAGGGTTTTTAACCTAGGGGAAGAAACTGGGCTAGGACAAGGTCTTGGGTCCCTCGTGCACATCCCTGGCAAAGAGAGGGGAGACCCAAAAATGAGCCACACTGCCTGGACGGGATGCGCTTTGCTCTTCCTCCATTGCAGCAGCCTCTGGCACGTTTTGGAAACAGAGGCTGCCCGACGATGCACAGCACAACGGATTTCTTACTTACCAATGGCATAAAGGGACCTCAGGTATCCACCAAAGAAGCTCCTAGGAGGGACTGTAGGATTTCACAGTTTCTTCTCCTTCCTGAAGCAGCACCCCTGGGTTATTGCGCTTATTAAATTAGGAGCTGCAAAGCAACGGGGTAAATAGTAAATTGCTAGAAGGAAATACACAAAAAAAACCACCCACAGTCACCCATTTCAGTTATTAGTCCAGATGAGTGAATTTGGTGTTGAAACAGCAGCTTTGAAGTTCGACTCATTAAATCACACAGCAACTCAGTGCTTATTGGGTCTCCAGTCAGATAAATAAAAGCAGTGGGAAGAGAAGTTTGCTGCCAGCAACAGCCATCGCTTTTTCTGCTGCCTGGAGCCCCGCGATGGCTGCATCCCCAGGGCCGTCGTCCATCCTGCACACCAGCTCCGTGCCCTTGCTGGCTCAGGCTTTCCCCGCTGCCATCCCTTCCCTTCCCTTCCCTTCCCTTCCCTTCCCTTCCCTTCCCTTCCCTTCCCTTCCCTTCCCTTCCCTTCCCTTCCCTTCCCTTCCTCCGTTCCGCTCCGCGCTCAGCAGCCTCCTCCCGTTGTCATAACAACGAGCATCAGCCCGTGGCGGCCGCGCCAGCCCTGCCAGCAGAAACACCTCCTCGGGGGACACCGCACCGGCTCCCGTCCCAAACCATCTGGCTGCCGTGGGGAGGAGGGTGAGCTCCCCGCTCCCCCCGTTGCGCCAGGGAAGGTTCAGATTGGATATTGGGAAAAAATTATTCCCGGAAAGGGTTGTAAAGCATTGGAACAGGCTGCACAGGGTGGCGGTGGAGTCACCATCCCTGGAGGGTTGGACATGGAGATGAGGTTCTCAGGACATGGGGTAGTGCTAGAATTAGGTTATGGTTGAACTCCATGACCTTGAGGGTCTCTACAAACCACAGCCCTTTGCACCAGTGCTGGTGTGGAAAAGCAAAACCAGAATCGACCAAAAAACTTCTTGGCAGGGCCGGATCTTAGTGTGGACACTTGCCCATGGCTACCTTGGCTCCAGTCCCGCTGCCTGTCCCTGCAGGCACCACTTCATCCCGGCCCCAGCGCCGTCCCTCCGCCGTTCCTCCCACGCCAGCAGCTCTTTGTGCAGCTCCGTGCAAGGCTGGGCAGTGATTGAAAGCACTTCATCTGAGGTTTTATGAAAGCCACCCTGCCCGCTCTACACAACCTCATCAGCTCTTTCCAGTAGTAACACCAAGCAACACCTTCCAACATGGTGCAGCTAAAACCCACCCCTGGCTGGATAATCCAGCTCCTTCTTCACCCAAGAGCCCTACAAGAGGTCAAGGAGCGAAGAGCCCCAAAGGTGCTTTTGTGCCCGTGATGCTCATACAGGACCGGCTATAAGAGGGATTAAGAGCGGCTGGGGAGAAGGGAAGTCCAGCTCACCAGGGAACTTGGATATTTCAAAAGAACAGCAGAAATTTCAGCCTACCAGAGAGAAGCCTTGGCTCGAACTTCCTGCAGCGTTTTCAAACCTTCGCTCCTTCGCACGGTGCGTTTCCCATGGGGTGACCGATCTGCAACACCAGCCAAAGGGTTCTTAATCTTTGGATACTCCATTTGGCTTCCCAGGGAGGGAAACGTCTGGTCTCTGCGTCTAGAAAACAAAGACTCTTTAGGGGGAAGGAATTTCTTGGGACACTGATTAATTGGAGCCACTCTGGAGATCTATGTAAACCAAATTGGTTCCAGGTTTGGGAGATTAGGGGGGTTTAGCTGCAGTGTTCTCCAGACAGCTCTGGCTGCCTTCAAAGTGTCTCTGGTTTTAAGCATTGGAGAAACTATTATTATTTAAGGAAAAATCATTGCTCTTTTCAGTGGCTCAAGCACACACTGGAGGGGCTGGCAGCGAATCTGGAACAAACGTCACCACCCGCGGGCTCCAGCCAGCGCTCCTCGCCTTCAACCACCATAAAGGGAAATACAAGGTATTACCAGGGCAATAAAGGACCGAACCTTCCCCAGGACCTGACTCTCACACATCTCCCAAGGACCATGGAGGCTTTTTGGATGCACGGACTGAAATGGTGGATCCACTTGACCGCACCGAGGGGAGGGTTGGGGCACGGACATGAGTGGGAAAGCCCCGGAGCAGAGCGCAGCACCCACCACCCAAAGCCTGCTGAGCTTAACATCACGAGAGAGCCCCTGGAGACGCCACGCAGAGCCGTGCAGCTTTAGGCCTTGCAAATGCCTCTGTCACAGCCTTCCAAGGTAACCATTATTGCTGCCTGCAGCTGGGGAAACTGAGGCACAGAGCAGGGACCTGGTCCCCAGCTGAGTGCTGGGGACCGAGAAACTCTTCCCCCCTAGTGATGAATAAATGAAGGAACAGTAAACGCTGCAAAGATCCAACAGCATCCTGGGATCCAGCAAGCAAGGGCAGCTCTTATAAAAGCAAATGCGATGATGCTCCCTGCTCTGTGACCAATGCGCCGAGCTCGGTCCGGCCCCGCAGGGCCCCAGAGCACCCACTGCCTCCCTCTGCCTCACCCCCTCTGCACCACGGGGATGAAACACTGCAAAAAGCACCTATTTTGGTGGCATTTCTGCCGGAGCCGCACTCCACCCGCAGCCCGGCCGGCCCCGCAGCCATGGCGGGACCGGCGCCTGCACCGCGCACCCACTCGTCCGGATTGGGCTCCGGGTCCCCGAGTGCGCTGAACCCGATGGAATCAGAGACCGCCAGTCGCGCACGGGGAATATGTTGGGACTTTAAAATTTATTCCAACATGCTGTTTTTTTAAAAATACGCTCAGACCGAGGAGACAATCTGAGCGGTAGTAAAGGCAATATTATACTTGTAAAAACTTCTCATTCACAGTACAGATGTCATTTACAATAAGGGTCACAAACATCAAATACTGAGTATTTTTTCTTTTTTCTTTTCATTTTTGTGTGGTTTTTTTGTTGCTTTTTTTTTTGTTTTTACATCAGACTGTGCTTTTACCTGCATTTTTTGCACTGATATAACCATACAGACATTGCAAGATGCAAGTGTAGAAACCGGAGTGAAAATAAAATTACAGGCAAAACTACCAAATTACATTGTCCTCTGTACATATTTACAGAACCTTTTTGGAATGTATTGCCATTTTAAGAACATATAGAAACTTTCTACAGACTATTCCACTTACAGAATACATACACCTTTTAGAAAAAAAGGCAGATATTTATCTTACATGAGACCATGTATATTAAATTTGCGTACACATTATTATTATTATTATTATTATTATTATTATTATTCTTTACATTACATTTACTAAAGTGATCGTAAGTGCCATCGTATCTCAGTAATGCAAACAGATTGGGTTTATGCCATCAGGGCTGATTTTTTTTGTCAATAATTTACAGAATGGTTTTATTTGGAAATACTGTGCAACAGATGGAAATTAAAAAGAAAAGCACGTGACGAAATCAATTCAGCAAATGGAAAACAATTGCAAGAGCAGCAGCAAAGGGCTAGATCAAATTACCCAGGATTTTGCGCGTGGATTGGAGCAATTTGAGCGATTTCTGTGTGACCGCGTGTATTGCTTGTTCAGGGGCTGTTTCCGTGGGTTTAGAGCAAAAACCAGGGAAAAGGGAACGCCAGGTTAGGGGGAAAAACCAACTTTTTGGGGGTTTTTTTTGGTGGAGGGGAAAGCAGAGCGATGGGGGCGGCCGGGTCACCCCCATCGCTCCAATGGTGTCACCTCCAGCCCCAGCACCGGGGATGGACCCAGCGCTCCCAGCGGGTCTAACGGGGTGGGTGTTACCAGCGAGGCGAGGAGCGCGACGCTACGGACACCAGGGCTATGTCCCCCCTTAGGAGCAGGTGATGAAACACATTTCCCAGTCACAGGCTGTAAAGTCGCAGCTACTTCGGCGTTAAGCGTTTCCTGCCGCATTCCCGGGTCTCCGGCCAACAACCTGCGGACAATCAGAGCTGACAGAGATCGGCTGCAAGGCACGGGGTCGCTTTGGGAGCCAACCGCCCCCCCTGTCCACCCAGGGGCTGCTCAGTCCCGCAGGACACCGAGCTCTGTGACCGTGACAAAAGCAGCTAAACTCACACTTAAGCACAAAGAAGTTACTGAAACTCCAGAAAATACTTAAGCTTAACCCAACGTACAAGAGCTTTATTAGCTCTGGATGGAAGGTTTGGTACTCAACGGCTGGTTCAAGGAGTTGTTGAAGTGCAGGGGCCAAGTCCTCCATGCAGAATGGTTTCTTGGATGCCAGAGCATTCATTTCCATGAGTACCTGCGATCAGGGGAGCTACACAAACAGCTTAATAGGGAGGGAAATGTGCTAGGAGGGTTTTGGCTGATTAACCAGCTACACAACAAAGAGGAGCAGCCAGTCTCTGGGAGCCGCTATACATTTACAGACCCTCTGCCATAAGAAAAGCAGGAGGTTTTATTTCCACCTGCCGATGAGAAGGAAGGGCTGGGCTTTGGTTTTTTTCATCTGCCTATTTGCATTATTAATAAATACATTCTCTTGCGAATAATACTGCCAACCGCTCCGCAAAGCGTCAGGACAGCCAAACCCAGCCAGCCCTGCGGGAGGTAAATCAGGGTTTATCACTCCTATGAGACACCCCGAGTGACATCAAAAGCCGTGACCTGCAAACAGCTTTCACCGAGCGTGACACGGGGAGGCCAACGGGCGCTCGGGTGGGAACGGCAGCCACCAGTGACGGCTGGACCGTCGGTGACACGCGGCCCTATGGAAACACGTGGGGCTGCTGTGCCCCTGGGTTGAGCGCGAGGAGCGGGGGGACACGACCGGCACGGGGTCACCCCGCGATCCCACAGCCGGGCTCGGGGACACCCGCCCTGCCCGCAGGCGGAGATGCTGGTGGCGGCGCGGAGCAGGACGCCCTTCCCGCCGAGCTCTGAGCTGTCCATGTGAGAATTAGCCCTTAAATAGTGATTTTTGTGATCCTTTTTGCCTATCCAATAGGCCGTATTGCGCCCGTTAGGTAGAACATGAAGCACCATTTCACCCCCGGCCAGAGCATCCCCCGTGTCCCGCAGAGGAGCCGCAGCGGGTCCAGACGGAGCAGCCTTGGGGTCTCTATTTGCCCATCCCCTGAGTTTCCAGCGGTCCCCGGGTGACGGGTACGGGGTCCCCTTGGGGAGCAACTCCCAAACTCCTCACCCCGATCCTTCTGGTTTGGTGGGTGAAGGGATCAGATGGTCACACGCAGCACCAGCACGGATGCTCTGCAGCCGAGATGCTGAAAGCTTCAACTCATCTTGAGCTGCCGGCAAAGCTTTAAAATATAATAACAATAATAATAACAAAAATAAACCACAGCAACAAAACCAACGTAAGGACTCCGGGTTTTGTTGTTGTTCTTTTTTTCCCCTCTGTTCAGAAACGACAGAGGGGAGAAAAAACCAAAGGTAAAACATGCAAAGTGTCAGCAGGTCAAGGATTAACATGGTTACGGAAAGAAGCCGAGCAAATTTGATCTAGCCCAAAGCTCGTGTCAAATGCACCTAACAAAACCAGGGTGCTGAGTGCATGGCTGCTGCGTTATTTTTCTTTATGTACAATTTCTATATATATATATATATATATATAAATTAAATACAAAAAGCTACCTTGGAATAATGTTAAGAGCATGACGAGGGCAAGCGGGGGACAGTGGCAGAAGGCAGGGAAGTCCAAACTGTCACTGGATGGGGCGGATGGTTTCCAGGGATGCTCACGCCGGCCCTGGCCGAGCATCTTGATACTAAGCAGACGCTTAAAGCCTGAGTGGGATTTAGGCTGGTGCTTAAGAGCCGCACTGAGGGTTCAGCTGAGCCGAGCTCCCAGGCCTGGGGCCAAACAGGGGAGACGGGAAAAAGGGAAACTCGATCAAAGTGCTAATTAAGGTATAAATGGGTTCTGGACCTTGTTTTGGTCAGTGTCACAGCCTTAATGTTATTTCCATGATATCTTCTTTTGTACTTAATTCCCTTTACAAGAAAAGCAAAAAAAAAGTCACAGAAGATTATTAAAAAAATGATCTTATTTGCCCGTGAAACGGGAACAGTTCGCAGCTCATCAAGTCTGGCAAGGAGATGTGTTCTCGGTTAGGGTTTTATTTGATCTTTTTTTTTTAATTTTTAATTTTTTTTAAAAAGCGTATTACGTACCCGATAAAGCGGAGCAGCTCTGAAAGCAGAAAGAACCGCTCCGCTGGTTCAATAGTTATATCTTTTTTAATTAAAAGACGGTTGTACAGATTCCGTAGACCAGAAGACCCTCTGAAGCAGTGCAGAGCCCCCTGTCCGCCAGGGCAAACATCTGCCAACATCTGCATTTTAAAAGTACATTAGCGTGACAGAGAGGAGCGGCTGCACGGGCTCTCTCTGTATTTGGTATCTATGGGCAGTAGAGGCCATTGCTCCGCCACGGATCGTCACAGAAAATCACTGTGCATGCACAACAAGCTGACTGCAAACACCGACCCCTCCGCATCCCCACGCCTGCACCACGGGGACGTTCGCCACGTTGTGTTTAAATAAATAAATTAAATTAACATAAGCCGGCGGGCGGCGGGGGAGCCGCGGAGCGGCGGGCGCGCAGACCCGCGGGGAGCAGAACCAGGCGGGAGCGAGCGGGACGGACGGACGGAGCGAGCGGGACAGACGGACGGAGCCCGTCCGCCACTGCAAAACCACGGGGGGGGAACGCGGTCGCAAGGCCGAGTGTCCTTGCGGCGGGAAGCGAAGGAGGCTGCCGGCAGAGCGATCCCAGCCCCGGGAAAGCGGGGCCGTAGGCACAGGCGGGCGCATCACGCAGCGGGAAGCGAAGGGTTAAAGCGAGCAGGAGGCCGGCTCGTCCAGCGAGAGACACCGAGACACCATTCCCGGGGCTACATTCGATACATTCCTGTGTTCTTGCAGGGAAAGCTTTGAAGAAGAACCTGCTTTTTTGTCCCTTTTTAGAAAAGTGCTTTGCTGGGGTCGGCAGGAGGGAGGACGCTCAGGTCTCTTTGCTCTCTCCGGTAGGGATTTCTCTCGCTGCCCACGAGCCTCCCCCTGCTCAAGGAAGTGCTACTTTCATTTACAAGTTCAGGGTAAACACGTTTCTCAAATGTAAAGCAGTCTCAACTCTTTAAAGCACAACCATAGGCAACCCGAGGGATGCAAGGAAATAAACCAAAAACCAAGCACTTTGCGAGAATTAAATAAAGCCTGTAATAAATACGAATCATAAACTTCTGTACACAGGAGCAAGGGTTTGGTTTGTTTTCTTTTTTAATCATTTAATCAATATAAAAAAAAGTTTTTCTGTTTTGTTTTTGTTTTCAGTGCATCTTCTTCCTCCTAAAATGCTTAATTAACCCTTTCCTTTCTGCATCTCTCAGGCCCATAAGAACGCACACCGAAATGGCAAAAAAGACAAGGTCTAACAAACCCCTTTCCAAAAAACTCTAAAAAAATATTCACAGCCTCAAACATCTTTGTACATTTCAAGCAACAAAAGGTATAGAAAAAGGCACAAGTAACTGCATACATGTGGAGATAATACCAGACTGGGACAAAGAAAACCAGGAATCTTCCATGGGTTTGGTCATTCACTAGAGTGCTTCGTATAGCGATGATTATACTAAAGGAAATAGTGTTGAAAATGTCTGTTGATTTTACATAGGAAGCCTAAAGGTGGAACGGATGGCGGAGGCTTAAGTACTTCCCGTGTTTTCATCCACCTTGTGTTGAGTTTGACCCAGGTCTGCGTGCTCGAGGCGTGGGCTGCTGGCCCTGGGGGGGTCCCCGGCCAAGGGCTGGGCGTGCGGGTGGCCGGACGGGGGCTCCGAGAGGCAGCCGGTGCTGCTGCTCCGGTCCAGCGGCGGCGAGGGGGGGTCTGAGATGAAAGTGCAGGACGATTCCAAACAAGTGCTGGAGCTGCCGGATTGCTTCTTGCCCGTTTGCTTCGAGGGTTCTTCCCCGCTCGTCGAAGGCTTTGGAGAGTGCTTGTGGGTGGCGCCAGGGCTGCCCGGGGCCGCCTGCTCCGCGCGGCTGGGCTCGGCGAACATTTTTACCCTGTATTCCTCCTGGTCTGTCTTTTGCTGGAGCTCACTAGTCCTCGTTTTCTCTTCTAAGTAACCGCTGCTCGTAAGCTCTGGGGACAGCGTGTATTTGGAAACCTTTGCGACCGGGGAGACGGACGCCGACGATGGTTCCTGCGGGACCGGCGGGTCCTCGTCCCTCTGGGGAGCGCGGCTGAACTCCGCAAAGCTGCTGCCACCAGAGGCGAAGTATCCGGCTTGCAGGGACACGACCGAACCGGGCACCAAGCTGGGGTGGGTGCTGGGCCTCGCCTGGACCATCTGGATGCCCCCGATGGGAATCATAGGATACGGCGTCCTCGTGAGCTGCTGCGAATGCAACGGGAGGTGGCTGAAGACGTTGTCCCCACCTCGGCTGGGAGCGTGGAGATGGATCTCGTGAGGTGCCTGCAAGGGTCTGGAGCAGACGGGCTGCGTGGCGCCAGGCGAGCGCGTTGGGCTTCGTGGTTCTATCTTCTGCACCAGAGAGGGAAAAGGAACAGCTGAATCAGTGCAACGTACAACTTACGGCATTAGCACCATTAATGTTCACTATAAGGACTGGTTTTGTTATTATTTTATTCTAATTTGAGGGAGATCGATCAACCGAGGAAGACTTGGACCCCCAAACCTTGAAGGTAAGGAGCAAAACAACCCACAGCATCTGCTGTCTGGGTACAAACGTGCCCATGGTCTCCTGGGGCAAATATCCAGGGCTTTGGTTCAGGCTTGGATCATTATAAAATCATTCAATAGTTTGTGCTGAAGGACCTTCCCAGCCCCCCAGTGCCACCCCTGCCATAGCAGGGACATCTTCACCAGCCCAGGTTGCTCAGACCCCGTCCAGCCTGGCCTGGGATGTCTCAGGGATGGTTCATCCACCACCTCTCTGGGTACCTTGGCCAGTGTTTATCACTCTCATTGTAAAAAACGTCTAATTTATATCTAGTCTGAATCTCCCCTCTTTTAGCTCAAAACTATTACCCCTTGCGCTATCATCAAACCTGCCTCTGAGACCCTGGCAGAGGACGCCAGTGATTCCTGCCATCCACATCACTTTGGATCCCTTTTGGCTTCTGACCACCCAAAATAACGTTATTTATTTTTACTGTACTTTCTCACAGCAGGATTGCACCCTCACAGCTGCTCATCGCAAGGATGCTTTGGACCGAGTGGTAGCGTTCACTCTTGTTTGACCAAAGCACACCCAGCAGTGCGGTCCCCACCACCTCCCTCGCGGTGTGGTCTGCACAAATCACAGGTCAAGACCCTACGATTTTACCTTTTCCTCTTTCTCTCTTGGTGCTCCACATAGTTTCCTAATGTACATCATGGAGAGATATGTGGCCAAACAGAAATGGATTAATTAGTGATGAGCTTAAAACTAAACCCCTAAACAGGACTCCCAAGAAGAGGAAGCAGCAGAAACTGAGATCAACTTTCCATTAAGATGGGGTTAGCTACAAAATCTGAGGATTCACTGGAGGGCCTATTCCTTCATAGGATTATGGAGAATTGCCTGCCCCAGCGAGCTGGATCTCCATGAAGAGGCGACAGAGGAAAGCAGCAAAAGAGAAAAGAAGAGAAAGAAGCAAGAGCCACTCAAGACAGTGTAACCCTGGTCAGCAGTTACAAGCCCAAACCCTTGCTAAATCTCACTTATTCACACGAAGTCTTGGCAAAATCACTATAGGGATGCCGGGAAACCCCCAAACAAATAATCCCAATGGTGCCACAGCCACCAGAAGGAGAGGCCACTACTGCAAGAGCCAGGGGGAAGAGATGGTCGCGGTCAGGCCTGATGGACAGACAAAGCTGCAATGGCCTCCAGGTTTCTAAACAATGTATAGGGCACCAGTTTTGAGCACAGAGCTCCGTTTGGGATCTGATAAATCCACAGTTCTGTCTCTTGTAGCCTCATTAGCAATGTAATTTTGCTATGGAAGCCCAGCTGTCCATCTCACTGGTAAATGGAAAGTTTCCTGTCGGGGTCTTTATTGTTGCGTTGGAGACACATGAGCAACGCAACAGTGGTGACTTTGGGTGCATAAAAAGAGCAGGAAAAGGGAACAAGAAGGTACGTGTGTGAAAGCTTAAGTTAAAAGGTATGAATGGGCAGGAGTACACAACATCATGTCCTGCTGTGGACTAGGGAGCTTAGGGGATTTGAGCAGTGGGTGGTTTTCCTGATAGGGATCTTCAGAGGTGAAGGATTGGGGTTTCCGAAGCCCTGAGATTCACCACAAAGAGTTAATGGACAGGAAAGGGAAATAGCAACAAAGTAAGCGCAATTTTGGACCTAAAACTAAGGACAGGCCCCGAGAAGGTAAGGCAGGCGTCCATAGCGCAAAGCAGAGGGAAGGCGGCACCAAAGGGTGGTACGTTATCACAGTCATGGGGGAAACGCACACTGGGCAACGCGGCTCTCCTGGAGAAGACCTGGGTCAGGATCTCCAGGGGCGTACGGAGCCTCTCTCCTCCCCGTGCAGCCGCGAGGGCTCCGGTCTCTCCTCACACCAGCACCCGAATTTCACGGTCATCAGCACAAATTACAGGCCAGCCAGGCACTTCAGCAGAAACGGGGAACGTTCCACCAAACCCGACGTCTAATTTGCCTGTAGCGGTGGGAGGAACACGCAATTTTCCTTTACTCGTAGGATTTGATACGTCCAGCAGAGAGATTAAATAAGTTTCTGGACCCAGCGGTAACACCTCTCTGTGCTGGAGAGAGAAGCGAGGTGAAAGCAGAGATGCCCAAACATTTCTCAGCGGTCGATCTAACAGCGCTGGCTGCGTACGCACGCGGCCCACAAGTCAGCAATGACCAGCTCAGATCTGGCTCAGGCCACTGACCAGTGAAACAATGGTCCCAGCCTCACCCCAGCCGGTGAAACCTCAGGAATGGGTACGAAATTCCCAGGAAAAAGGAAAAAAAGCCTCTTAGTGACAACTAGTCATTATTAAGCTGTCATCTTACTGCTTGTGTCAGCAGGAGACTGCTTGGGTCCGGAGTGTCAATACCCCCTTGGAGAAAGGACAACTTGATTTCTCTGCAATTGAGATGATCAGGACTGAAATGGGTGCAAAAGCTATTGCTGTCCACTGTCACTTTTTTCTGGGTTACCTGTGCCACCGGTCACAGTCATCATGCATCGTGCATTGCAACCTTCATTAAAAAACATATCAGAGAACGTACCGCGGGGACCAGAAAGCAAGAGGGGCTTGAACTTACCAGCTTGGACTCATAGAGCTGTACGTTTTTGCCAAAGAACCTGTGAGGTAGAGGCATCGAAGACAATATCCCATGCTGGGCTTGATATGAGCTTTGAACTTTGTCATCTGCTGCTGATTTGCTCGTACCAGGCAAGTCCTCTTTCCCGGGGGACGGATACCGCGGTGACTCCGAACAGCCTGGGGACAGGACCTTCTTCAGCGATAAGTATCTGACCGATGGCATCTCTCTGCTCGGCGACGAGTGCCTCCCAGGGGACACTTCTCCTTCTGGTGGAAGGTACGACCTCGGGGACAGCTCTGTTCGGGGGGAAAGATGGCGGCTGGGTGACAGCTCAAGCCTTGGTGACACACACCTCAGCGGAGACGCCTCCCTCCTGGGAGAGACCCGCTGGCCAGGAGACACCCCCCTCCCTGGAGACAGGCACCTGAGAGGAGACAGCTCCCCGGTCGCTGAAAACCGTTTGGGCGAAGTTTCATTTTTGGTTAACAGGTGCTTTCTCGCCAGCATTGGTCGGCTGCCGCCAGCACCTCTGCCGGAGTCCTGACTTGGAGACCACCTTCTTCTTGGGGAGGTGTCCTTGGAGGTTGACAGGTCCATAACTAAGGACATCTGGGGCCTTGTGACAGACTCTCTTTCAGCGGAAGCCAATTGTTCGGTGGAGGTCAAAGCTGGTCTGTGGAGACTCAAGAAACTGTGGCACACGGCAATGTCGCTGCTGTCTGCTGACCACCTCGTTTCCAGCCCCGAGGAGGAGCCCTGCTGGTCTTCACCTGCTTTTTGGCTGCTGGAAACAGTTTCTTGGGCTAAGGATGACGCTATTTCGGTGCCTTCCTCTTGAGAAGATGGAGAGCCACCTGAAGAGTGCAGCGGGAGGGCGGCAGGTTTGCCTTCCGACAACTTTAAAGGTGGCTCATCTTGGCTCTCCTCTTCCTCCTCATCTTCCTCATCTTCATTGTCATCATCGTCGTCAGATTCTTCTAGGTCTGAAAACTGATGTTCTTCAATTGGCTCAGATCCCTCCCGCCCCTCAGAGTCCTGGAACAGGTCTTCACTGGTTCCTGAGGGGACGGACAAACACAGAACAGAGAGGGTGAAACACACGTACAGGGATGGGTTTTGTGCTAAATCTGCTCAAAAGTTCAAAGGGGACATGAGGAGGGAGGGCCCAGTCATTTCCTAGATTTGATCATCTCGTGCTTTGAAGCCTTGCAGCCGCTGCCCTCTGCGCCAGCTCCGCTCCCAGTGATCCCAGTACATCCCAGTGAACCCCACTGGGACCTCCCGCTCTGCCCTGAACTGGGTTCCAGCCATTGCTCTGACAACACACGCAGCTTCAGCTCCAGACCTTCGCACCCCCTGCCTGCCTTCCTCTAGAAATGCAAAAAAAGGCTCTCAATAGCTGAGAACAGCAGCACAACCACCCTTCCGTGGGCTTCTTACGACCATTTGTTGCAATGCTGCCTACAAAATATCTACAGCTGCCAAAGTACGAGGAAGGTGCTGGGATGGCCATTCCCATCCTTCACGTTGGGCCTTTTTCTGCAGTTAAACATTAGCAAGACAGGACATATTTAAAAGTGAACAATAGGGTTGAAAGGACTTCTGTGGATTTTCCCTTATTTTGATAAATTCTGGCTATGATGCTTTTGCTGTGGAAAGCCTTGCACAGGGATGCTTTGTTAATAAGGGTTTGTAAACAGTGAGGAGTGTACAACAAGCAAACTCTAAAGGATTTGCAATATATCTGCAGGTAAAAATACCGCATCTCTCTTCTAGTTTAAGGGCCAGCGGAGGCTTTGTGAGATCAGCACCAAGCTCCGAGCAGATCGCGCCTATAACAGAAAGACCTGCCTTTCCGCGCCAGATGTGCACAGCTGCGAGCTCAGCCTGCAGAGGCCCATCGGGAGCAGCCACTGGATGTCACTGCAGCTCAACGCAATCAGGCCGCCAGGCTCCCCTGCCAGTCCCCGTCACTCTGCACACGCTAATAAAACACCAGTTTTTCCAATCTCTGTCTGTGCCAAGCACCAAGACAACGGGTGCAGAGCTGCCGGGACGTGCGCGGTCCCCAGCTTTGGAAGGGATGCTGCTCTGACACCTGCACCAAACAGGGTGATTAATTGCGGCACTGCTGGCCTCTTTTCACCATCAGTTCAGCCTAGGACATGGTTTCTCCTCCGATGAACACTGAAACGGTTTTCCATTCAGAGCTGCCATCTGTCAGCAGGACGAGCCGGAGGGGAAATGAGACGGAGCGAGCGCTGGGGCTGGAGCAGACCTGCCTGCCACCAGCGGACACGGCCACACAGCGAGAAGTCACTGTGATCTATGCATAAAAAACCTCTCATTTTGTTTACTTGGAATAACAGGGCCTTACTAGTAAACGCTCATGAAATACCTGGCATCACCAGTGAAATAAATAAGACGTGTATTTTACCAGGGCTGCTGATCCATCCAAGGCTCGGCCTGAAATGCACCTCACTTGCTCCCCACCACATTTCAGAAGTATCCGGTCCATAAAGCGAGACCTACCGCAGAACTCACGCGGCATCGAGTCCAAGCCAGCGGCTCTTCACCGAGAGCCTGACTCGCGTTGTGACTGCCTGTATAATCACGGTGCTTGCTGGACACAGGCGGGTTTGCAACCTCCCAAAGGGACCGAATTCAGAACAAATATTATTCCAAACGACCGGTTTTCCCGGCTGTAGGGTGAACTGTGCATATTTCTTGCTTGCAAAAGGAATGCATTGCGCTAGCAGAGCTAAGGGCTGGTCCCCACCTCTGGTTTTGTGGTTTGGTATCTACGGGCTCGGGGATGCACAGGCAGCTGCAGCTCCAGCGCGGCTCGGGAGCCGTGTCCGCTGTGCTCTCTGCGTGGCCCCAGTCACCCAGCGGACAGGACAGAGAGCAAGGTCAGAAACAGGGAGTGAGGGCAACGCGAAGCCAGCTCCGCGCTGGGACGTGTTTGCATTTGCCACGGAGGGAAACATGTGAGTGAGAGCCGGGGCAGCCCAAGGGGAGTTTGCTTTGGCCTCGGGACAGGCGGAGAGAGCTCAGAGCCGAGCCCTGGCTCCGTGTGCCAAAATGCATTCTGCTGAGCTAACGGGCAGAGAAAGGGCAAGTCAGGAGAAGGGAGAGAAGGAGGGAGAGGAGGAGGAGGGAGAGCTGGGGGAAGGACGGCAGAGGCAGCCAGGGAAAACGCGCCTTGTGGGCTTTGGCCGAGGGCTGCGCTTCGTTACACGTGTGTTATTCTGAGGTTGTTCTACCAAACCGGTGCAATCCCACCAAGCAAAACCAACGCAGGAGTGAGGAATTAGACTCCGATCTCCTTTTATAGTAACACTCCTTACTTTCTCCTGCCCCTTAAATAGAAATAAAAACAATCGAGTGAAATATAACTCTTGTTTAAAATAATCCAGGGAGTTTTAGGTGCTGCGGCTCCCTCCCCGCCTGCCCCAAAGGAAGCTCGGCCATCTTCCCGTGCTGGCTTGTGGCACATGGAAATAGTCATTTTATAGTTTTTTAATTAAAATAGTCCTTGCTAGGGTCTGTTCTGAGCCCCTTTGTGGTTACACAGGCTCTTTGTAGCCCGCTATGAGAACATGGGATGCCCGATAGAGCTGTGAGCTCTTGATTTCTCATGCACCTTTCTGTTATTTTTACGTTATTTTATCACCCATCCAAATAGTCCCCAACCACTACAGTAGAAAATACGATTTTCTGGCCATCTTCTTGGCTGCTTTATTTAGTATTGGCATTTATGAGCAATGGGCCTCCTTACTTATGAAATCGCAGCCGAAGTCCAGTGTTTAACTTTAACCGGATGGAAAAGAAGCTGAAAGAAAATAAAGGAAACGTCCTGCGATACCAGGGCTCCCCGCTTTCACCTTCCTGCATTCCTTCCTGCAGACCGTCCCCTTTACACAAACACGAACGCTCTTCATCAATGGGAGGAAATGGGGACTGTATGTTTTTTGTAATTCTAAAATTACACGGATTGCTTGCATAATGCACCGAGGGCCAGACAGCGCAGCTCATTCCAGCGAGCAGCCAACAGCAACAAGGGCAGAGGAGTCCCCGCTGCAAGCGGACGGGTTCGGGTCCTCCGCAGGCCAGGGAGGACCTTTCCTTGCTGGGCTCAGCGCGTGTCCAACCACCCACAAACAGTCACAGAATCATTTTGGCTGGAAAAGACCCTCAAGATCATCCAGCCCAACCGTTCCCCACCCCTGTCCCTGCCCCATGTCCTGAGAACCTCATCTCCATGTCCAACCCTCCAAGGCATGGTGACTCCAGCACTGCCCTGGGCAGCCTGTTCAATGCCTCACAGCCCAGGTCAGGGACCAGTGACTTAATTATGGTCGAAAGAAGGTGGTCTCGGTTTCTCCCAGCCAACCTAGGGACGCGGTCAGACCTCTCTTGAGCTTTTGTTTAGTTCTACTCCTTCCATGAGACCAAAGACTGAGACCAGCTCAGCCTCTTCACCCGCCAGGGCTCCCTTTGGGAAAGCAGAGTGCTCCCACCAGCATGGAGGGGCTTCCACACCACTATTAACCCCGTGTGAGCCCAGGGATGAATGACAGAAGGAAATCACGAAAGAAAGCACTGCCCCAGACTGGTGGAGTGAGCCCTTGCAGTTCTGTCCTCAGAAGGCTGCAATTACATGTAACATAAATAGGACTTCTGATTTGCAGGTTTTCAAAAGTAACACTCAATTAATATGATTCATTAGTTCTAATTGACTATAATGGAAAGGTTTAAAATAACAGTTGCTCTTTTCAGAGTAACACAACCAACGTTTCAGGAGCCACTTTTCCTCTTTCCCTATCTGGCTTTGTGGGGTGATGCCTTAGGGCCCTTTCTTCTTCCCACGTCCTCATCTCCTGAGCACCCAGGTCAGAGCCCAAGTCTGAAAGGGCTGCACTGATCACTCAATACCCAGAAATACCAAGCAGCACCTTCTCACAGCACCACTATTGATGATTATGTATTGTATACGGCTCCTTCTCACAGCACCACTTTTGATGATTATGTATTGCATACAGGCCACATACAGAGCGCTGGGGCAAACACAGGATGCTCCCTACACCTCCGTGCACTCTTGCTGGCAGCCAAAATCCTTCCGACAAACACGCAGAACCCCCAGCACAGACACAGGGGCTCAGAGCGTCCGCTGATGAACCCCCAGGATGGCCCGTAACCCACCCCGTGCAAGCAGAAATCTCCCCTGGGTGCTGGAAGGAGCTTGGGGTGAACAGAATTGCTCCACATCTTTGAAGGGATGATCTGCGGAGCAATCTCCTGCCTGGACGGGTATCGCCCTCTCTCAGCAGCCACAGTAGTTTGTAACGTGAAAGGTTTTACCTTCTTCGGCTTCCAGATCCACCAGTGAAGATACCAACACGCCCATCTCCTGACATTTTTTGCTGTGGGCCTTTGACTTCATGTGTTTAGTCAGATTCCCTGAAAAGAAGCAGAAAACATGTTTTGGTGAATATGACTTTTTAAATACATTTATTTTTTTAATTTTGTGAGCTCTGCAGTAACAAGTTCATCGTTTGGCTCTGACTCTCCCTAAACCACTGCCCACTGCAAACACCCCGTGCCACAAAGCATCGCCGCCCATTCCCTCGCTGCTGCGCTGGGGTGGCACAGGGGAACAGTTGGGGAACACATTTGGGTTTATGGGGGAAAAAAGGCCTGCGTTGCCTTCAGCTGTGATGGTGCAGCAAAGAAACACGGCAGGAAAGCAGGGAAGAGGAACACGTCTCAGCTGAGCATCACCTCCCACCTCGGCACAAGTGTTGGTTATGATTATCAAGGCATTGGTTACTGCTCTGAGACGGTGCGATGGGGTCACTCGTGGGCACGCCGGCATCACAGGGCACCTTTCTAATGCTAACTCCCAAATTACAGGCAGGTTAATTAGACAGTTATTAGCCTCGATTATATCCAAGGGAAACGCTGAACAAAGGGGAACCTTTGTTGTGGGGGAAAAGGTAGGCAGGTGGAACTGGGAGAAGAATTAAGGGTAGGAGAGATAAAGGAAAAATGCCCCGTTTTTCTCTTTCCCACACCTCTCATGGGCTGAGCTGCTGATGAGAAGAAACCTGGGCTGTTTAACTTCCCAGCACAGCCCTGGAGCTGGCTGAGCACCCCAATTCACCGCAGCAACACAATGTGCCATCCGCCCCCCCTGTATGCTGGAACTCCAGAGCAGTGCTGAGCACCAGGCTTGTTTTAATCACCCAAAAAACAGGAACAAATGAATCCTCACACTTGATTACAACCTTCAGTCGGGACTGAGGTCCCGCAGTGCCACGACCCCTGAGCCCAGAGTCCCCTGGTCCCTGAGCTGGGTGGGAGCACAGAGAACCTCTATCAGCCTCTATCAACCTCTCCTCCCGCTGCTCCGGATCCTATAAATAAATAAGCAACTATTCATTGGAGCAGAGAATTACCCGTGACACCCTGACATCTCAGAAGATGCCACAACCATCGAGCTACCAAGTTAGTTTCTCTTTAGCCCATGAATTATTTATTTAGCCCATTTTATACGAAATGGAATGGCTCCAACAGGAAAGACCAGGAGAGACAAAGGCTGACCATATATCCTTGTGTATCTGGCACCCATCGAGGATGTGGATTCAAAGGATATTTAATATTTTAAATGCAGCAAACCAGCTCCAATAAGAGATTTATTATGTCTAAGCTTCACGCCTAAAAGCCCTCAGCCCCATAGTGAGGACACTCAGGTAGGAGGATGAGGCCACCTTGGCTCAGATCCTTCCTCCAAATCACATCTCTCTTGTCCACTTTGGACCAGGAGTTTTGCTGTGGACCCACAGACACCCGGTCACGCAGATCCTGCTCTCACGGACACCTCCGGTTCCAGTGAACCACTACTGCTTTAAAGAGAAAAACTGCTTCACCAAAAAATGTCCAACGGGTCCAGATTATGGCCTCATGGAACTGGAATTTAAATTTGGACCTAACAGGCAAAAAGACAAAGTGACTCAGCCTGTTGCAATCAACCCTGCTGCCTGTCCACACGGCACAGAGCATCTCGGCTGCACAGGACCCGCATTGCTCAGCCACCACAGCAAAACCCCTCACTGGATCCCCTCCAACCATGGGGAACACAGAAAACAAGCCCAAGCCAAGGCCTGGGGGGAGCAGGGGGGTTGGTCTGTGATCCCCATGGTGGGAACGGTGGGGAGGGGAGGTCCCCAGGCATTTTGGTGCTACCACATCCTCAAAACAAGCTCATAAATCCCCTGTGCTACACGCATCTGGCTTTGACTGAAGTGGGAGGGCGTAACACGAATTACTCGGGGGCGGCTGCTGGATGAGATGGTTTGGGAGAGAACACAGCGCTCGAGGGAGGGAGCCTGGGCCTCAGAGGTGCTCAGTGGCCACCGTGGCCACCTCAGAGATCCCAGGCTGGTTGTACATGAGCCCTGTTCCTCAGCCCGGTGCTGTTCACAGCGAGCTCACACTCCCCGTGTGCTCTGCTCTTCCCTCCCCACCCAGGCTGCCCGCACCGAGGCAGCCCCAAAGCCAAAACCCCTCTGAGAATGGCTTAATGTAAAGTACCAAAGGACCAATTCACAGCAAGTGTTGCTTTCCTTCTCCTTCTGCTTTTTTCCATTCTGCTTTCCGTCCTCCCTCGTCCTCATTTGGTGAGATAAGGCCATACCCGCACACGCTGATGAACAAGATAAGCCCACAAAGCTCTTGCTGCACACCCCTTGGTGCACGGGCTGTCCGTGCACAGCACCCTGGGTGCACAGCAACAAGAAACCCCGGCAAAATAGGGATGCAGAAAAAACATCCAACAGAATAGGGATGCAGAAGAAATCCCAGCAAATATGGATGGTGCTCTCCTTTCGTGGAAGAGACTCAGCGGGCTGGATTCTCATCTGACCTGAGTTTGCATCAGTTTTAAGGAAGCTAAAGGCTCAAGGCTTATTTACACCAGCTGAGTTATCACCTTGGGAGCAATCTGGAGGACAATGATATTTGTCTTATCAGGGTTCTTCTTACAGTTTGTGTTTTCAGACCCCTTAATTAATGCTGGCAGGATTAAATGCTAAAGTCCTTTGGCCAATTTCCAGTCAAACCAACGCTGCTTTGCCTAAGTAAGAAGCTGGATACGAATCCTACCAGGAGGGACTCACAGCTACTTGTTGCCTTACAGAGTTCTGGCTCCAAAGGAAAAACAACCCACATAGCGTTGCTTCCTTGGAAACAGTGAGAAAAACCACATTGGAAGAAGGAAGGGAGGAACCAACAGGTGGGGAAGCAGGATTTAAATAGGCAGTTCTGGATCCCAAGCAGGTAAGTGGTCCTTACTAAGGGTTGTTCACCAGATTTGAGATAAACTGGCTGTATATAAACCCAGGAATCAGTGGAAATTGTGACCCCACTGCACTGGAGAACACGCAGCATCAGCACAGCTCCCGCTTTACACCCGCTTGTAACTTCGTATTAGCGGCCGCTTAAGCCCTTCTTAGGTTGTGATGTCTTATTCTGGACTTGAAGCAGCTTAAATACTTGTGTTGTTTTGAGAAAGCTGAAACTCCGGTGTTCCAGCAGCACTTAAAGCAGCTTAATGGGGACTAGAAGCTACTTCCCATTTAAATTGAAAAAGGGAAATTGATTCTTCAGAATATCCATCATCACATTTTAAAGGTGGTGGAGTTAACACAAAAATCAGGGAACAGAAGCACTGAGATTCCCTGTCCGTATTGGGCATGCACTATGCTTCTATTTCTCCTATTAAAAGTGGACAATTTGACAACAATAAAAATACCTCAACAAATGACCGACTGGGTGACCTCAGTGTCCAGGGTGACACTGTCACACGGACATTCACAGCTTCCAGGACTTGAGGATTGCTTATTCCTCTTTTGAAATAACACGCAAGAACAGCGACTCCGCCACCACCGGGCTCCGTTCTGCTGAGCCACATGGAACCAGCAGCACCGGCTCCTCATCCCAGACCAACCCCCCAAACGGGGTGTATGTGTGGCTTAAATAGTCCACGGGCCTTGATTTAGGTCTCTGCATGGCTATTGTGTTCCCAAGTTTGGCTCCACGAGAAGGAAAGCCTGAATTTACATCATTTATTGGGCAAAGGATTTAAATTTGTTAAACTTCTTTCATACTTATTGACTTAAAGAGTAAAGAAGGGAATTTGAGCACCGAGCCTGCCTGTCTGTAATGATACAGGCTACAAAACATTCACTGTCTTCTGGATCAAGCTTGTGTTAGCCAAAATCTCATCTTCCAGAAAGGTACCTGGGATGGATTTGCAGATCTCAAAACACAGAGAATTAGCATATTTCCCATTGAGGATTGCGCTGAGACTTAATAGCTGCACTGTTCAAAAAAATAACAGCTAATAATTCACTTGAATTGTCTTTGACTCTGAGCCCTCATTCCTTCTTTTTCATACCTTTCCCTGCTAAGTTACAAAGCCCTTTTGCTCACAGCGTCTGGAGCACTGGGCCGGTTTGTGATCCAAGCGACACGGCTCAGCCGCATTGCAGGGGGGAGCGCGGCAGCGCGGTCCTGAGGGTCACTCAGGACCAAACCCTGGTCCGGCGGCGGCTCCGCGGGGGCGCTCGGAGCCCCGTCCCTGCTCCCGGGTGCTAAGGAAGGGCCGCAGCACACACGGGGCGCGGGGACACTTGCAGACCCACAGCCCAACTGCCCCGCTGTCACAGCTGATCCTTTCGGAGCTTTGCGCCAGCTGGACCCGCTGCGGAGTTTCCAGAGCAGCCTTAGAGCAGAGTCTGCCTGAGCAGCACTCCTAATAAACCGTGCAGCCATAACCTTGCCTTTAAGGGCTGAGGGGGTAATGCATTTAATATATTAACATGTTCAATAACCTCAGCGCCTGTCATGTGCTGATTTAAGGAAGCGCAAACTAATTTATTAAAGGAAGACTGCGGCCGAGGACACGGAGAAGTCTGGTGTCTGGAAACTGTGGGTGGACTAGACTATCAAGCGGATGTCTTGAGCCAACAGGCACTGATGTCCTTTACACAAGCACCTTTTAAATTAATATGAAGCTCCCTGTCGCTCCTGACCTCCAAGCAAAGGCAGCAGCAGGGACACTGAGCTGCTCCACGCGGTTTATCCAGAAATCTTAAGAAATCTTCAGCAATCAAGACGTGAGAGTCTGAATGAGAGCAGAAAAGAGCCCTGGAGAAGGGGAATGAACACACCGGCCCGCGTCCCGTGTCACCGGGAGCAGTGAGGAACGGGCCGGACACGGGGGACACGGGAAGGTCCCAGTGACCCCCAGGAACGCAGTCGGGGGAAAAACTCTCCCTGACCTTCCTGAAAGGGAAAACTGTTCCACTGCAGCTTTTTCTCCATTTCCTTCCTGGTAAGAAAACAATGAAGAAGCTGCTTAACTTCTTTCCAACAGCCTCCTGGAGGCCACGGTAACAAAGCCCTCAGGAGAGCGGGGCTGCGCTGGAGGTGCGGACACCTCGTTAAAGAGGCACATTAGATCTGCTCCAGAAATGTAAAATCAAATAAATCTTTACGAACCGAGTTTCCAAGGCTGCTGTTTCCATCAGCTAAGCGAGCACGCTAAAATCTCCTGGATTGGCTTTAAAATAATAATAATAATAAAGCTTTCCCTGCAGTTCTATAACCCAAAGGAAGAGCCTCGCTCACAGCGGCAGAAACGCACAAAAAGCGGAGAAACAGCGTAATTACTGAAAAGGGGAAAATATTTAAAGCTCTTTCTTTTGCAACAGTTTTCCCAGCTCTTGGAACGCAGACATGGCTTTGGGGGCAGGGGAGGGAGGTTCATTTAAACCAGATAAAGATCCTCATTAAAAATAATAATGAAAAAGCGTTTAACTGCTTCCAGCCTATTTGAGAGTTTAGAGCATTAGATCATGCTGGAGTGATCCACCACAGCCCAACGAAGGCAGCTCCACAGATCTCCCCCCAGAGCACACGCTGAAGGCCAAAATTAACTTTGGAAAGCTGATTTCTAGAAGAGCTTCAGCTCAGCTTGTATTTTTTTGCAAGAATGAGCTGGGGCTGCAAAACCACACACGGGGGAAGGAGGATCCTAATGGATCGGGGCACAACCGAACTCATTCTGAGCCGTGAAACCTCCATTCTGCAAAGCTCTGCTTCTCACTCCACCACCAACAGCAATGATTCTGCAACTGGACTTTGATGATTTTATCAGCACCCACGGCTGATTCTTTCCTCACCCTCCAGCAATTCTTCCAAAGGTCCTCGTGTCTCCATCAGCAAAGCAAACAGTTTTACTCAAGTGCTGCAAAGTAGAACATTAGGAGGCCCGCGGGCACGGCCGGGCTTGAGCGTCACCCCTCGCAGCACCGACCCATTTCCATGCAAACCCAAGCGACCATCATGCAAATATCCGTCCTGAAATCGCTGATCCGGGGAAGTTCTGACCCCTCATGCATCTATAGACAAACGGAGAGTTTGGCATTCAAATCCCCACATGTTTCCCTTTATTTTTTGAGGGAAGAATTTCCATGCTACCATCCTCATGCAATTTTCCTGCAAAGCTAAAGAAGTCCCTCGGGGACAAAGCGTCTGTGCCATGTGCGATGGCGCGGGCCGCGCTGGCAGCTCCTGCGCTTCAAGGGAGCAGAGATGAAGAGCAAAGCAGCCAGAGATGGTGACAAGGATGGTCCGACCGCAGCATCCTGGTAACAGCCTAACAGAAGCATGGTGGAAAGCAAGGCGGGGTGGCGGAGGAGGCTGGATGGATTCACCCCTCAAAGGAAAACCTCAGAACAGAGTAACAAAAGCAAGAGGGAAAGGGAAAGAAAATGAATCAGGAATAGCTCCAGGCTGGGAGGGAGTGAAAGAACCGCCGCTCAGATCTCTGATGAGAATTTGGCCTCAAGTTCGGGATCATTTCCCCGTGCTGCCCAGTGATCACCCACACGTTTCCCAGAGATCGCCCACCAGCTTCACCAGCAAACCCATGGGCTCCAGGCACTGCCCGCCCTGCATCACCCGTCCAGGTCACTGCTCGGGCACAGACATCTCAGAACACCCGCGTCGTGCCCCCCGCAGCGCCCGCTGCCTCCTCCCCGCACCCTTTTTCGGGGCTGACACTCTTAATGAGTAATTAACTCTCCCAGATGTGTCTTCCAAGAGCAATGGTGGAGCTCCAAACAGTGAACATTTACATATATATGTCAAACTATAATCAATAAACTGAACTCCACATCTCGACTGCAAAACTTGCTGCAACCAGCAATGCGGGGAGAGTTGTCAAACCACAGCTCCAGCGTCTTATGGGAAGTTAAAGGGACCTGGGCACCTCCGGCACTTTGGAAAACTTCACCCACAGTCTCTCGGAGGAGACTTCATTTTGCGTGTGGTTTTGCGTGTTCCTGGTGGAGTTCACTCGCACACCCCCCGAGGAAATGGTGACGGCAAAGAATATCTGGTGGTAGTGAGGCTGTGGATCATTAATGACTACATGTCCTGGAATGGAGGCCTTCAGAGAAAAAAGCCTATTGATATGATATAGAAAATGTCGAAGCTACATGCAACCGCGAAGGATGGAAATGCAGCGCGAACAGATCGTAGAGCACTCGCATAGAAAGGCACTCAAAGACCGTCTCCGTGCGCTCGGCCAGGGCTGCTTGCCCGCACCAGGAGCTGCTGCTCCCACTCGGGGGTGGTTTGGTTCGTAAAGCCCTGCCAGCGAAGCTGTATCTCAGGATTATTCCCTTTAAGAAGCACAAAGGGGATGGCGCAGATGCAGCCAGCGCTCTCCGCCGAGCCTGAACGCAGGGCTGCTCCTCTGCTGGAGCCTTCGGCCCATTTCAACTCCCTCATCCCCCTCCCTCCAACTCCTGGGGTTCCAGACCCTGGGAAGACCTTCCCTTCCCCTTCGCCGCTGCCCCGAGGAGCCTGGTCGGTCAATGCACTAAGCAGAGGAGCCAGGAGCTGACTGTCTCTTACCTTTGGTTTTAAAAGCAAAGTTACAGTACTTGCAGACATATGGCCTGACGTCTGTGTGCGTGCGAATGTGTTTCTTCAGCATGCTGGGTTTCTTGCAGCGAATTCCACACTCCTCACATACATACTTCCCTCTTCCACGGCCTCGCACATACACATACTCTTCGTTTGATTTGTACCTATGAGCAACAGGCGTCATGATAAAAAAAAAAAAAAAGAAGATTCCCACCTCAAAAGTAGAGTCACAACTTTCCTGGATTCATTCAGCATGTTATTGACACCACTGGGTAATTGTTTAAATTCAAAATATCTTCAAAAGCTTTTGCCCAGATGCCTACTTCTTCTCCTGGAGTATTTTCTTATGTCCTATGTCTGCTTCTCTATACAGACAAACAGCCCAAGGTCTGAAATCAGGGCACAGTGTCACCCAAATGTCCTGGTTTCCCCATCCTCAAACACAAACCGAGCACTCGTAACAGTCTGAATATGTCACGGTCCAGCCTGGCTGCCCCAGTCGCCTCTCCCAGCCTGTGCTGCGGTTCAGAACGCCCCGTGTGTCACCGTACGATGCACAGTGCTGAGGAAATCCATCCCGGCTCAGCCTCTGGTGGTCCAAACCCCTTCTCACCCATGGAGACGCCGGTAAAAGCCGCCCAGAAGGCTGCGATGCACCAAGCGCGTTGTGACCCCTGCCAGGATGAGACACCCAGGATGGACACGGAGAGAAAACATCCATTTTTCAAACATATGGTGCTATCGCCGAATGCGACCACCGCAGTCTCCAGGCTCTTTTATCTCTGGCACAACATCAGGACTTAGATTTACCCGAGAGAACGAGACCGGTCATCCTCCCTTCGCATTGTGCATCCATTTCGTCTCTGTCCACGCATTAGCGCGTAGGGAAGGCTACACGGTACGGGTTTGAAAAATACTTGTGAGAGTGAGACAAATCCTTTGGCCTCCTGCCGTTCAGCAAATGGAGACTCTAATTTCCTGCACTTGCAGCACAAGAAGAATAAGGTAACACAAAACAGGTCCCTTCAGATTGTTAAGAGGCTAAATTTTGGAAGCAGGGTACTTCTTGCAACCCATTATTTTTCTATTCTGTATGATTTAAGTCTGGTCTTCTGAATTCCCCAAACATCCACTTTTGAAAATTGGGCCTTCTGAAGCATCGTAATGGGGGATCCAAAGACACACAACACCGTAAGCCACCATTTAGTAACCTCCCAGTAAAGCACGTTCCAAACCAGAATGGTGAGAAAACAGCAGCCAGACTGAAGAGAGACTGAACAGCAACAGCAGCACTGAGGATTCCAGTACTTAAATGAGTAAAGGTAGAGCAAATCCTAAAATATATATATATATAATGAACAACAAAATCATTGCAGATCTCCTGTGCAGGTTCCAGACCCAGACTAAAGAGAGGAAAGATGGGTGTCCAGGTAGCCCCAGTCTAGTGTGAAATACCAGGGCAGCACCAGCAGAACCGGGTCTGGGTGTCCAGCACTACATGGGGGCACAGTTCGTGTTCCTGACCCTCAACACCAGCTCTCCAGAGCACAACCAGGCTCAGCTGGTAGCCCAGATATTCCAAGGTATTTTACCTTCTGTAACAAAAACCACGGCAATGCCAGCTACCCCCATCCCTCAAAAAAAACCCAAAACACCAAAACCCAGACAAACAAACAGAAAAACCCCACGGAACACCCTTCATCCCCAAGTTCTCCTGATCTGAGTGGAGCTGGTGGCTGAAGAGCACACGGTGACCCCATGTCTGTAATGTCCCACTAGCTCCATAGATACCAGGGTACATTAATTGTTAGGGATGGCCAACGTCCATTCTTCATTCAGTGACTGAACGCTAACGCAGCCAAAGGAGCAAAGGGAATCCAGGAATCCTGATTCTCCTCTCCTCTTCACATTTGTATTCGAGGCTTCCTTCTACCCCTCCTTCCTTTCTGTCATTACGCTGGTAATCTCCTTGCCATTTAAAACCTGAAATCGCTCCTTTATCAGCCCTGTGCTCGCACTGCCCGCAATCACGCTCTGCACGGAAACCTCTGAGCAGGTTCTTTGTGTCCAGCGGCCCCTCCGTCAGCCTCATTAAAGCCATCAGGGCTGGCTCTTCCCGGATAAAAAGGGACACGTGATTTAATCTGAAATGAGACATCGCAGCTTCTCTGACACTCGGTGACTGAGCCATCCTACAACACAGACATTTTCCTATAGCTCCCCGAGCCCCCGTGTAAAACACCCAGGAGAGGAGGGAAGCAGAAAAACAACGGGAACCTGCAGAAACACCAAAGCAAACATGAAGAGGAAAGCCAGGGGGGTGACGCTGCCATAACGCAGAGAACGCTGCTGCAAATGCCATCTGTCTATTGACGGCTATAATATGTTCAGGGAGATAATTACTTCAATGTGACGCTGGTTTCTCTGTGGCTCTAATACGCTCATATGATTTGCATCAGAAAGACAAATCAGTGACAGCTCGCTTCATGCGAAGATTCACCCCGGACAAGGGATCCTCCTGCTCCGCAGCGTTTGCTGTAACCAGATCCCTCTAATATCCACAGTTGGAGTTTGCGTCAGCAAATCCGGGCTGGTTGTGGAATTCATAATCCCGCAGTTAGCAACTTACACCTCCCGCAGCGTCACAGCTCCGGCTAATACCGAGATGATTTGAAACCCAGGAGGCTAACTGGCCATTACGAGCTCGGAGACTCATTTAGGAAATAGTTCCTTCACACAGACACACAAAAAGATAAAATTCAGTCACTCAATGCAGTTTTGAAAGGTTATTTGCTGTGTTCTGCTAATAAACGCACAATCGTTGAGTTTTGTGCAACCACTACGAGCGTTTCAGGGCAAGAGGAACTGGCACAGCTACCGCAGGCAGGACCAGAGCCAGAGACGCGATGACCCCAACCGGAGCATCGCGGTCAGGAGCCACACGGAACCCCACAACGGGAACACATCCATCTGGAGAAAGCTTCGTCTCAGCTCTTACACAGTCCAAACTTAAAGCCACAAAGCACTTATTCCTTTACAGGCTTTAAGAGGTTTTAATATTTGCTATCTAACTACCCTTTGGGTCAGACACTTCTTGTCTCAGCACTGGGAGCCACATCCAAACCCTTCAGGCGGCTGAGACCCTTGTGGAGCTGGGGGGGAAGGAGCTTTGGGGGCTCGCAGGGTTCTGGGGGCTCATTGCTCCCCTGGGGCCGCGTTGCCCCTTCTCTCCCGCTTTCTGCAGCCACAGGGATTCTCCTTCCCTGCAAAGCCTGTGTGACCTCGCTGGTCGCAGCCTCGGCACAGCCGCTGCACTCGCATTAGTTGCAATTTGCCTGATTTCCTGAATTTCCAGAAGCTTGATAATGTATTACGGTAAAGAACACCCCTGGTTAATTTTGCAGCGACTGAATAAGCATTCCCTTGTCTGGTTTGGACAGTTGTTAAACACACTTGAGTCGAGTAGCTCCAGGTGTTGCCTTCAGTGTCACCCTTTTGGTTTCACTGGTGGCACATGTAACCTGTCCCCAGGCTGCCCGCTCACCTGGCTGAATCCTCCACAAGTTCCTGATGGTCTGCCCTGCTACCAACTCATCTGATTTACCTTTTATGCCACCACTGCCAAATGCATAAGGATTATAATGTCACTAATTACTAATGAGTTTATCGCCTTTCTCACAGCTCACTATAGGATGATCAGACCACTTCTCCCATGGTGGTGCCTGTAACACCCGCTCTAAATCTGCGTGTGCAGATTTAGATCATTTAGATCATTTAATTGTCATTGCAAAACTGCTAGAAAAGCACAGGCGTTTCAGGAAAAAACAAAATCAATGTAAATAGTACTGAAAATAATGCTGAAAATCCTGCAATTACAGATGAAACCAGGCTGAAAAAACCACTCGCTGCAAGGTGCATTTCAGTGCAACGTGTCTGGTGATCAGCTTGAGCCACCTCAGCATGAAGAAATGTGGAATTACATTGAATGTGTGCACAGGCTAATTAGTCCCTCCTGGGCTTCCCCCCCCACTAAAGCCAATTGCAAAATCCTTATCCTTACCCACTTTATACCCCAGGGAAACACGGGATGGGAGACCCTACAAGACTCCAGCAAGAGGCTCTAAAGGCAATTTCAGGAATAAATGCATCCTGCTCACTTATTCTCCATAGGAATCTGAGTATAGATAGGAAGAGGAGGAGGAATTTTCTGGCACTGCAAGAAAAGAACCCACACAGCTCAGGCCTAAGCTACCCTTTCTGCTTTTTATAATATTCCTGGTGGGTCCTCATAGCTCGGATTTTACCTAAGGCAATTTTCCACATTTCTTTGAATGGGAAACAATAACATGGGCGTATCCCTCCTTGTGATCCCAGCGCTGTCAGCACGACCCCGGTGGCACTGGGGCCACGCGGGACACGCCAGCGATGCCGACACCGTGGGTGGCCGGAGCGCATCGGTGACACCAGAGACCCAACGCTGGCAGAGCCCGTCCAGCACTGAGAAAGAATCCCAGGAACCGGTTCCTATGGTGCTGCCCTGTGGCAAGGCAGCCAGACCACCGGGAGGCTGGCACAGGAACGCCGACTCGACGCGACCGCATCTGGGGTGCTGCATCCAGGCTCTTGCGCTGCAAAATCTGAAGGACACCAGCAAACGAGAAAAAAACGGGAGGGGAAAATCCCCTCCGGCGAAGGGGATGGACGCAAAGATGAATTAGGGAGGAACACACACCAAAAGTGAGTAATTCAAACATCACGCTGAATAGACAGGAAAAGGGCTGTGGACAGGCTGATGATCCGGAGAGATGTATGTGATAGTCAGGATGCAGAGACATTTACTATTTACAGTTATCCTAAGAACTAGAGTGGAATCAAGAAATAGTAAGTTAAGCTAAATATCAGAAGAGCTGGGCAGTGTCTTTGGGCTGGTTTACCCCACACGAAACGTGGATTTAAAGGGCGTAACGCCTCCCGCACGCTCGGCCTCCAAAGCGCCTTTCGCTGGACGCGGCTCCTCGCTGGATTTCACTGCAAGAGCCGACACGAGGTGCTGACACCTCTGTAGGACACACAGAGCTGGACAAACAGCCACACAGCAGCACACCAAATATGCACAAACAGCCCCGATCCACACAAGAAGCTTTTACAAGCATAAAAACACGGGCCAGAGAATGAGTTTTAAAGGTGTTTCTCCATCAGCAAAAGCAAATCCTTTTGCCAGTAGAGTCTGTTTGATTGAAGAGGTGTTGTGGGCTGCAAGAGGATCTGCGCCGACATGAGTTCTGTATGACTTCTCCAAACGTTACGCTTGAGCGAAGGCTTGATTCAGCTTCGGGTTGTGGCACCAAGGCCTCTTCTAGTCCAGCAGAAGTAAAATTGCAGTTATACTCATTATGGCTCTATCTGCAGTCACACAACTCGTGCTCCCTATGCTTTAATCATTTAACTGTCATTGCAAAACTGCTAGAAAAGCCCACGCGTTTCAGGAAAAATAAATCAATGTAAATAGTACCGAAAATAATGCTGAAAACCCTGCAATTAGAGATGAAACCAGGCTGAATAGAACACTCGCTGCAAGGTGCATTTCAGTGCAATGTACCTGGTGATCAGCTTGAGCCACCTTAGCATGAAGAAATGTGGAATTACATTGAATGTGTGCATAGGCTAATTAGTCCCCCTGGGCTTCCCCCCCACTAAAGCCAATCGCAAAAGCGGAGTAATGCAAACACTTCCACAGTCTCTCACTTGTTTAACGACTGGGCTGTGCGTCCCTTATTCACACCAAAGTTGGCTATTGCCACCCAACCAGCCCAGCTCACCAACATCAACAGGAAAGAGAAAATCATCTGCAGGATTTAATAATCACAGGGACACGATGGTGGCATCGCAAACCACCACGTCTGCCTTCCACCTCTGCGCAGCCGTTTCCGAATAATCCCCTGTATGTTATCAGGATCAATGAGCACCCCATGACTGCTGCGGCCAGGCTGGGGTTTCCTTCCCAGCACCAGCACACGGGTCGTGGTGCAGAAGTCGGCACAGGGACGGACGCTGCTCCAACACCACCCGCCCCTTCGGATTATCAGATGGTACCAGAGTAAAACACCACATTAAAATACAAACAACGCACACAAAAAGAACCAAAACCACCACAAACTCATCCAGCTGGCTCATAAAATATTCATAGAGAGAGTCCGGCACGGAAACCCCCATACATGACCAATCTCCATCCCATCTTTTCCCTCCTCCGCCCCCATCAGGATTGATCAAACAGCTTCCAGAGGATCTGACATTAGTGACTCCATCTGACTCCAAGCGGCTGACACAGACACTTCTTGTTCTCAAAACAGCTCTTTCTGTGACAATTTCTCCAAGTGCTGCGACTGGCTCTGGATGCCATCGCTGTTTTAATTAGAGGCCGCCTTCTTGTCCTTCTGTCGCTCGTCATGTCGCAGAGGAAGGGCCGGGTTTAATGGCCTTAAGCCAGTGCTTTATTCTCAGTACTAAACGTACTATTATTAAACGTATTAGTGCTATTCTCCCTGCAACACCTGGATTTTTGGGAGGCACGCTGGGGTCTGGAACACTTGTTAGTCCTAAAGAGATCACCAAATTATGGAAGAACTTCTTGTGGATTGAGGTCAGTTAGAACTGAAGGGTTATTGCAAACTGGGCTGAGGATGTCGAATGGATATATCCAACCAAATAAATACACATAAATACACTCTGCCCACTATTCCCATTGCACGGTCGTTAGCTCCAGGATCTCTCCCCCTCTCTATTTTGATGCTGCTACCGAGTTTATTTTAACACAGTTACAAGAAATCATCATTGTGAGGATTTGGCTTCCAAGATGCATAAACATAAATGTACTTTGATGGTGCATTTCCATGTGCCTGGGTACAGAAATACCCATTTTTGACACAAACAGTATTTTGGGGTATATGTGACACCTCGTTGTTCAGTCGGATATGATTCTATCTGCAGTGACCCCCAACATCTTCATTCCCACTGCCTGGGTGGGCTCTGGGAGCACCACAGGAGGCCATAGGAACAACAGGGATGGTGAAACAACAGAAAACTCCCCCCAGGCTCCTGCAGCTCCACCATCAGACGCTGGAGAAGCTCTCCTTGGGAATCAGTGTCCCTTTCTACTTTGTATATTTGAGGGCCGTGGTTTAGCGCTAGAGTTGGGTTACGGTTGGACTCCATGATCTTGAGGGTCTCTTCCAACTGAAAGGATTCTGTGATTCTACAACTCCAAGAGGCTGCAGCGCTCGGCTCTTGGCGTAGGTGTACAGGACTTGGGCACGGATGGTGTTTGGGAGCTGTTTTTATTCCCATCCTTTTGTTTCTTAGCAATAGGAACCCAAACACTTCTCCTCCCAGTGCAGAAGGTTTCCAGCAGCTCCACAAGGGCCCGGCAGGGAGTATCGAATTTCATTCACTTCTTCACCAGCGACATGAACACCCGTCCATGAACTGCCGGCACAATAAAACCCGAATGTCTAAGGCTGCCTGACATTAACAGCACCGCAAAGCTCGTCCAAGCGACGGCCTGGTTACACTTTGAAATAACAGGAAGCGCCTCGATTTCAAAGAGTCTTGGACATGAACCTGGCATCCTGCACGTTATAGAATTACCTCTTCGAGACAAACGCTTGGTTTCCAAATGTGTCCAGGAGGCAGCCCAGCCAACCCCAGCGCCGATTCCACGGGGAGCTCCAGCACAAGCCAGGGAGCTGGGTGGAAGCAGCGGAGGTTTTGGAGGAGAAAGAGTCCCCTTTGGAGCCTCGAGAAAGAGGTGAGAAGGTGCCATGGATGGGACCAGCATTATCAACCGAGTCCTTCAAGGTTTCTTGCAGTTAAAACCGGATCCATGCGACGCGCGTTTGCTTGGGCTGAGCTGGAGGTGTCGGAGCATCCGTCCTCGCTCGCGGGACCCCAGGGGTTTCCTTCCAGCTGGTTCTTCCGAGTCCCGCACCTTGGCCGCTGGAAGGCGGAGGGGAATCCACGGCTCCCACCGGGTCTGACGCTTCCCTAAGCGGGGTCCAACTCCCCAGCGAACGCTCTTAACAAGTAACAACAATGAATAATAATAACGGAATAGATTTGCTTCTATAGCATGGAAGCCAAAAAGCCTCTGGCTACATTGAAACACAATAATCAAAGTCCAGCTGCCTGCTCCCTTTTTTCCCCAAAGGTAACAAAACCATACACAAAACCACAGTAAAGGCAATCAGTACAAAAGTACTCAGTAACTATCACTTTCTGGTCTGTTCTTGCCCTTATCACCACTGGGTATTGACGGCTGATAAATTGCTGATCTCCAGATATAAATAACACTGACAAAATACCCAAAGCCACTTAGGTTATTATGACATATTGACATCCCCGAGGATCTAATGGATCAGGCTTAGATTACCACCTCCAAGCAGACAATCGGGTCAGCCCTTGTTCTGTGCTGCAGGACCCAGGGGTTGTCATTATTAACGAAATTCTGTACATTATTCTGGTAGACGGAGAAACGCTTCACGGGAACTCAAGGCTCAGCCTGGTCCCAAGCCTTCACCCATCCCTCAAACCGGACCCGAGACGAATCAATCTGTAAAACACTGATTTAATTATTTCTCATTTCCTGTGCTTCCTGTCTGCTGTCAAGGCCAAGCAAGGAAATGGGGACTAATCCCAAGGGGGTCTGAGATAC
Organism: Patagioenas fasciata; assembly: GCF_037038585.1. Taxonomy (NCBI): domain Eukaryota; kingdom Metazoa; phylum Chordata; class Aves; order Columbiformes; family Columbidae; genus Patagioenas; species Patagioenas fasciata. The sequence goes on along the minus strand of NC_092544.1, from coordinate 1,188,251 downwards.
CATCAGTCCAACCGGACCAAAGCAACACGGGGAACTGCATAAGAAAGTTCTGTCCTACCACATGTCAAACCAATTGCAGACAGGTAAGAGACTCCAGATGAGCTGTGGGGAAGCATCCTGACCCTCAGGCATTCATCTGGACCAGCAGAATCCCATTTTAAGCCCTACTTGTCTCTAATAACGACGAAGAACCTCCATCCCTCGGGGAGGACCTGTGTTGTGAAAGACCTGGCAAGAGGCAGCAAGTCATCAGCCTCACTCAATCTATGAATGCCGGCGTGCACACTGTTGGAAAGATGCTGTTTTAGTGTTTCTACAGCCAAAATACAGACCCCAATCCAACCTGCCCTCGAGCCAGTGTGAGGGTTTGCTTCAGGGCCATCAACTGGGTCCACTCAACGTAAATGAATTGGTGACCAAACGATTGAACGTTGCCGGTTCCCCAGTGCTCCCCCAGCCCGGGCTCTGAGAGCTCAGCGATGACAATTCCCACATCTGCAGGAAATCACTGATCCCCAGGGACCATCCTCCGTCAGCCCTGCAGGCTGCAGCCAACGTTTTCAGGCACCCCGCGGGTTTGCAGGGTGAGAAGCATCTAAGAAGCGCCCTTTCCCATCTCGCGGCTCCTCCCCGGGGCATCCTGAGGCAGAACTGCTGACTTCACTCACTGCAAAAGTTGGCCATTCCCCTCTTGTCCCGCTATTCCTGCAAAAACCAAAGAGAGCCCAGAGAGAGGGAGCTGGAGCCTGTTCTCTCTTGCACATCATCAACGCAATGATTCAGGCAGCTCCAACCACACATGCGAAGCAATGAAGGGAGCAGGCAGCACGGGGTAACGGGGGCAGAGCCTCCGCTGCCTGCCTGACGTGCGAGCGGAGCCAAGTTGTGCTTGCAGGACCTATAGTTCAACCCCCTCATCTTTTAACTTGGAACCGAAGACGTTGGACAGGACACTTAGTGAGGAAAGACTCTGGAAAATCCATAATGCTATTTTCCCAGGCGTTTTTCTGCAACTGAACTTAAAAAGAAACACCTCTCTCAGGCATCTGCTTTCAGCTGGTATATTAAGTAACTGCTGTGCAGAGCTTTCAGAGTGTAATGGTTATAATAATAACAAAAAATAAGTTTATGCCAAGAGCACACTCTTCTGTAGCTTAAGCAGCATCTGTGCATGCCCTGAGTAATTTCTTTTAGAAGTCCCTCACTGTTCTTCAGCCGTCCATAGTCTCCTTCACATCCTGCTAGTGTTAGAAACCATTTCCACAGATACAGTTTTACAGCTTCAGATAACAGATCTACGACGTGCAAACGTTTTCATGAGCCCCGGTAGCACAGCAGCTCTCGTTCGGCACAAACAGCCAACGCGGGTCTCACCCCCACATTCTGAGGATGCAACGCAGTCCCCGCATCCCCGTGGGACCGCGCCGGTCCCCCTGTTCCCAGGCGGTGACATCAGGGACACCGCAGCAAAGCAGCCGGGAAGCGAGTCCTGCGGGGAGGCAGAACCTCCATGGCCGGCACCGGAGCCGGTGGGAGGAGGAGACGGGCTCCCAGGGCACGGACGGTCCGGCCACCTCCCCTGTGGGTTGCAAGGGACGGTGAAATTACCCCCGCTTGGAAAGTTTCCCATGGAGATCTCACAGAGATAACACGCAGCGAGGAGAACGTGCCGATGTCCGCGTGTGCAAACGGCGGGAGATCGGAAGGTTTGGGGAGAGGCTCTTTAAACAGGATGAAAAATATACATTAAAAGAAGTCCCCTGAGAGCCTCGAGGTCTGCTGATGACATTGAAGGGTTTTCGCTTGGAGTTCAACATTCATCCCGAAGCAGGAGCGGCTGGAAGCTGTCACGGCACAGCAGCTCCCTGGTCCCTCATAGGAGAAAGCAGCTGGTAATTGCAGCTGAGCCCCTGCGGATCGAGCCTTTGCACTGCAGACGGGCTGCTCTCGTTATAATAACCTAACATCTTCCCTACACGGGTCAAAGCGAGTCCTCTGCAGCCCCCACGGTGACTGTGCCCCCTATGCAGCAGGTCCTGCGTCCTGCACACATTAAAGATGAATATTGTCCAAGATAGGAACCCTCTTATTTATCTTAACGTGGTGCCTATAAGTCCACCCTGCAGGCACTGCACACAGAATAAAAAGCCGGTTTGTACCCTGTAGAGTTCCTTCCCCAAGGACTGATGAAGAAACTGCAGGTGGACACTGGTCCACAGTACTGGAAAGCAACGGGACCGCACCGGACTGTGCTGGGATGTCCTGGCACAGCAGCCTAAACGCCGCCATCTCTGCAGCCCCCAGAGAGAGGTGAGGAGAAGGAGGAGAAGGAAGGTGGGCAGATGTTTTCAGCTCTTTCCAGCAGGGAGGAAAGGTTTGAAAACACAACGCGTGGGGATGGGAGAGCACTGTCCCAGTCAGGAAGGGGGGATCTCTGGTCCCTCTTCCAGACCAGCTGCCGCCTGGACGCGGATCTTGACAAGCTCAACAGCACGTGGTTTGTAGACAAGTCCAAACCTACTCAGAGCGTGTTATACCCAGAGGAGTAAAGACCATTCCTCGTGTATCTCGGGAAACGCCTTTCTGTCCTAACACTTCCCTTTAAAAGAAAAACGTGGAAGCACCACAGAAATCCCTGCTCAGAAGTCTTTCTCTATATATTTTGCACGTGCGCAAGGGAGTCTGTCAAACGTACCAGTGCATCGTGCTCAGTTTTGCTGAGGCCAAAATGTATTTATTTTTATCTCCAGAAAGCTACACAACCCACCACCCCTGCTTATCCTGCGACTGTGGCACTTTTCCCAAACCACGGAGAGACACGCGGGCCTCTGAGGGTCTCACGGACACATCTGCACAGGGGACGCGTGGGCTCGTTTCCAGCTCACATTGCGCTGGAGACAAGGAGACTCCAAACCCTGGAAGAGTCCGAGGCGACTCCTCCTCGAAGCCACTTCTGGTCCCGTCTGTCAGACCAACACGGAGCGGTGGGCGGCTGCCAACAGCCACGGGCGCTCGTGGGACCGCGGGCCAGCGGGAGCTCCCCGGCCGTGCCGTCTGCAGCGCGACCCAGCGCCATCCGATCCCCGGCGCGGTTCACGACCCCACCGCTCCAGCTGTGACCCCGGGGCGCTGGCAGTGCTGGTGACGCTTCTCAGGAGACACGGGAGGGCAGCAGAGACGGGCTGGGCAGAAACAACCGGCTGCTGCTATTGCCGACGCGTACTCCGCTCTGCAGCGTCCGGGCTGTGCAGGGAAGGGAGCACCGCAAAGTCTTCTGAAGGGGGGGGCAGAGTTAGAAACTATCGTAACTCGCTGCTCTTCACTGCAATAAATAAAAGCTCCCCAAGCTCCGGCAGAGACCCAAGCGTGTTTCACACCAAGGTACCCCGGGAAGGTGCTGTGCCGCACGACGATGTGCGGGTTCAGGAGCCACCGTGGCTTCCTGTGCTGGTGGAGCCGAGCTGCAGGTTGGAAACGTTCACAGAACGGGACTGGAATCCCCAGGGCCCTCCTGCTTTCCCAGGCTGCTGCCGCCTGCAAGCGCCCTTTGCAGTGTATCAGCACCTTCTTAATTTACCATCAGCGTTAATGGTGCAACCACGCATCACGGCCATGGTTTTCTCTCTTGGATGGTGTGAGTAAGCTTATTAAACTCACACAGCGACATCCACATAAAGGTCCAATTTGCACAGGCACTAATACCCACAGCTCTTAACAACTGCAACGAGCTCTGCCCATTACTCAGCACCCTGGGACATTAAGCCCTTCTCTGAGCAATGAGCTCAGCTTTCACCTCCACAAATTCACCCCAAGATTCAACACACGAAGAGCTGAATTCATAATGAATTATTGCTATCAATGATACTTTGCAGCAAAACTGGTACATTTGAGCTCTAAAGGTAATGAGACTAATTCACATTTATTTGTACTGCGACCCTGCAGTCCCACGCACACGGGAGATCTCACTGCAGTTTCCAATGTTATCCCATCTTGGGAGAGCAGGAAAAGAGCCACAAACCAAGGCGATAACAGAGTCGTGTAAAGAACACTTCCCCTGACGTTGCACACGTGTAACACACCCCGAGCATTACTCAGCCTTTTGGAATCGTTGTGAAAAACGGATCAAGCATAGAATCATAGAACCATTTTGGTTGGAAGAGACGCTCAGGATCATCGAGTCCAACCGTAACCCAACTCTAGCACTAAACCGTGTTCCTAAGAACCTTGTCTAAACGCGTTTAAACCCCTCCAGGGATGGTGACTCCACCTTTAGCCTGAACTCCCTGGCAGCTCTCAGGACGCTCAGTTTTCAGTAATGAAGGTCTTTGCTCGGTTTACAGGTCAAAAAAGGTTCTTATTTTACCCAAGGCAGCTTGCTGCCCCAGCACAGTGCAGACCAACGCTCTGCAGACAGAGCAATGCTTGGAAACGCTCTTTGGTCTTGTGAGGGGACTCAATTACACACAGCGGAATCTCAGAAGAGCAGCGCGAAGTGCTCGGCCTCTCGCAACCTTGGAAACCACAGAATTCTGCCACCAAACAGTTTGTTTAAATAAGAATGGCAAGAAAATCACAAACATCGAAAACCGCTGGTTTAAGTGCTGATCTAAAACATCTGCAAGAAACATTTGCTCTTTGAAAGCGCCGCTACTGTGCTGCGAACCCAACCGAGAGCTGCCCAGCTCAGCCACGGCCAAAGCGCCCAGCAAACAGACAGGTTTATAAACACCTGGGTACGTGCATCTGGTTATCGCCCAGTGTTTGACGTACCGAGTCCTGAACAGGTCTAGAGGCAGGAGCACCCGACGTTCAGAAACACAGGAACTGCTAAGAAACCGAAACACCGCGAACAGACACCAGGATCATCACGAGCAGGCTCAGCCCAGACCGTCCTGCAGTATCTCCTGCTCGCGCTTTTTAAGGTCTTGTAACTCTTCAGTCTTACCTCTACACCAAAACTATCTCATGAGGTCACGCTGCCTTTTGTCTGAGGTTCCACACATGAAGATGCAGCAGTTACAGTCCCTCCAGATTCAGATTTTCCAACGCGTACGTATGAATTTCTCGCACGGTTCTAAACAGGGACACCGCAATTCCATTGATTCTGTGCAAGCGCCCGAGCAGCAGCAGGTGCTTCGGGCCAGGGAAATTGCTTTAAACACTTTTAGTGAGTAACCACAGCTTTTCCCCACTCCTCCATCCTGGGCAAACCGAGCCTTATAGCACTTCATGATCCGAGATTACAGGACTCAGGTTGGCGACAGGGTTGAGATGCATCTGCAAGTACCACATCCCCAGTGAGCTCCTCCTCAAAAAAAGCCTAAAACTAAACTGTAGATAAACAGGCTTTAGCATAAAAAAAGAAAAAAAATGAAGCATTTTTAAATGGTGAAAAGCAACTTGGAAGATGGAATATTATGAAAAATAGAAGTTTCTGTGCAGCCCTGCCCACCCGGCCCCTGCGGCTGGATCCTCCTCCCCATCTGCTCCGGCGCATCCCGCAAGGAGCAATGATCTCACCTTCCTTCCATGGACTGCGCCTCCCTCGCTCAACCGCGACAGTCACAACCATCAAAGACCAGTTACATCATGGGCCACATCAGGACAAGGCCCAGGAGCTGAGCTGCTCTCCCTCCAGCACAAACTGGGAGGAACTGGAAGATCTTTGTTAAACGTGGAGCCTGGCTCTCACAGCCCCACTGAGGATGTATCAGGCTTTACCGAGTCCTTACGAGTGTCCTCACCCTCAGCGTGACTTGTGTGCTCACTTCCAAAATATGCAAAAAGAAGCAAAACCTTTCCAAAAGTAGAAGTTGGAATCCGAACGGGGAGCGGAGAGCGCTCAATTCCCAGCCTCGGGGACGCGGTCCTGCTGGAGGTGGAACAGGACCATGGGATTTCACAGGGTTCATGTTTTCAAACGCGTGTCGTTTTTTGAAAGTAGAATGTGAGCACGCTTCACTCTTTGCCCCCTATCATTTGCACCACGCAGAATGTTCCCAGTGTTCACATCCCACCTGTCATCACCAGGATTCGCTGGTAGTGGCCACTGAAGAGAATGGAAAATCAGCTGCTGCGCTTGGGAAGACTGAAAACAAAACACTAAAAAAAGCCCCACAAAACTGGAATCCCAGCAACATCTGCCCTGAGAAAGACCCGTCTCCTCATCATTAGAAAGTGACAGAAAAGAAAGTCCCCAAAAGCCAGTTCAGAATGATGTTCTCCAAGTCACCTTCCTGCCATTCACCCGGTGGAACACGGATGGAGTAACAGGCAGCCAGGTCTGGGTCTGCTGTTTAAACATCAGGTTTCTAATTGATTGCACAGTACTTGGAATCCATTAAAGGCCTCCTATAAATTACATTCTGCATAGGACAGGCTGCCGAGATATGCAGATGTTAAGAACTGGCTAATCCTAAGTAAACCTGGTAAAAACGTTTGCTTTCTCAAATTTTCCACTGAATTAATTGCAGAGATTGTGTCAGTGAATCAATAAAGAGAAAACTCCGTAATCTCGACGTTTGCCACAAGCCCATAAACCGTCTGCTCGCAGGAGAGCTGATCATCCCAGACACTGGCCCACGTCAGCCAGCGGCTCGGAACAAGACATTGTGTCATGCCTGGGAATCCCAGATGCAGAAGGATGCCCAGGTGTTCATGGACTTACTTCAGCACGGATTCTTTTACATGACCATTTTCAAGCCAAAAGAGTGTCCAGTTTGCCTTCTATTAAACTGAAAAGCAATCAAGCCAGAGCATCTTCCACCCAAGACCCAAGGACCACGCTCAGGCTGGGCGCCTCCACAACCACGTCCCGCTGGAGAGGCCCACGGGCGGGTGGGATGGACGTTCACAGGGATCTTCAGTGAGGAGGAGAGAAATCACTGCGCAGAGCCGAGCGTCCCACGCGGGGCCAGGCAGGAAACTGGAGATAACGCTTTTAATAACTGGCTGTGGGAAATGAGCACCAAGCTGCGTTCTGAGCACCGGCCAGCAGGACGGGTCGAGAACACGGGCTGACAGAAATAATGCAGCAGAAATAAGAAAGAATAGCAGACAACAGCAGAGACTAAATCCTTCTGTGTTTGTCAGATTTCCTGGGAAAACAGGAATAAGCTGCAGAATGAACCCCATTTGTCAAGTGAAGTGATGAGGTATTTAGGAAAGGAAACACTAACAATTCCCACTGGGGAATGTTAAGACATTTCAAAGGTGTAATAGAATCAAGTTTAGCAGTGGGTGAGTTTGTGTGTCCCATCTTATAAGCAATGCACTCGAACTGCAGAGAGGAGAATGAATTATGCGGGAGTGACGAGTCCAGCGTCCCCAAGTCACACTGGTCTGCTCTACCCACGTGCTGATTTCAGGAGGCCAAGAACAGCATGTTCAGAACTGCTCAGCACAACCCAGCTGCTGTTACAGGAAAGAACGGGGGACACCCTGCGTTTTGGAGCCACGGGGGAGGTGGCACAGGGATCATCACCCACCCAAAGCGTGAGGAGCACGGGAGGTGAGAGGAGGGAACGGAGCTGGCGAGGGGCTGGAGCACAAGTGTGATGGGAGCGGCTGAGGGACCTGGGGGGTTCAGCTGGAGAACAGGAGCTGAGGGGAGACCTTCTGATCTCTGAACTGCCTGAAAGGAGCTTGGAGCCGGGGGGATCGGGCTCTGCTCCCCAAGAACAAGCGCCAGCAAAGCGCCAGGCTCAGGAAAACCCCTTCACTCAAGAAGGCAAATTACAGGAATTCTTTGCTTACACCTGGGAGCAGAGTAAAATGTGACCATACAACCCCAGCCCGGCCTCCCAGAGATGTGTCCCCCTGCCCTGGGGTGTGGAGTGAGCTCAGCTCCAGGATTCAAGGAGATTTCCAGATAAATGAAGCAGCATCAGCCGGTGCCTCCCACGGGCGCACAGGACAGCTGGATCTGACACGGACACGAGCTCGCTCGATCCCTCCTTTGCTGCTCACGCATGCGCTCGGGTGCACTCGGGATAATCAACCCCTTTCGAAACAAAGGTGGTGAATGCGTAGAACTCATGGAGCAGCAGAGGAAATCCCCTGAAGGAACCGGGACCAAGCGGGAGGCTGGAGTTTCGCTCTGCTTGTTCAGCAGCGGTTTCCTGCGGGGCAGCCGAGCTCGGCGCTGCGTGCCAGGGGGTTTCCAGGAGGTGTCAGCGCGGGGCGCTTTCCGCGCCCGCTCATAGAAATGCAGTGAGATCAGCCCGGAGATGCTGACCACAGATCCCAGTGAGCCCACAGCAGCAGGAACTGGGAAGAGCAGGGGGAAGGGAGGTTTGCACACAGCTAATGGGTTCCCCCAGAGCAGTTCTTGGGTTTGTTCTGTGTTTGTGGTTTTTTTTCATTGGTTTCTTTGTTTTCCTCCTCCAACCCCCCAGCTATTTGCACAGCACCAGCCAGACGGGGCTCTGCCTGGGCTCGGGGAGCAGAGATTTCGGGTGGGGGGTTCACAATCCCGGTTCAGAAGACCCCACGGCTGGTGAACCCGCAGCTCGGTGTTATTAATCCTTATTGGTGAGGACAGTGAGTGAAGGACCTGGATTGATATCTGAGTCCGACCAAACCGAAGTCCAGAGCAGCCTGGGTCACAACAGCGCTATGAGCATCTCTCCTAATATTAAAGGATCTATTCCATGACATCGCCACGGGTTCTTCTTGTTCATCTGCGGATTTGTACACATGGGATGGGGCGAAGGGGAAGTATTTTTTTAAGGTCTGAATGCAAGGATGCTCTGGTCTGCAACCAGAAGATTGTACCCACAAGTTTTGTTCTGTAAAGAGGTAGCAAAAGAGAAGAGTTTTCCAAAGAGAGCCTTCTCTTTGGTGTAATATTCATTGGACATGACACTGCTTTGGGATAGCAGTTAGGGTTGGCTGGCTTTACCCCCCTATATCTTGGTGTTACTTCTCCTTCTAGTTGCAATCACCTAATGCAATAAGCCAACGGATGGGCCCCATAAAAGCACTGAGAGTTTGGCTATGAAACAGAAGACCACGTATTGACTGTAACCACCCCACTGCTCTCAGGTTTCATCGTGGTAATACTAATGCACAGCAAACAGGCAACATTTCCCCGACAAGACCATAATACCACCCCTGGCCTCGCTCTCAAATCAGGTCGATACCAATCTACAGTTCCATGATGTCAGATTTGGGAATGGGGTTGGTGCCTCCCAAGGACCCGGGCGGATTGATGGAGGTGACACGGAGCCACCGAGGCATCGCCGCATTCCCCGCAGCACTGCTGGCCAGCCTGACCTTCCAAGATCATTTTCACTGCTCCAAACCACCACAATATCCCTCAGGACTGGTCCAATGGATGTTTTTATTGGCTCTTGCAAGAGCACAAACTCCGACCTGGCTGTTTAATGCACGGTTCTCCCAGACACAACTGCGCCGAGTCCATGCATGGGACGTTCAACAGCTCCCATCTCCTCCAGTGCACGGGGTGCGCTCATGGGGCTGGCTGCAATGTGGCTCTATCAGAGCTATATCCAAGCTATATCCAAGTTACGGAATTTCAGAATCGCAAGAATAATTCCCTGCTGAAATTACACATGGAATGATCTTAAGACCTGCTCTGTAAAAGCAAGAGCTCTAAAGAAACCAACACTGAAAGGGAGAAGGAGCTAAAAGAGCCGCAGCAAGTTCACGTGGTAACGCTTGCACTTCTTTATAATCTCCCTCCTTGGTTGAGGCAACAAAGCATGGGAGGGCTCCACAAGGTTGGAAAGCAACGGCACCCCGCTGGAAGGATGGTCTGGCAAGAAACCAATAAATAAGGGGAAGAATGAGATAAGGAGGACGTGTTTATGGGGGAAAAAGAGATGGTGAAATAATGTCTTAAGAATGGATGTACTTTATGTAAAACGTCTTCAGGAGATGGCTGAGAAAGGGGTCTGATCTATTCAGTATCCCGTGGATTCACCTGCAGGGCTGTTCCTTCACTGCAAGAAAACACCCTCGCTGCTGAGGCCAAACAACTTCATTTGACATCAGAAAGCTCAGGGAACAAGGCACAGACCACCAGGTATGGGCTGAGCGCCCTGGAGAGCTGCCTGTCCTTGGCATCGCTGCGCCACGCAACTCAGATATCGCATTTACCTCTGTGACCCGGCGCGTTACGTTAGCGCCTGCGCTTGGCATTAAACAGCTGCTCTACCCTGCCGCGCATCCAGAAGGACGGTTGCCTTAAGTCCGTGCTACAGGAACTTTAAGATAAAACACGGCATACGTTCAGGGTGACTAACGCACTCCCTGATGCTGGCTTATGCGGAACGTGTTGGAGAAGTTGCTTTGTTTTCTGTCTGCCGTTTAGAAAATGTGACTCCACGTCCGCTGTGCTGTGCCGGGGATGCAGACAGCACCTCGGTGCGAGCGTGGGGACGTGGGGACATGGGGACGTGGCTCGGTGGGGGAGCAGCCGGTGTCGGGCACCCCGCATCTCACCCCGAAAACCCTCCGTGGTACGGAGATTTTCATTCACGTTAACACCGAGCCTCTTTAACCACGTCTAGGAAGGAGCCCAAGAGTCTCTGAAACAGCCGCAGCCCCGGGAGAACCCAGCCAAGGGGAGCCGAGGATCCTCATGCACTTTAGGGCAATGAAACCTGGTGCTCGGAGTGTTCCATGGGTCCCATCTGCTGCAGGAGGGCGATGGAATGTACCGAACCCACCGCGTTTCTCCGTCTGTTGCCCTCTCACCGCCCCCTGGCTCCCTCCCTACATCCCTTCAGCTCATATCCACCATGGGCCGTCACCATGGAGCCCTTTGCACCCACCGCTCGCTGCCCACGCGTCTCTGACCCGAGCCACCCGTGCCGCGGCGGGTGGGAGCTGAGCTGTCCTGAACCAACACGTTCCCTCCCATTTTCCTCTCTTTGCTTCGCTACCTTGATCAGCCGCTAATGAAACGTTTTAAAATAAAAGCAAACTTCAACCGGTAACAACAGAAAACCACAACCACCGACTAATTAAAGCCTGACACACCAGAAACAAGACCACCCAACGGCAAGAGTGGAATTGACGACACCTACTAGGGATCTCTCGCATCTCTTTGGCTTGTCTGCAACACACAGGAAGGATGATCTTCAAGTATGAACTTTAATTGTATCCCACAGAAATGCTACTTATCAGCTGATCTTGTCTTTTTGAAACGATAAACAATAGCATTAGACCAGTGCTGAATTACTGAAGAGCACTGCGAGCTACCTGGAGCCGAGAATTGAGATACACATCAAATTTAGATCTCGCATCCATTCTGGTTTGAGCTACTTTGGTTGGGTGGGATTAAAATTGTATAAATACAACCCTTCTTTTCTCCCCCACCCAAAACCCAACCATGAGAAAAAATCTTCCCAGTTCCTTGTAATAAGGGTAAAAACCATCAGGAATATCATTTTTCAGGAGAAAGCTCTGGAAAGATTTACAAGATAGGGAGTACAGCCCAACACATCAGAGGCAGCTACGGGATGTGTCTGTGCTCCTCAGCCGCTCAGGAAAGACATTAAGGTGCTTGTTAACTTGGAGACAACTGAGAAAATAAAAACTCAATGCAGTCCAGGGTATCCGCCCGTCCCGAGGGCCAAAATAACCTGCAATCCAACTATATCTGGCCTTCTCCTGCTCAGCTCCACAGGGCACCTCCACTGACTTGCCGTCACTGTTATCAGTCACTCTACACAACCGTAACGCAAAAGAAGAAATAAAATGAGACACTTACCCTCCTTCAAAGATCTTGATCCTCACTGGCTCCCCTCTTTTGGTTACAAGAGCCTCTTCTTCTGATTTTCCTCTTTTATCCTCTTCCTTCTCAGCTCTAGTTATCTCTTTTCGACCTTCATTAGAAAGGAGCGAAGGCAAATGAACCTATCTCCCCAAAAGAGCAAAACAATCCATGATTATATACAAAATCACTCTAAGACAGACACAGACCAAACAGCCTCAGAAAGAGCCAGCAACCTGCTGCACGCGCTGCTCCGGGCAGCCCAGCGCAGTAATTAGCACATCCTGCTAACGAACAGGGCCTCTGCTGCTCGGTTTTGGGCCCTGCTAGTTATCTTATACATACAGGGACCGCTGAAAATGCTTTAAATCCCCCCCTGCATATGGTGGCTCAATATTATTCAGCTCTTGCCAGCTGGAAAAGTGAGGAATTAAGAGAAGTGTCTTGGCTGGGTCGCCCTGAGCCAAGGGGCCCTGCTCCCAACCCCAATGCTCTGTGCTTGGGCAATGAACACATCTACAGAGGGCTGGGGAGGAGGCATCTGTGGAATTCATACATCTAACCTCAGCCTTTGGGTTACCCCCACATACACATACATTTGGACTTCGGCCATCTAAATGTGATATAAATCAAGGCCAGGCTCGACAGTCGGCGCTCCCGGGTGATTTCCTTTCACCAAAACCCTGTTGCACTACAGAGAAAGCCACAAACCAACGGGAGAAAATATCCTCAACCTCCCCAGTTGTTCCCAAGGTGAAAAAAATCACTTTTTCGCTGTGAAACTTGCCACCCTTTTTAAACCCAAGCTTAAGTCATGCACTGACATCCCCTCCAGCATGTTCGGTGTGATTTGTTGCAGTACATGGATCGAGAGGTGAGAGCTGCCTCTCTAGCTCTGTACGATGCAAGGGGAGTTCCTCCACACCCGGGATGACATCTCGGGATCTGCCCCCCTACAACCTCACCTTACAAACAACGGGAGTCTCCGAGGCTCCCAAAGAGGAGAGCAGATCGCCCTTCGCCCAGGTAACTTCTTACACAAGTGCAAGAACATCTTTTAACTTCAACTGAATTACCCATATCCTCACTTCATATATAATTTATGGGAAAAGATTAAAGGCATTTGAGAGACCAGGGATTAATTAGAGGGATTTTAGCCTGAATGTAGCCAACAAACTGGCAGAAGTCTAAAGCAGAGCTGGTCACCCTTGACTCTTTACAGTTGCTGGAAAGAGCTGCTGATCTCCAGGGTGACTCAGCCGCCCTACCTTAGACACTGATCTCAAGGGGGGTGAATCACCCAGGAGGTGCCTCTTTGTCTCCCATGGTTATACAGGAAGCCAAGAGCTGAAACTGAGACGTGGAATCCAGCGGGACAGAACCCAGCGAGCGCGCTGCTGCTGCTGCTGCGGCCTGCAGGTCTGCAGCGAAGGGACCGACTCACTAAAACGCAGCTTGGCAAAGCTGAGCTCAAACATTTTCTGGAGCAGCTCTGCTGGGGGACGGGTGAGAGAGCTGGGTGTTCAGCTGGAGAAGAGAAGCTCTGGGGAGACCTTGTTGTAGCCTTTCTGTACTTAAAAGGGGCTGATAAGAAAGATGGGGACAGACTTTTGAGCAGGGCCGGTTGCAATAGGACAAGGGGTGATGGTTTAAACTAAAGGAGGGAGACTCAGGCTGGCCATGAGGAAGGAATTGTTGCCCTGAGGGTGGTGAGAGCCTGGCCCAGGTACCCAGAGAGGTAGTGGATGAACCATCCCTGAGACATCCCAGGCCAGGCTGGATGGGGCTCTGAGCAACCTGGGCTGGTGAAGATGTCCCTGTCATGGCAGGGGGGGCACTGGGGTGCTGGAAAGGTCCTCCAACCCAAAACATTCTGTAATTCTATTATTTCATGTTTGCCCAGTAATTTCAGGAGCTCTGGTTAGAAATGGTCTCGAGCTGGTGTGTCTGGGCACGGAGGTGTCTGTGCTGGGAGGACATCGGCGGCTGGAGACACACTGAGCACCTTCAAGGATTGAACCTTGGCCATTAGGGCTTCACCTCCTGATGGGAACTACCCGCTGGTAACAATGCTGGGGCAACCTTCCCGGTCAGCTCCTTATTTACTGAGGAATACAAAACAATTGACTTTCTAGATGTAGCATGAGGATTATTTATTGCAACTTTCGAAAGCACAAAACACAGACAGATGAAAGGCACCAGAGAGAGCCAAACTCATACAGTCGCTACTATCCCCTTGTACAATCTCGTTTAATTTACAAAGTGTGCAAGCCCAGTACAGCGTAATTAGCCATCCCTACATGCACGCTGCACCTACAGTCGCTTCAGAATTGAGCAGCTCAGTAAATCACACTGATAATTTAAAAATCAAGCCGAGTATGCAGACAGTATACACAGTCCTACTGCTTGCTGGTAGCTTGCTGCATGCATCATTGTACAAAAGATCAGTGCTGGTTTACATTGTCTGTTGTGTTGACTGACAACTTGTAGTTACATAAAGAAACAGCTGGAGCCCAGTTAACCAAGGGTTGAACAATCAACCCTGGACAGACGCTGCTGCTACGCAGCTCCCATGAACCGCACCTTCCTGAGTAACCAGCGCTGCCCTTTCCTACCTGCGCTGGTCGGGTGGATTTTAAAACCAAACGGGGACTTCGCTCCCGCTGATCACCTCATCAAAAAATATTTCTCTGCTTGGCATGACGTCCATTTATCTCCACTGAAATTAGGAGAATTTCTGCAAACCGCACTCCTTTAAGCGGTGAGATATGAGATGTAGGCTGCACCGTTTTCTAGGTGAACACATTGGGACTAATTCTTACTTTAGCAAATCGCCCCATGAAAACTTTAACTTTCGCCACCGCTCAGCTTAGAGGGTTTTGCGTAAAAGGGTTTTGAGCAAACGCATGCAGTGAAATGTGCATTTTGATGTATTTGAAGCGTTCCTGCCTCAACGCGGGGACACGCGGTTGGGGGTTCCTGGGACACACACTGGTGTGGGGTTTAGCACCGTGCGGAGAGCGGAGCTCCGGGGAGCTCAGGCACTTCTAGAGAACGGGAACAAGATGGTCCAGCATTGCTCAGATAAAACCTCATGAAAATACTGCATCAATAGCAAGCGTTAGAGCGGGTGCTGCACCGCACGGGTCATTATCTGCCCTATCTCCCTAGAAACTCTGGGGCTTGGATTTCTGCAGGAGAATGATGGAAATGCTGAAGAGAAGCAGGGACTGATTGAATCAAAGCAACTCTACTGTGTATTTTAAGACATATTTATAAGCAGCAGCTGCGGCAGTGATTATGATAAATTTAATATTCAGAGTTCATTTCATGATACAGAAATAAAGTGAATAATCCATCAATAAAAATTGACTTGATATGAATATCAAATTGCAAAATCTTTCGAGCGGCTCTGTTTACTGATCTACATGAGCAGGATCTGGATTGAAGGATCTGTATGGTTCGGCATTAATCAAATGGGAAAGTCTGGCCTCAAAATGAGACACACAACAGTCGGTGGCTACCACAAGTGTCTGAAATACTCCTGTGCCATGTGGCCGGTTCCTCTGGTGAGCTCTGCCCTGTGAAACCGTTCACTTTGCTCCTCTAATGCCAAAGACCGGGTATAAAATACCCGTAGATACCCAGAAAAGCAGCAAAGGACCTTAAGTCAATGGACCAAGCGACACGGGTGTTTTAACAAGAGTCCGTGCCCAACCCACTGAGGCGCTTCTAGAAATGTCACTGCAAGCCTCTGTGCTTCTTCGGAGCCCTGAATACACTTGCAAATCTCCCTTTAATATTTTTAAATACTTTTAAGCGTACCTCTCCACGTTCACTAATGCGAGATCAGTAGATGCACAACCAGACAGAATCCCATTTCCCCAAGGTAATCCTTCGTCATTTATAACACGCAAAATGTAGGGAATTATAACAGCATTTATGAGGAAAAAAAACCTGTAAAGCTATTTGAAATATCAAGACAAATGCAAATGGAGTGTAATCCTGTGTGCTCGAGCAGCGGCAGCTCCCGCGCGCGGTGATTCCTACATGCTCTTTACATTACAAGGCAAGTAGAAACCGGAGAACAGAAACGTGGCACGTTGCCCTGGGGCAGGCTTGCATTTTTTCCCTTATTACAGTGGGTTTTAGCTTCATTCTAAAAGTTTCACCGACAACAAGCGCTTACCAAACTGAGAAAGGGATGAATAAACTCCTATCAAACTAAGAACAGCAATGCCCCGGCCCTCGGCCCCCTCTTCCCACGTATCCAACTGGATGAGGAGAAATAGATAGGATTGCATTACCTCTGTCATTTTTGGCTTCCTGGAGCCGGCCGGGACCAGCCTGCCCGCCTCTGGCCGCGGGGCCGTGGCCATGGTGTAGGTCTCCTTGCTCACCTTCTGCTTGGACCTCAGGAGGGCCAGGGCTGCTTTGGTGGAGACGCCCGGCAGGTTGGGGTTGTACAAGCTGACACACCAGCTGGCGTACACTGAAGAGCGTCGGTCGGCTTGCTGGATGTGATTTGGCTTTATGTAGTTCAAATAGCACCAACTGACATTAGTGGTTGTGTGGAGGCTGGGGAACTGGAGTACCTTCTTGGTGTCCGTACCTTCTCGAGACTTCATTGCACTACGAGGGACCTCTGAGAGAGGTGCGGGGCTTGGAGGGTTTGGTGGAGGCTGCTCCACCACTTCTTTGGAGTCTTCTTTCTTCACAGCTTGCGGAGGTGCCTTGCTGAGGAACTGCTTGCCCGCCGGCCGCTCGTACTCTTCCAGCGCCTCGAAACTCGGAGAACCTGAATGGGACACAGCTTGCTGCAAAGTACTTGGGATTTCCTTTGGCTCCGACTGCTCTAAGGACAAACCAGGTGGTGTTTCAACCTCAACCCTGCCTTGGCTTTCTGCAAGGAAGTGAGATTTATCCTGCTTTTTCCCTTCCTCTGTTGCGCTGGGTGGTTTCACCACTTCCAGCTTCTCTTCTGCTTCCAACACTTCCTCCTCTTTCACCCTCTTCTGCTGTTGTGTTTCCATTGTCAGCTCCAAGCTGCCAGCTGGAGAGAGCATCCTTTTACTTCCACCGACCGTTGAGGGGCCTCCTTCCAGCCCGAGGACGCTGTCTGACGGGGAGGTGAGCGGGATGTAGCCCTTTCGTTCTGGCAAGGGCAAGGGCACTCTGAGATACGGGCTCTGGAAGATGCTTCTTTGATCCTCTGTGATCATCTGTGCCAGGTCGAAGCCCAGCCCGTGAACATCGGCACTGCACACCAGGGTACCCTTGGGTTGGCGATCGTCGAATTTGGGGAGAACAAGAGAAGAGGAGCTGCACTGGGACTGAGTGACCAGGATCTGGGAAAGCGTCGTGTACATGGCGGTCCCGTAGGACGGCATGTTTGTCTGTATGCGAACGGGGACAACGAGAGACACCATTGGGTCTGAGCGCGTGGGAACGACCAGCTGAGATGTGGATATGGACACCGAAGGACTCGTCGTGCAGGTCAAAGGATGCAACCTGCCGTCGGAGCCATATTCTGTGCACAGAGCAAGACTGGAGGTTCCCGCTGCTGGGAATAAACTGGATTTGATCGGCGACAAATGCCCGCCAGCTTCCCCTGGCAACTGGAGGGCAAACTGAGACTGAAGAGGCAGAAAAAAGGCTGAAGGGATGGGCGAGGAGCCGGGGTAATGCACCGGCAGGAATGAGGGATGCGGCCTGAACGGCGCCTCGGCGGGGTGAGACATCAAGGGAGGAGCGATGTGGAGCGGGCCCGGGTGGAGCAGCGTCTGCGGGAGAGGCAGCGGCGGAGCCTGAAATATGGAAGGAGGAATCTGCGGCATGGAGAACTGAGCAGAGAGGATGTCGGACATGGTGTGCGCGGCGAAGAGCTCCGCAGACTGCCCGGGCTGCGGCAGCAGGGGCTGGTAGGGGAGGATGGAGACCTGCGGGGACATGAACTGCTTCTCGTGCAGCGTTAGCTGCGGGACGGGGTGGTGAAACACCTGCAGAGCTTCTGTGTAGGGCTGGGTGTACGCCGGCTCGGGGCTGTCCTTCGGCTGGCTCTTCTCACTGGGGTAGCTACCATGAGACGGCAAAGGGGATGAAGATGTGGGCTGATGGGGCAAACTCGTTGAAGGAGATTTACTTGAAGAAGGAATTGGGTCTTCTGTGTCTGTTCGGGCTGTGGGGGCCGGGTCCGGGTCGTGCTCGGGGTGCCTGGTGAGGGACGCCTGCCTGACGAGGAAGCATTTCCTCCTCTCCTGGGGGGTCGAGGAGCCGGGGCCGGGGGCGGATGCAGGAGTGGACGACAAGCTCCCGTAGTCAAATGATTTACTGCGGGTCTCTGTCATCTGGGAAGGATGGGACACGTTTGGTGTCTGCTCAGAAGCAGATCTGCGCATTTCCCTGGAATGGTGATGGTGGCTCGGAACCATCAACATATGCGAGCCGAGGCCGGGAGGCTTGGGCTGGGACTCGGGGGGCTGGCTGGTTGACTCTGCCTTGCTGTGATCGTCACGATCGAACAAGACAGAGTGGCTGGAGCCGTGGGATATGCTGCTCTCCTGGCTTGGGCTTCGGGTGAGAGAGACGGATTCGAAACTGGACTCCCCGGAGGACTGAGCCATCTCCGCCAGCCGCAGCCTCTTCTTCTTTGGTGGGAGTTTCTCCGCGGGGAGCTGAGAAAGCGTCTGGCTCCTCTGTGGCCACTGAAACTCCTCCGTTTTCTCCGGCTCTCTCGGAGGAGGCTCCGGCTCCGTTTCTGGTCTGTCAGGCTCTTCCGTGACCAGGATCTCAGGGACCTGGATGTTGGGCTGGCGCACCAGCCGGGGTTGCAGGGAGTGGGGCGGCCGGCTGTGCTGGGCGCTGGGCTGAGACGAGAACTGCGACAACGGCTTCTCCTCCGCCTCCAAGCTGCTCGCCTGCTCGATGGAGTCAGACTTCTCAAAGGAGCTCGTGTGCTGGATCACAGAGATCTCCTTCGAGGTTGTTCTTCTCTCTTTGCCCTCCGAGCTTGAAGCGGGTTTGGTGTTCCTGGAATGAAAGCCGGCGCTGACATCGGAAGGTGCGGATTTACCCGGGTCTGCTGGTGACTTCATGGATTCGCGGGTTAGGTTTAAAGCGACATCAGATGATGCTGGGTTTGCAAACGGAGGCCCTGTCGCAGTACTGGAGGAAGGAGTGTCAGACAACTCAAAAGCTGGAGGCTCCTCATCGTCACCGAGGCTCTTCTCCTTCCGCCTCTTCCGGAGCGGAGTGAGCTCCAAGGTGCTCCCCAGCTTGTAATGCATCATCTGGGGCCACGCGTCAGGATCCGCAGCGCTCTTCTCAGGCTCTGCAGAGGTATGGGACGTGGAAGAACGAGGCTTGGAGAGCTGCAGTTCTGAACAGTAGTATTTCTTATGGGCTTCATAATTGTCCCTTTTCTTATACCGAGCACCACATATGTTACACTCGTACATGAACCCTTTAGCTTTCGGACCCTTCCGTGACTTTTTGGTAAGATCGCTTTCCTTGGTTTCAGGCTCTTCGGGAGGTTTGGAAACGGCTTCTTTGTTCGCAGAGCTGACCTCCTCCGAGACGTACTCCACTCCCAAAGGTAGCTCGATAGCTGGTTGGCGTTTTAGCATTCGAGGATGGGAAGAAAACGCTTGACTGCGGCTTAAGACTTCAGGCTCCATGATGTGATCATCGAATGAGTAGCTACCGCGAAAGGTGTGCGGGGAGCTCATAGTGCATGCAGCAGAAGGCATTGAGTGGCTTCTTAGGAGAGGCACTGTCTCTGTGGCACTGTGGGATTGCTGAAGTGACAACAATGATTGTTCGGGCTTCATTTTTTCGCCGTGGGACGTCAACGCTTTGGATGCATCCAACTGGCTACTGGAACCAGACTTGATATCAAACTGGAACGGTTCTCTATATACACTAGACTTTGGAGATTCAATGCTGCTACGTCTAGATAAAGAGCTTCTTCTAGGCTTAACGCTATCTATTTCACTGGTATCTACAACAGCTTCATTAATTGTAATTAGCTTAGTGATGTGTTCAATAACCTGTGTCCTAGGCACAGATAACGGTACCATACTAGGTTTCTCTTCGGTAGACAGATGCGGGAACCCCTGGGTTGTGTTTGCAGCTAACGCCGCAGTCCTTTGCCCAATTCTACCACATTTCCCAAAAATAATTTCTGCATAAGATTTCGCATTAGTATTTGCTGGGCTGATCTGCTGCTCTGCGCTTTCCGACCTCGAGAAGTAGCCCGACTCGGTGCTCCCCTTGCTCCCGGGGCTCAGGAAAGCTTGTTCATCTATGACCTTCTTCCGTTCGCTCAAGCGGAGCGCAAGCTTCTGCTTTATGGTGTGGGTGTCTTCCGATTTATGGCTCAGAGCGTGGTCTGACGATGGCTCCGCAAACTGGGTGCTGTCCTCCAGAGACTGGGACATGCTGGAATGGGACAAGGAGCAGCGGTCGTGGCTGGAGCCCTGGCTCCCTCCGCTCAGCAAACCACCGGACAACAGCGAGTGCTTCTGCCTGGGCGAGAGCTCAACCGCGTGGCCCGACATGGCACCCGTCTCCTCCTCCGAGTCTGTGCTCTCTCCTTCTGTCGGCTCCTCGAAGTCCTCCCCGCCGATCCTTTCCATCTCCAAGCTGGACGGATACATCTCCGCCCCGATCCCTGAGGCCAGCCCAGCTTTGATTCGATGAGCGTGCGATTTCCTATGTTTATACAAATTGCTCTTAGTCTTAAAAGAAAAGCCACATGGAATGCAAGGGTACGGCCTCTCGCCCGTGTGTGACCTGATGTGTTTCTGGAGCACACTTGGCTTCGCGCAGGGCCGGCTGCAGTACTGGCAAATATATTTGCCCGGTTTCTGAGGTTTCTTTTCCTTCTTGTGCACTTCCTCGGCTTGTTTTAAGGAAACCTGCGACGGGCGAGGGATATAGACCTTCTGAACGGACGGCACGTCCTCTCCGGGAATGATCGGTGAATGGGAAGGTAAGAGCTGGCCGTGGTGAGGGTGAAGCCCGGGCGATGAGAAGGAGCCGGAGGGGCCCGCTCGTACGGGATCAACTAGCTGCCACGTGGGGCCCTCGAGGACGTGCTCCGGCTTCCCAGGAGACATGAATGCTGGTGCCAGGGCGTGCTGCTGGAGCTGCGGAGCGTGGGGAGGGTGCTCGAAAGAGGAGGGCTTGGCTTGCTTCTGGGGGGCAGCCGTCTCCGGAGCCTCCTCCCTCGGGACCGGCAGGGAGCCAGGAAAGTGCTGCTGCGATAGGATGTCCCGCAGAGGGGCTCCCTGCGCCGGAGCGGAGCTGCCCGCGTACGTAGCTGTGGGTGAAACACTGCCCTGGAAAGCCTCTCCTTTGGGAAGCCTCTTTCTTGGACTTTCCTCAGCCTTTTTTGTGCTCTTCTGGCTTTGTTCAGGATCCATGACCTTAAAAGGGTCTTTGAATGCTATTTCGGGAAGGTTTTGGCAGGCTTCATTTACGAATAATAAAGCTCTCTTCTGCAGATCCCCTGTTTCGCCTGCATTTGCTATGGAGCTGGAGCCACCGGGAGAGGGTTGTTGACTTAAAATTTTGCTAAAGTGTCACTACTTTCTATTTGATTCAAAAAAAAAAAAACGTTTCAAGGTCAACAAAGTTCACATTGGTACCGCATCCAAACTACTTCAGAGAGAGGACGCTTTCCAGAACTCTCCGGCCAAATATTTTCCTTGTGAACTTGGTTAAGGCTTTAAACCTCGCCATTTCACTGCAGTTGACAGTGGCAAGCCTTCAAAGCCCAGATGCAGCCCACAATGTGTCTCTTGTTTGTTATGCAAACCTTGGAGAACTTGAGACTCCAGCGCTCATCTCAAAACGACCTTTTTTTCCCGTGCAAGGAAAATAACACTGAACGGTGTACGTTTGTCCCCCGGTGTCTTCCTTCTGTTCCACGATTGAGTTCAAAAGCCTTGGAAAAGTATTTCCCACATTTCTGGAATTACATCCAAAGGAAAACAAACAGAAAAAAATCACTTTAGCGTTTGTATTTAAGTCATTAAATGCTGTTATTCTATAGAGGATAACAGTAAATATTTTGCACAGAAGAAATACAGAATAACTCGTTCAACATCTGCCATTCAGGAGACGTTGCTTTCAATGGTAATCTAAACAGAAATGATGGGAAGTCGAACCTCAGTGTAGTGCACGCAGAACCCGGCTCTGCAGCAGGAACTTGAAACACAGCTTTGAAAAACATATTGAAACGGTTTCAAACTTGAGTCCCTTCTGATCTCCTCAAACGTTTATGGCTTTTCAATTTTTATAATCGTACTTCCCTTCCAAACAGACTGCGCGGTAACGCTGACCCAACACAAAGCACCGCCTAACGTAGCACATACAGTCACTGACAAATACAAGAGCAAATCTTTCCTGCCTAAAATCCGCTCTTCTGCTCGCAATCACCTGCAGTGTCATTGACAACAGCAGGTACGGGGAAAGCACACACACTCAAGTGTTGCCTCTCTCATTTCCTGCCCTTTGCTACCAAACAATGGTGCAAATCCAACTCCCACAGCAAGCACGTATTCCACACGGGCGGATGTCGACACTGGGGAAGCCCTTCTTGCAAAGGATTTGCATGGGAGGGTCTATCAGACCCACCACCCCTGTCCCCAAATCCACCCACGTCCCCTCCTCTGAACTCGCTCCAGCACCTCAAGCTCTTTCCTATAGAGCGGGGCCCAAAACTGACCCCTGGAGACACACCTGTGGGCAAACAGATCTCTGTTTGCAGTAGCTCACCATGTCCTTACAAGAAATTCCATGCTTTAGAGAAGCAGACGAGGCGATGGGTAAAGCACAGGGCGCTTGGGCACTCTGCTAACTGGAGATCATGGTCTGTGCACCCAGGTCTCAACTGTAGCTTTGCAGATGCCAGCGTAGACATTTGAGGTGATTTATGACGGAGGGAGATTTGCAAACAGCAAGCGGCAACAGCAGATCTCCTGTCATCCCCCTCGTAAGGAGACTCAGTAACACAAACCTCTGCTGCAGCACCGTGGGGACTCACCAGGCAAACAAGTCTCAATTATATTGAAGAAAAAGCAAAGTAAACCAGACAAACAGAAAAGCAAGTCCTGCTCGTGAGCAGAGTCCCCGCAGGGGGCCGCGCACATCCAGGACAGGCCACCGGGAAAACAGAGACTACTTACGGGGGACTGGGCAGTCGGTGATTCTGATGGTGTCTCTCTCTTGCTCGTCCACGATTTAATTTGGTCTGTAAAAGAAACAGCACGTTGGAATCATAATGTGTGCGTATTAAAATGCCACCTCGGCAGCGAGCACACGGGGCTTACACCGGGTGCCCTGATGGGGAGGATTGCCTGGTAACCGCAGCAGTACACAAACTCAGCCCCAACAGCTGGAGAGGCTCCTGGTGACCGAATTCACCTCCTCCGGCGTGTTTACCCCAGGGGGACGGGCACGCGTGTACAAAACACATTGCCGTGGGCTTTCCTGCACAGCGCAGGCCAGACCGAAGCTCCGCACCCCGGTATCGACCTCAGCTCTGCTCTGAGCTCCCTCCTGCACCTCAATCCCAACCCTGCCCGGCTGGAACGTGCCGCCCAAATCCCCATGGCATCCAGGGGCAGCTTTAGAGCTTCAGAGCTACAAACTCAGGCGTCTACCAACTCGATTCAATCATTAGATTCTTAAACCGTTTTCACACGTGCAACATCTGCCGGGTCGCTGCAGACCCACCGAGGGGAGAAGGCGATCCAGGGTTGAGCTCAAGTGACTTGGGCTCAATTCTCGCTTCGGTTACACATTTCCTGTGTGAAACTGGGCAAGTCGTATCATCTACAGCCCGTGTTACTCCCCGTTTCTAAAACGGGGATAGTTCCGTGTTTCGCAGATGTGTTGTGAGTCACCCATCAATGTCTGTGAGGCCCTGGGATCCTACGGGAAGGGAGAGACCCACAGCAATAAACATGATCCTTGTAACCAGAAATGGGAGGACATCCAGGAGACTTCCTCTGCTCATTAAAAGCTGAATGCTGTGCTAATTAACTTTTACATATACCCCACATGGCTTCAGCAACTTCCCTTCTCACCTCTTCAGACAGCAAAGGGCATTGGTACCCGCACCACGAGGAAAGCAGATGGACAACAGCGACTTTGCATTTTGCCAGCAAGCCACATGCAAAGGGTTAACCTATTTTCATAGCTTAAAACCGCTTTTCCAGAAAAGCATTTGAGTCAGAACAGAGTAATTATTGCAAAATCTGCATATTTTAGAGCTAAATATTCCCCAAAATATCACCATTGAAACGAGGAGAAAAAAGAGAAGGCAACGAGCCCTGCTCAGCCTGGGGAGCAGCACCAGCAGAAGGCAGAGGCGGGGAAGGTTCGCAGCGCCAACCCGACGTGGAGAACAGCAGGAACAGCCCCGGGAGCCCCGTCCACCCGTGACACCCGCAAAAAGCAGGGGACACGGCGGTTTCGTCCCCCTCGGAAGCCAACACCCACCCACTGCAAACCCTTGGTAGCGCTTTAGGGCCGATCCAACCACATGCATGCTGGAAGGGCATGACAATGCACCACTCATCTTCCAGAGGGCTTTATTCTTTCTTTGTTTCTTTTTCTGCACATTTGTGATGCAACTAACCCCGTTTTCTTGCAAACAAACCCTAAGAAACCCAAGTTCTCTGGCAATGGTTAAGAAGACCCTCAAGAGCCACCAACATCGCGGCTGTGACGAGGGACGGTGTTCATCACCATTGCATCTCCTCCGAGCACTGTAAACATCGCTGCTGCTTTCACTTCTCGGTGCAACAAAGTCATTAGTAAACTAATATTTTGAAACTACTGCTGAGTAATGATTCTTTCAAAATTCATCTGAATTGAATGCTCCAGACCTGCCAAACCAAGAGTGGGAAGCCAGCTCTTGGCAAGACGGGGACTCTTTCCAAGGTGATGTGTCTTGCATGCAGCTCAAGCAGTAATTGCCTTTCCCCAATACTATGTTCCCCCTGCTGAGACTTATGGTTAAACTCATGTATTGAGAAACCTTCCAAAACGTTTCTACATAGTTTCAAACCACAGGAGTGGAAAAAAAAAAATATAATAAAGGAACAAGTACAGTTCAGATGGAGTTTATGATTTGTGCTGCATTTCGTAACTGCAGGGTGGATCAGTGGGGACGGAGGCTTTGGTCAGCACCCCGGGCCCTGCTCTCCGGCCAGAGGGCTCTGCGGGGTTCAGATGAAGATGGTTTCCCTTGACTCACTGCTGAGCCCCCCCCGCGCCGGCCGGGTCGCTCTCCCACGGACACTCACAGCCCCCCTGGACAGTCCTGCTGAGCACCAGAGGCGCTTCATACAACTACAGAACGTCCTGAGCTGGGACCTGCAGGACCATGGAGTCCAACTGCTGTCCCTGCACAGGACACCCCACAGCTCACCCGTGTGTCTGAGGACGTTGTCCAGTCTCCTCTTGAACACTGTTAGGTTGGGGCCGTGACACCTCCCTGGGAGCCTGTTCAGTGTCCAGGGTGAAGAACCTTTTCCCCATGTCCCATTGACCCTCCCTGGCACATCTTCTGGCATTCCCTGGGGTTCTGTCCCTGTCACAGAGAAGAGCTCAGCCCTGTCCCTCCTGCTGAACCTGCAGCCCCAAGAGCTCTGCCCTGAGTCTCCTTGTGCAAAACCCAACAGACATATAACGCAAAACCCAAGCAGATACAGGGAGTGCCGTTGATTATTTTGCTGTGCGAGAAGCAGAATCTTGCTTCAAGATGAAGCTCGCCCTTGTGCAGAGAGCACACACAAAGCCCAGACACGACATGGAGCGAGGTCCTTCCACATCACGGGTCCTCAGGGGCATAAAACTGGTCCTGATTCCATCTGTTTACTGGTCCAAGAGCAGCCTCGGTTGCTCCCAAGTTGGAGGGTGCAGGTCTGTATCTGCAGCTGGGCACTGGTCTGCATCTCCTGGCCTGAGGAACCGAGTCCCGGTGACCCCTCCGGCGCTGGGATGGAGCAGAAGGAAGCACCAAAACACCCCGGGTTGCCAACACATTGAGAAACACACACCAGGCCAACTTGCAGACATCATACTCAATGCTGCCTCACAGCGTGGGGCTCTGGTTTGGAATGGCTGCTGGGATGAGGGGGGACTCCGGCAGACCCGCTGCACCAGCACGGCCGGGCTGCACACCCACGGACTCACACACAGCACAGCACAGCCCTCCACGCTGTGTGTTTGCACACGCAGGAGCCCGGGCTCGCTGCACACAGCCTGTCGAGCCCTATGCAAATACCCACCAGACCCAGAACATGGCCACACCGCAGGCAGAGAGCATCGTCTGCATTTGACAACCAGAATGGATATTGCAGTAATGCAGCAGTGATTTTAGCAGGCAACGCAAAAAAAAATGGACCCCAAAGCAACTACCAAAATGAGCTCCTCCAAGCACCTTTCATATTTCATTTTACCCTGTAAGGATACGCAGCACGTCCTGCTCGCACATCTGGGCTGTGCTGCCCGGAAGGGACAGCATTTGGAATCTTTTCTCCCGTTGACCTCAGGAGCACAGTGCATGGAGCAAGGGATGCCCAGCAGGTTGGGTAACCCCCGGGTGACACAGAGCAGAACGGCACCGAACGACAGGAAACGGGTGGCAGCAGCAAGGACGACGTGACTGTGCCATAACGGGTTCAACTCCCGCTCCTCGCAGAGCATTCCCAGTGTTCATACGCACGGGTTTTACCACCCATGATTCAGAGCCCACGCCAGACTGCAGCATCCTCCTGCATGGGGGGGGATCCGCTGGGCACGAGGGGGTCGGTGATGCTGCCCACAGGGCAGAGCAGGTCTGTGGGACTGAACAAAACCACATGAGGAATTGGAAGACAATCAAAACAGTAAAGAGAAACTTCTTAACATGACAATTCCATCTCTGTTCCTTGATAGTTTTACTCCGCGAGCTATTACACAATCTGTGTTTTTGTCTCGTTAACAATAAAGCTGAAGCAATTAAGCAAGATGCACTAAAACTTCAGCAAAATAAAATGAAAACAGACTCCAAGGTTATAATATGAACTCACTAAAATGACAAAGTGATCTTCCAAGCTGGCATCGCAAAAAAGCTTCAGGTTTGCTTTGAATACAGAAGTGAGAAGAAGAAATGCTACAGAAGCACGTTCAGCATCCTCTGGAGATGCAGGAGCAGGATGTGGTTGTTGGAATCACCGCATCTCCCCATAGCCCATGATACGAAATCAGATCTTCCTAAGCAGCCTGTTACTTATGGACACAACAGCAACACACAACGCTGTGCTATGCCAGCCTGTACCTTGTTTATCTGAACGCAGAGAGGAGATGCTGCAAGATTTCTGTTCAAGCGACAGAGAAAAAACCCTGGAGTCTCAGTGGGAATAATTCAACAAGGAAACTTCCCCCACCGATTCAGCACCAAAGACAATGGGGTTTTTCCTGTTCTCAATGAAAAGAAGGTCACAAAGAGAAGAAAATGGTCCTTTTATTCCCTACAGGCAAAAAATAGAGCTGTTGATCCCATCGCCAGGCTGGCAATCTCCTACTGACAGAAACAGGCTTGACTCGTTGGGAGCATATATTGAAATTCATTTGGATTTTGTCACATAACAGAAATGGTGAAAACAGATAGAAATCCATATTGGACACACGGAGCAGGCGCCTCCAGTGCCACCCTCACCGTCCAGAGCCTCCCTGGTAAAGACTCTGCTGTGTTTTCGTGCCGTGGCAGGGGAATTGCTGGAGGAGCTGCTTTAATTGACACGGCTTTTCTCAAGGTAAATATTATCCCAGGTGCCGGAGCCGCCGAGGTGCCGCGCACCGCAAGACGGAGGCGAACCCAGTGACCAACGCAGAACCGGGCGCCATCCACGGTGCGGCTCATACGAGTTCTCCTCCCCAGCGACGCGCATCAAACCCCGCTTTGCAAAGATAATAAATACAGATATCCTGCAGCCGCCTGTGTGCACGCATACACGTCCCTCACCGGTCCCAAATTACGAGCCGCAGAGTTCTTTGCACACAGGGTGTGAGGACACGTGGCCGTTCAGAGGGAATGGTCACGTTTCGGAGCTCTCGTGCTGCCGGCGAAGGCCACGCCAAGTCACAAAAAGCACAAGTAATTTTAAATCAAGATACGTATTTGTTTAACAGGAAAGAAAGAAAACACCAGGCCTGAGTTTGGAGGGAGTGCTGTCAGCTTTGCAGGAAGGAAAGAATCAAGTCTGGACAGTGTTTGCTTCCTTGTCATCACAAGCTCTACACAACTCCCTTGTACGCACACACAAAAATACACCTTATGCCAGTGAAATGAAGCAGCGTTTAATGAGAACCAGAACGCGTTTTGGTTGATTTCCAGGCGATCGGCCTCTTATTAACAGATACTTCTTGTAGATGAGTGCAAATATTTACACAGGGACCCCATCTATTCTGTTGTTTCCCCTCGTAAAGCTGCCCCTCAGGAGCCCACAGCACCAGCGCTCACTGGGGAGGGAGAGAAAACGCAGAGCAGGGTTTCCCACGTCCTCCCGCCTCGGTCGGGATCTCCTCCGCTCCCTCGGACCCAACCGGATTAAAGCAGCAACCAAAGCTTCCCCATCACTGACTCTACGCAGGGATGCAGCCAGAGACCAAACGTTCGCTCCAGCATCTGCTGTTGCGGAGGGGTTGTTGGGGCTCCATCGGAGCGACGAGGTGGCTTTGGATGGGGAAGCTGCTCTCTGCTTTGGTGGAAATATTTACTGAGCGTACAGCAACGCGGAAGGACAAAGAACAATTCTTCACCAAAATGAGCACCTGGAGATTTCTGCCTGTGCCCAAGATACAGCAGGAATTCCTAGTTTGAAAAGCCAATTTAAAACCCCAGAAGCCTAGTGCTACCTTGGCCTTCCCTTGTTCTGGGTCCCCATGCTGCTTCACACAACGCCGCTTCCTCACATGTGCCTTCCTCTATCTCCATCAACATTTGAGAGGTGCAAACAGGACCACACTTCGGGATGCAGACCCGGAGCACAAACCCACCAGGACATCCCACCCGACGGCCGCAGGTCACGCGTGGGATCCACCCCGCAATCTGCTCCGCAGGACCCCCAACCAGCCACGCAGAAACACCAACTTCCCAGCACGGGAACGGCCTCGCTGATTATATATATTTATAGAATAAATTCTTATTATTATATACATTTAAAAAAAAGATCTACTAAGATGCCAGCATTCCAGCTTTAAGCCTGAGCGTTAGCAGGCGAAAGAAAGAAGAGCTCCAGGCCTTGAGAGGAATGAAGCAGCACTTCATTTCCTGCTGTAGGCCTGGTTTATAGCTCTGTCTCTGCACTCTGGCTTTAGGCAGCAGATCGCAGGGGCTGTCTGTGTGTGCTCGGCAGCTGAACAGGACGGGTCTGTCAGTACGAGCATAAAATAGTGAGGGACAGGTTCAGAAAAGGTGTTGGAGGAGGTTTCCGCACGTCCCGAACAGGCGGCTCCAGTCGCATCGTGCTAAGGGGTGGAACTCGGAGATCTCTCATTACCCTAACGAACAGCGAGGCCGGGTCGGGAGGAAGAGTTCACAGCTTTAAATAGACAAGACGATACAGTCGGAAACACCCTGACGAGCTTGCAGCCACGCCAGCCCTGCTGCAGGTCAATAACGCTACGAGGTTTGCAAGACCAAGTCAATAAAAGAAACAAGCGGCTCTGGTGGGAAAACGAGGCACAGCGGGACAAAAGTCCCCCTAAAGGGCAAAGGGAAACGGGTCGGTAGCTGCTGGGTCCCCTCCTCTCCCCGCCGCTCAGCCTTGCTCAGCACGCCAGGTTGCAAGATCAGTAATTCGCCCCACGCGTTTCCTTTTGGTTGCGATGCCGGTCGGCGGATGCGCGGGGCGTGCCCGGCGCTGGGCAGGATGTGGTCCCGTGCACAACACCCGTACCACCCGCAGCAGAAACCCCGCACAAAACACGGCGTGCGGGGCGCTCAGGTGTCCCCCGGCTCCCCGGTCACTCCGTGAGCCACCCAGTGTCACCCATACGCCACAGCCCCCCACAGCATCGCTGGGGGCTCTGCCGTCCCGCACACCAGATGGTGACGCTGCAAGAACCGTGGAGACACAGCAACTCGACCCAAACTGGGGTCTGAATCACCCTCCAGGATTCACAACCCCCCCGCCTGCCCACCCCAAACCAACGGGGCGCGAAGCTGAGGGAACCCAAGCAGTTAATTGGCCATCTGGATAGGAACCTGAAATGATGACTTGGGTTTTCTGCCTTGCAAAATCGTCCTCTTTGAGCTTTTTGCATTCATTCATGAACAACGGGACTACCGGGGCTGCAAATGTGGCCCTGCCCTGTTCTCAGAGCGAGGACGCGTGGCAGACAAGCACCAATCTGGCCATATACCCAAAAAGAGAGGACATGCCTTTCCCACCCCCCTGTTCTTTTTCCTCCTCCTCCAAGTCATTTTGGAAGACACCACTCCCTCCCAAAGCAACAGTGAGTGGTGTTCTTAAAACCATTAAGAGAATGGCCCCAGAAATTAAAAATAAATTATCATCCAAGAAAAGAGGGAAGAAGCCCAGGCCTGGGTGCAGAAGTGTTAAACTACATACATGGACCGCATGCTAACGGCACAAAAGCCTGTTTGCTTTCACAAATCAAACGCTCTGACCTGCGGGCTCCATGCGCTGCTCTGCGATGGCGAATCCCAAGAGCAAGGAGCTGGTGTGCAGTCCGTCCAGCGCCTGTCGTGGAATCTCTGTTCTTGGCCTCAAACTGAACAGCAAACGACGTCCATGCTCGCATTTATGGGGCAATATAGAGAATTTCAGGAAAACAATGACACTGCAGTCAAGGCCCTTGATTTTTTGGAGTAACCATTTCCAGGGACATTGAAAGGTTGATTTGCAAAAGTGATGCCACAATCTCACACGGTCTTCAGAGATCCCCAAATGTTAACACAGAAAACAGTGATAAACTACAGAGCCTGAGCTGCTCGTAAGCACAGGCTGAGAACCTCTCCAGCACTTCTGCATTGAGCTCATTGCTTGCCCTCGAGCTTCAACATCTCTTATGAAAATAGAAAACCGTCTTCATTTAAAGACCACACGTTTTGGTAGAAGAAGCCGTTCTCAGTTAAGATGTTCCAGTGATTGATTTCTTCTCTGCTGAGGTTCTGTTCCTGTTTTCTAGGCTGCCTTTGTCTCGCTCCGCTGCCCAAACCCTGCATCTATACAATTAAACACCAGACTTCTTGTCGTCGTCGTTTTTGCTCTTCGAGGAGAAATACCCCGACTATCCCAAGCCAAGAACCGATCCTTGTGGGTCCTTCCTCAAACCAGCCATGTATGTTGTAATCCCCCACCTACAATTACTACTTGAGATCTATTTGGGGTAAGAGCAACATACTTGAAATTTTAGGCCTTACGCAAACCAGAACACAGAGAATTCTTGGAAACGTGCTTCTTGCCAACGAGCCTTCCATACATCTCAACAAAGTGTGGTCTGCAGAGCCTGGGACGCTGTGGAACGGCAGCAGCGGTCAGGAGCCAGAAACCACTGGGTTTTCTCTGCCCACTGAGACCCTGCGGTGCAGCAGGTCAAAGGGAAACAATATAGATATTTCTGTTCTTTGCAAACTACTCAACACTCCAGTACCCGTATCTGGCTATACGTCAACGGAAAAACGCATTTTATAATTTATATAGCAACAAGATCTTTAAAATGTTATTCTTAAATACTGCAAGCTAGAAAAGGGGTTAATAATCGCCAAGCACACGGTGCCCAGGACTCGGAGTTCAACACAACGCAACCACCAGCCCCTGTGGTTCCCCTGTTAGCGCCCCAGTGCCCGGCTCGAGAACGGGGAACGGGGCCATCGGTTTTAAAGCTATTTCCCAGTTACTTAAAGCAGCAATAAACCTGCAGGGCTATTATAGCAATTTAAAAAGTAAACCTAACAGGGAAGCAAATTTGGTGGCTGTTCCATGTGGCTGGCAGATTGATCGGAGCACTCCATATTTCAGGAGGAACTCAGAGCAAGGTCAGCCGTTAAGCTCAGCCATTAAGCTCGGCTTTGGAGCCGCGTCCCCAGCAGCGCAGGAGCAGGTTCAGTAGAAGCCACTGTATAAATATTTTGCTGAGCTGCAAAAGGAAGAAGCTTCCCCGGCCGGGGTGACATGGGTGACATGTGTCACGATGGGTTCCCGGGCACAATGCTCAATGAGCGCCATTATACGAAAGGCTGTTTATTTCCCATTGCAAAGCGGCTGCCAGAACACACAGTCACGCGTCTCACCCTGCGGGCTGTCACAGAGAAACTCCTCTCCCAAAGAGAATGAGATGATTATGTCGGGATTAACTCTTTGGCAGCGGCAGCGGGACTTCCCCGGTCCCTGCGCCCTGACCAAGCAGCACCGGGGCACAAACGTTGCCATTGATGCCACCCCACATCCCAATGAGTTCATTAAAACTCTTAATTTCAGCACAGACAGGTGAGATCAGGGCTCTTTCTACTTCTTCACTATCTCACGCGCTCATTGGTGCTCTACAAGTGATGCAATGTCCTGAGTTGGAAGGACCCACAAGGACCATGGGGTCCAACTCCTGTCCCTGCCCAGGACCCCCCACAGCCCACCCCGTGTGTCTGAGGACACTGGCCAGGACGATCTCATTCTCTCCATCACAAGGCAACGCAAGGAACAACCTTATCTGAAAGGGCTGTAGTGCTGGGCAAACCTAATCAACAACTGAAGAGTCTTTATTTCCCCCAAGTATTCCATTTGCACTCAGATTGTCATTTTCTTAATGAAGACGAATGAAAGAAACATCAGGTTAAAAAACCTCTATCCTTGCAAATGAAACCAATACGCCTCTGCTCAGCCTCAGCCAAGGTCCTGCCTCGCACACTTCTGCCTCGATAATAATTCTGATTTCCTTCATCTGTTTTAGCACTGGGGTGACTGCTGCCCTTGAGGCAGCCACTCCTGAATGCACAGAAAATAAGACCAGAATTAGGCCTAATTTGACCCTCTCCTCCTATCCCTACTGCCAGGTTGGAGCTTAACCAATTTATGGAGCGGTACGTCTCATCCCAGCTGAAACGCGGGATCCTGCAGGGCCGGCTGGATCGGGGCTGAGCCCAGACAACCTGCCTGGGCTCCTTTCAGCACCATGAGCTCCTCTTTCTCCATTCTACAGAACCACGCTGTTATTTCTTATTCGATGTGACAACGCCATCAGCTCTCCGAAGGACTGTGGGACACTGTCCACATAGCGAACACGTTGTGTTAACTACCAGACACCTCCAGGAAAAAGAGCTTCTCCGGTGTTTAATGCGACACTGGAGCCTTAGGGGAAAAGCCAGCACCAGCAGAACTCATCGGAAAAGCCATCGCGGGCACGCAGACCTTCATGTGCAATCAGCAACTCACCCACGCTGCTTCACCCCAGGGTAAAAGCAGTAAAGTTCATCTTCTTTCTATGAATCATCTGAAGAACACAGCCCCGGTTCAGATATAAAACTCCGCTGCCACAACGCCGACGGGAGCGGGAATTTATTTTTAGAAGTAGCTTAAAATAGAGTGTGCGTTACCTTGTTAGAAACCACCAGCTCTGTTTCGGTAAAGGATGGCACGGCGCGGTGATGCACACTCCTGTGCCCAGAGCCACTTCACACCCTGCACCGGGACGTCCGCACGCACCCGCGAGAAAACACCCCAAAATCTCCAAAAATGGCCTTAACGCCTCGCTGCCAACACAATAACAAGATGCCAGGAACACAAAGGGACGAGACAAAGTTGATTTTGCAAGCCTCTTCTCCCAAGTAGCAAGTGATAGGACAAGGAGAAACAGCCTCAAGTTGCGCCAGGGGAGGTTGAGGTTGGATTTAGGAACAATTTCTTCCCCAAAGGGCTGTGGGGCATTGAACAGGCTGCCCAGGGCAGTGCTGGAGTCACCATCCCTGGAGGGCTGGACAGACGGACATGAGGGTCTCAGGACATGGGGCAGGGACAGGGGTGGGTTATGGTTGGACTCGATGATCCTGAGAGTCTCTTCCAACCAAAATGATTCTGTGATTCTGTGAAAGAAGAGCGTTATTTCCCACTGGAGACTGAAAAGAAAAAGCTGTATGTTACTTCAGGAAGGGTTTTGGTTTCCGACAGCCACCCCGGGTCTCACACAGACTCCGATACAATGTGGACTCTTGGCCCGAAACACCATTGTCGCTGTGAAACCAGCCTTGACGCCAAGATTTGAGACTTATCCTGATCTGGCACCTTCTGCACCAGTGAAATAATGGAAAAGGCAAGAACAGGAGCCCTTGGCCGCAGTGTGCAGCCCCACAGCCCTGCAGACGCGCACCCAGCGCTGCGGGGGCCCAAACAGGCTCCAGCCGACTCCTGACACGAGGCCCGGAGGGGACACCACATCCTCAGGTGTCCGCCAAGGGACACCGCGGATATTAACATCACTACCAAGAGCAAATACGTCTGTGCAGGCCACGCCGTGCCCACCCTGCACCTCCTCGTGCTCTCTGCCCCTTTGTGGGAGAATTTCTCGATGAAGACGCCGTTGGATCCTGGCGAGATCAAACCTGACGGATAGGCCTCAAATCCACCAGAGCTTCACGGCACCGTGAAACCAATTAAGAGAAGCTGAATTAAGACAAAAGGGAAAACAGTAATCACATGGGGTTTGAAAGCGATGAGGAAGAGACTCCGAGGAGAAGCCACAGCTGCTGCTTGGGGCTCCACGACATCAAACCTTCCCATTTAACCCATGGAGACGCGGCGGTCGCAGCGTCCACGCCGTTATTTTCACTGGGAAAACCTCCAGGCCTTTCAGACTTGTAAAACTCAAAGCCAATCTTAATATTTCACTTGAAGCTTCCCAAGGAATAAATAGGAAATGAGAATAAAGGGATGAATGTGGTGGAAAATTACCTCATTTGACATTCTCCTCTGCAGCCTTCGCTACGGGCGGGTACATATGGGCAAGCACATATGCAACGCCATACAGCTTTGCTTTTGCGAAGATCTGAACAGCTTTTCAGAAATGGAAAACAGTAAAGGAACGAAGCGGTAAAAAAAGCAATGGGAAAAATCAGTGGCATAAGCAAGAGAGAAAAGATGCGGCTTTTGGTGAGATACACAGTGGGAAATGACAGAAGGAGCTGGGCCACACGCAGACGGGCAGCACGGGCAAGGGGACAGGAGAGGATGCGCTGGTGACAAAAGAGGAGCTGGAGGACTAATGGACGGCTCCGAATGCTGCATTTAACATCATTCTCCCAACCAGACAGAGTTATCTATTTATCATTCACTACACCACATGAAACAAGTCAAAAACATTACCAAAACTCATACAAAACTCTTTTGATATGTCGTATCATTTCACAAAAACAAAAGCTAGGCAGATAAACTAATCCTAATTAGCCTGATTAGGATTGTTGCAGCGGTAAGAATGATTTACTGGCACCATAAGCTTTCTTCCTCCTCTCTCCAAAAAGAATTCCCTTTGTGCACCTGCTTTTCACACCACCATGCGAGACAGCACATCCCAATATAATCCACTATGTAATTCCATCCACTCAGTGAAATGAATAAATACAACGCCATTCACATTATGTGCTCTCTACAGCGATATTTAAGGCCTTTCCCCGCCAAGTAAATCAGTTCTATGTAGTTAGAGCCCTTGAAAACACCAGACTGTGAGTCTTTGTTCACAGAACTTCATTTCTTCCTAAATTCTTGTAACTTTGGGAAAGACCCAGAGGAGAGGCCTGGAAATGAGCGTTTCTGGCCAGACTCGCTGTGATTCTGACACCGTTCGGCCTCCTGTGCCAGCACCCCGATTCCCATCTGGGTTCATTTAATTACCTTTGGGGTCCCTCCACCACTTCTGTTTTCGTTTCTTATCTGTTAAACACCAAGCTACCAGTGACTGTGCACCGTATTTCCAGAATCCATGGGCAGCACCTGGCTCGGCCCCATCCTGGCGCTACCGCAACTCCGCATCCTTATAATTGATTGCAATGATGGAACACAGTATGCTTACTAAAACTGCTGCCGAAACCAGGCTGGGACAGGCTGCAAGCGCTTCGGAGGCCAGGGTTAGGGTTCAAAATGGTCTTGATAAGTTGTAGAAATGGTCTGGAAAAACAAAAAAAAAAAAAGAGAAAAAGAAAAAGACAATTGAGGAAGGGTGGGTGCACAGTGCTGAGGCAGAACGAGCAACGACACGGTCACAGGGGATAAATATCAGCTCGCAAAGGTGGATTATTTTTGAAAAGGATCTCAGGATGATCATGGATCACAAAGTAAATGGGAGCTGGACACGGTCACGTTACTGCACCGAAACCGAACATCACGCTGCGATGCACAGGGAGCTGTGCAGACACACAGGGAATTCTTCATTCCATTTCATTTCACTACTGGAGTTGTGACACTGGACGCTGCATTCCAACAGAGGTGAACAGAAAGTCCCAGTGCAGACAGCGAGAACCATCAGGGACTGGGAAACACAGACTGGAAAACCTGGAGCTGTTCCTCCCCACATTCAGGACCCCACACTGTTCAGCTCCAGGTTCTCTGCCCAGCCCTCCAAGCACCCGAATCCCACCCCTCACCCCCAGCCAGGACAAGATGCAGCCAATTAAATGAGCACCCGAAAGCATCAGGGTCTAGATTGAGCAGCTCTGGACAGGGGCCAGCAGAGCGCGGGTCTGGGAGGGCACACGGCACCGAGGATCCACGGTTCTGCTCGCCCACTAACAAGACAAAGAATAAAGATGCCCCTTCATGTGCTGCTTCACCCTGCTGGCAGGAAAGAGCTGCAAAGGCCATTGCTTCCAAGCTTAATTACATCCCATGCTTCTAAGGGGGAGGGAAAAGAGCACTGCACGAGCCAACACCAGAGAGGTTGATATACTACACTGCAGCAGGCACACAGCGTCTTCAGAGCTTTCCCACCCTGCACCCGCAAGTGGGAAATCACACATTTTTAATTTATTTTTTTCTCAGTAATGCTTTTTGCTCATTTCCTGCCTGGCCCCACACCCTTGTAATAATGAATCAGGGTTCATTAGCATCAAAGTCAAGATTAAGATCGTGCCTAACCAGGACTTGTCAGCTTCGGGGGAACTGAGCTCCAGGCTGGGCCCTGCTTGCCACGGGAGCTGAAGTCACCTCCGAATCCCTTGGTTTGGGAAACTCAGACAACCTCCCCAAGCTTGCGCTCGGTTTTCCAGGCGCCTCTTCTGAACCCACCATCACCGTTCATTTCCACATTCCCAGGGAGCAAGAAGCCACGCAGAAGCACAAAAGTGTGATCTGAGGTGAACGAGAGGCACTTTTGGCATAAAAGCCACAAACAGGTATAAAAAGGAAAAACAAGCCCAGCGGTCGCTGTTGCTCTGAAATCAGTGGGAGCAGCTGCAGTGCAAAATGAAAAACATGACTTTATATTCTCCAAAATACAAATACCCAGGGTCCCCCCAAGAGCAAGCGACACGGGAGCTCACACCGCCCTTTGCACCCCAGCACCCCATGATGTCCCTTTGTCACCATCTCTGCGCTGCACACGCTGAAACGTCACAGGATCTTCACCCCACAGGTCAAGAAGCTCCCACATTATCAGGAATTTCTATGCTACCGCTCACTTTCTTCAACCTCCTCACCCAAAGGACGACACAAAGCGTCACCCTGAGCGCCGCAGCCAGCGCTAACTGCAATTCTTCAGCTCCACTCATGTCGCAGACCCCGTTTGTACAAATGCAGCTGGATGGGTTTGGCCTTATGAGAGACAAACCAAAATAGCCATTTTCTGGTGTGCACAGAAGCTGCGCTGGATGACACAGGAACCACACCGCACGGCCCAAAGGAGGCAAACGGCTGATGCGAACGGAAAACAATGCGGCAAAAGGAAGTCACTCAGAAAGGCAATGGCTTTGTTCTTTCAGGGGCTTTTCGGGGTATCTTCTTTCCATAGAAAGTTTCCACTACAGTTATTTAAATGAAACTCGTGTGTATTTTTGTCCCCGGACCTGCTGCAAATGAGTAAAACAACATAGAATTGTACACGGGTCC
The DNA here is from genome assembly GCF_037038585.1 of Patagioenas fasciata. Taxonomy (NCBI): domain Eukaryota; kingdom Metazoa; phylum Chordata; class Aves; order Columbiformes; family Columbidae; genus Patagioenas; species Patagioenas fasciata. Next base: position 1,150,397 of record NC_092544.1, on the reverse strand, counting down.
TGGTTCCCAGGTCAGAAACGTCGCCAAAGCACAAGGAATGCCCCAAAACTATTAACGACTCGTTTTCTTAACCTAAAACCTGGGAAGACCTCAAGATATCTTTCCGGAGAGACACTGGCAGTGTTTTAGAGGGGACAAAGCCATCTGCAAGCGTGTGAAAAGCTGCACTCATGGGCACATGCATCTCCACGGGATGGGGCAAAACAGGGAGAGGGAAGAGTTGAATGAACGCTAGTAAATCCCTTCACCAGGAGCCATCCCACCACCTGAAACAGCTCAAGGCTGGACCAGCATCCCCCCACTGTCGGGTTGCACAGCAGGATATGGATTTCCAATATGGTTCCATCTCATCACGTCCATTTTGGGCTCTGTTGGACGCATCCATGGGGGAAACACCAGGGAAGAGGAGTTGGAGCTTCAGGCCTGAGCCTGAGCCCCCCGGTGACCTGGGGACACCTGCACCGGGCCCCAAACGCACAGCAGGCTCAAGATGAAAGCAGCAGCACGGAAACGGCACATAAAGACCATTTTCTGCAGGAGATTTACAACCCCCCTCTAAACCCTCCAAAGGGGTTAAATAACGCGGCGAGCACGGGTTTCTTGTGGAAAAATGACTCACAGGAAGGATGGCAACAACGCGCCGCTATAAAATATTCAACATAATAGGTCTCTCTGCCCTGGACTGAAAGAATAAAAACAAGGTAAGTGGACCTGTGTTTCTCGCTGGTTCTCAGAGTCACTAATGGCCCTGTGAGCAGATGTCACCAGCGTACTGCAGGTACCGCAATTTACTCGCTGCAAATTATTGCCTGGCATTTAATTAAAATTTTATTGTGGCGATTCCCATCAGCTCCCTCCGCAGCACCGAACGCAGAAAGGTGGATCTGTCGGAGCAAATGAGCCCAGTTCATCCATAAAATACTGCGAAGGGGACAAGAAAGTGTGTGGTGAGAAGTCTGGTTCTGTGACTTTTGTTGCCTGTTCCCAGCACTGATGCTGATCTGAACCAGCCCAAAGTCGGCTGTGGGACAGGACCATGTTCCTCCAAGCCCAGATCTTGCTCAAGTTCGGCTGGGGGCTGGATGAGAACACAGTATCACCTCTTCTCCTGTCCTGCACCTTCTTCTGGTGGCTTCTATAACAGCCCATAGCTACAAGCACAAGTGTAGGAGATGCGGCAGCTCCCATCCATCCCAGAGGTTCTGGAACGATCAGCTGTGCTGAGGTCCCATAAATACCATTGGCTATCGAAGAAGAAAATCCCACCAGTATCTCCTGAGGTATCTCCTTGTGGGTCATGGACACAAAGATCCCAAATCCCTGAGCAAAACAGCACAGCCAAGGGAGGAAAGAGCTGCATCCACGAAAGCTGATGCACCCGATTATCCCAAACCTCCGTGCCCTTCTCCAAATTGAGGCCACTCTTGATCCTTCAAAAAAGGTGAGGGAAAGCCAAAAACCAAAACAAAACATCCCCAGATCCTTGTGCATTTAGAAAAGCTGTCTTCCTGATACCTGCAGACACCCCCATACCTGCAGACACCCCCATACCCGCAGAGACCCCCATACCCGCAGACATCTGCTGGAAGCCTTGAAGCAAAAGAACCAAGGAAAGCAGAGCGATAAGGGATGCTAAGAAAACAATGGCAACCCCTCTCTGTCCAGTGCTGGAGACAAAGAGGCTCATGCACCCACCAGCTCCAGGGCCAGGATGGATTCACACCATCTCCTGCCCTGCAGCTCGCAGCACTGGGGAAAACACGGCTCTTCGGGCTTAAAACTAAGGGGCTCTGAGGACTTGAACCACCCAAGGACAAGGAGATTACAGCACCTTTCCAGAGGCTCAGGGGTTAACACGGGCCCGGCTGAGCTGCTCTGCACTAAGCTGCAAACCTCCCCTCTCAAGGTATCTGTTGATGCTTCACCTCCCTGTGCAACTACTCTGGGAAGGCAGGGGAGACAGAGCTAGAATGATGGATGCAAAATTAAAAGCTCAATAAATAATTAATTGCTGAGGTCATCAGATTGTACGAATCTGTCCATCTCGCTCTCCTGTTAATCAGAGGAGCCTCTGTTCGATGGTGGCTGAAGTGGTCCTGGAAGGACCATAATTCCCGCAGGCTGCTGCCACGGAGCCGCTGCTGGGTGCCGTATAAATCAATAGCAATAAATCATCTGCTGAACGCTGTAAGGATTTTAAGAGCATTAAGCAAACAGAAAGTCTCCAGAGACCCCAAAACAAAGTGAGAGGTGAGTCTGAGTAACTTATTAAGGTAATCATTAAAATGCATAATTGCAAAACATCAAATATGTATATCATAGACAAAACCTCCTTTCCTCTTTCCGCTATCAGCCTCTCCACAAACGTCAATGAAAAAGAGCGCTCCGAAGGACCACAAATAAAACACAGAGCACACATGAAAGCTGGAGAGCCCACCTCACCGCCTGCCCGTCGTAACCCTTTCCCTTCCCCAGCTACCACTGATCTCACCCTGACTTTTGTCTGCAATGTACGTTCCCTCAAGCTGGGCCCACACAGCCCATTTCTGCAATGCATGTGATTTCTAGTATGTGATGGTGAGAAATCACAGAATCACAGGGTGGTCTGGGTTGGAGGGACCTTCCCAGCCCCGCAATGTCCCCCCTGCCATGACAGGGACATCTTCACCAGCCCAGGTTGCTCAGAGCCCGTCCAGCCTGGCCTGGGATGTCTCCAGGGATGGTTCATCCACCACCTCTCTGGGTACCTGGGCCAGGCTCTCACCACCCTCAGGGCAACAATTCCTTCCCCATGTCCAGCCTGAATCTCCCTCCTTTAGTTTAAACCATCACCCCTTGTCCTGTCACAACAGCCCCTGCTCAAAAGTGTCCCCATCTTTCTTATTGGCCCCTTGTAAGTCCAGAAAGGCCGCAATAAGTTCTCCCCAGAGCTTCTCTTCTCCAGCTGAACACCCCAACTCTCTCAGCCCGCCCTCATAGAAGAGGATATTCAGATTATTTCTACATCTAAGGAGAAATGGGGGAAATTTAACAGCTCGAAGTGTAGTTTAGTGAGGGCTAATATCAAATATCTGCACAAAACGCTGGTGCTTCACAGCTTCACACGGACACCAAACACCCAACTGCCCCTTTCCAGCCCTGCAGCTGCTCTGTGCCCGTTCGCTTCAGATGTTTCTCGACTCCCTTAGAAACCCAGCCAGTAAAAATCTCCTGAAAACACTGTTCCCAATTAAAACGAGCCCTTACGAAACCAGTATCACAGCCACTTGCTTAATATATTTCTCCCTAGAAGAACTTAGAGCGTTTCCTTGATGAACCCCCAAGCAAAACAGTTTCCACGGCGATTACAGAAAAAGCAGCGGTGCCAGAAATAACACAGTTGGATGGAAACCATCCCCTGCTCCTGCTCTCGCACACCCGCCCGTGCAAACGGGCCCGCGGTGACAGCCCCAGCACCATGGAGCCACCCGTGCTAACAGGGATGGAAATGGGGTGAGAACACCGCTGTTTAAGGGGATGTTTGGTGATGGAACATGGTCAGGTCCCCTCTACACATGCAATAGAGACAGAATCCATGCCCATATTCCAAAAGCAGCTTCCCAAGTACAAAATTTAAAATGGGACAAAATGCCTGGTCCAGGTGGGGCGTCCCCGTGGGAAAGGCGGTTTTAATTCCGACACTGACACAGTGCAAAAGCATGGAAACAACCCGCTTTACACCCGTGTACTTCAAAACCAAAATCAACTGCTGGTTTGCCATTTGGGCACAACATCCCCTATCTTCCCAATAACTCCAAAGTCTGATTAATGCAAATACGGATGTAAAGTGTTTCCTAACTCTGCAGCAAATCCCCGCAGGTGGACCACAGCTGGCACACGAAGGCAGGCGACCACATCTACAGCAACCAACTGCAGGCACAACCAACACGCCACCGTGTTCCACGGAGACCATGGGGCAACCAACACCTCACCAGGGACATGCCCTTCACTTCTTTAAAGACCCAAACCCTGCATAATGCGTGATAAACCCAACACACACCGGCACAGCGCTGCAAATCCGTCACTTTTGGCAGCAATGGTTTCAGGCTTCCTCGCTTTGAATGCAAACGGCGCCGTCTGACGCAGCTCTGCACGAGCAGCGAGGGCTCGGTTTTAATAAACGCGCCTCGAATTAACACGGATCACCTTGGTGATGGTACAAACCGCGGCGGTAGTCAGATGTGAGTCACTGGGGAGGATGCTCGGGGTGGAAGGATCCAGGCGTGCACCCCATGCAGGAAGATCTCAGGCTCTTTTTACCCATTCTGGCACTTTTTGGGCGGCTGCAGGGCCACCAGTGCTGAAAAGCAACATCCTCCCAGCCCAGAGTGCTCATGAACCGTGAATCTTTACCATAACACATTTTCATAGTTATTTGTAGTCATTCATTGTAGCGTGAAGCACTTAGAATATCATTTAAAATAGCATCAATTTACTTTTATTTAGCGTTTTTAGACAAACCTCGGTGGTGTTTCACCGACTGCTGGGGGGTGAGCACGGCGATGCCCCCGGGATGGAGGGAGAGCATTTGAAACCCTGTTTTACAGAAGCAGGAACCACAGCACACACTTCAGCACAGAAGGACATTGGCCACAAACGCCTGTGACTCCTTGCAGGGTAAGTGCAGCAGAGATCCCCGTCCCAGCAGGAACACCCGCTATTCCCAGCTCCGCCGCTCACACCGCTGCGTCCCGGCCAGTTCTCACACGTAACCCGCGCGGTGCGGCGGCAAAGAGCCGTTCTCTGCAGGTTGTGTTCATTTTAGCCCGAGAAAAGTCACGAAGGAAATGCCTGAGCACTAGGAGCAGGTTTGTGGGAGGTAACTAAACACCCAGCTTTACTTTCCTTTGCAACTCAGAAAAGCTTCGTGTTCTTCTGTAGATACCTACAGCTCTGTTCTTGCAGTGGGTTCTGCCCTGATGCTTCGTCACACTGTTCTGTCCCAAAGTCAAACACTCCGCATCTTCAAATTGAAGGCATTTGTCCTTTAAATATGACCAACACTTTATTAGTGTGTCCCAATACACACGGGAACACTTTGTCCTGCCCCTGCCAGCCCTGACATGTCCCACAAGAGACCTCCCAGCTCACACCAGCACTGGGATGCCAAGAGACCTCGAATTTGTGTGAAGAAATCCCTCAGCTGTTTTCCTGAGCACAATTTCTGTGGAGCTGCTCCAGAAACACCCCGCGATGCTCAGCCCTCCCGAAAGCTGCATCCCATATGGAATGGGCATCACGTCTCCATTCATCCAGCCATCCCCAGCCATCCCAGCACGCGTAACTTGTTCCTCTGCAGCTGATAGGAGGCTGTGAGGCCTCCCAGGGAGTTTATCACCCTTACACCCCTGTGGCAATGAGGTGGCAGCTGCTAATTAGCAGCTATTCCCCCAGTCCCAGCTGACCCAGCCCACAGCTGCTCTTGCTTTACGGGGGGCAGGTGCCATCCCCATGCTTTCCAAATCGTCAACTTTATGAAACTTTTCAGTGTCTATTCAGCTCATTTTAGCCCCATCTCCAATTCTCCTCTAGCTTTAATTCATGTTAGTAATCTCCCCAGAATGGAACAAACCCAACAAAACTGAAGAGAAGGGCAGGAGGGAACACAGGAAACCCGTGGGCAGCTATTTAAAGAGCCAGCGCTGCCTCATGGAAAACTCTGAAACACATTCCCGTTAGTGACAAACCCGCAGCTTTGGCCTTGGGTCACCCACCGCATCCCCTGGGGTCCCCAGTGACCCCCCCGAACCACAGTGGATGGGCAGAGCTGTTGTATCCAACACCCCTTCTTGGGCATCTCAGGGCAGGAGGAGCCAAGGAGACGTTGAGAGGGTTGCTCCGAAATCTCCTGAAAGCTGCCAGAAGCTCTTTGGGTTTCAAAACCAGTTTTGCAGCCCATTACCCGAATAACAAGCGCCCACTGACCTGCAGCAGACCAAGTGGCTGGAGGTGGCTCTGCCATCGCCCCCAGCGGTGACGCCAACCCCCAAACCTCCAACCCACGGCTTATCTCACCACGTTAGCTTTGGGGAGCACATGCCGGTGAAATGCTTGTCTAGCTGGCCTTTTACTCTAAGATTATAACCTACCCTGAGCTGGGAACACAACCAGCTCACAACGCAACACCCCTCGGGTTCCTGCATCACCGCCGGTTCATGATGATATAGATTATACAGATGATACAGATGTGGCTATCAAAGACAATACTCATACACCTGAAGATGGAGAAAGCCAGTCCACGTATACCCGAGACTTAAATCTATAAGTAATCCCTATGCAAAGTGACTGTGGGTGGATACAAAATTAACGGCCGTGTCCGATTTGTGCCTTTTGAGGTCTGCAAAGAGTGAATTTCCCTTCAGCAGGGCCCATCAAAGCAAAGCAGAGGTTGGATTTCAACCCGGACACGGGAGGATGGTAATACAGACTTCAGGGAACTACTACACTTTAGACCAGGTTTGCTGGGAAAAGGGCCAGGCTCCATTTCTTGGCTTCTCCCGAGGTTTCCCCTCTAAACTGCTCCACCAAACGAGGGCTCAGCAAACCCCGCCAGGTCCTGCTGAGAGCAACACCAGCAGAGGAACCCAAACCACGTCTGAGCTCAGCCGCATCCAGCCAATTTTTACACACTTTGCTCTCCTGCCTAAAATCTGCGGGAGAAGCAGAGCAAAAGAACTGAAACCCCAAAGGCTCCCAGGGCTGCAAAGCCTGAGTAACAGCTTAAGGAACAGGTGACTCCAGAGCCGGAGGAAGGAACAAGGGAAGGGCTGGATACATAGAAAAGACGACGTAGGATCAGAAAACTGAGAAGCTGCTGAAACCGAAAGCCTCATTTGCGCTAAAAAATAACATTTTTATACCATCCGTGTACAATAAGGTTTCCCACAGTGCTGAAGATGCTCGACTTTGTACCATTGGCCACCAGCTCCTGTGTGCTTGCACAGTCAGTTCCCTTCTCCCTGGCCCCACACGCTGTGCTCAAGGCTTCGCCGAGCGCTGGACCCACGAGCGCTCTGTGCCCACAGGGACGGACCCGCGTTCCGGGCACGGGGGAACCCACAGCGTGTTTGGGAAAGCAGGAAAACTTGATCTCACCCGTGTTTTCCTCTCCGCTATCCCACTCAAAAGCCGCTGAGCGGTTCCCAGAACAAAGTGCCCCTGAACTGAAATTTCCGTGCGACTGAAAACAAACTAAAAAGCGTTACAAAAATACCATCTATGTGTGTTTAATGGGGTTGGTTACTGCTCCTCCTCGGAAGGTTTCCAGGCGGTAAACAGCGCGGGATGTCTCTGCATGGCCGGTTTCCTCAGCTCAACCCCTGCCCGCGCAGCCCCGTCCCCTCCTCAGAAAGCGCTGAAAAGCATCAAAACCAGCACTAGAGGAGCTGGGCCCAGCCTGGGCTTCCTAGGGAGGGGGGGCTGGGCTTTGCAAAGCAAACGAGGCAACGTGGAGGATAAGGAAGATTTATTGCACATTTACTTTCACCAAATGTTTTTTGAATGACTGAATAATCCCCCAGTCCCTTTAACGCAGGCCCTCCCTGACACACAATGCGTCTTTTCATGCTCATTAAAAGGTTCACCTTATGCAGGCACGTAATTAGAGCCAGGCGGGATAAAAATCTCCATTCTGATTACTGCAGCGACCATAGAGCCCCCGCTCCCGGCTGCCGTGCAAAGCCGGCCTGGGAAAGACCCTTTTCTTCAATTGAGGTCGCAGCAGCGGGAGCTCTAACGCCAAGTGTCCTCTCGCAAGGTGGTCTCGGCAGAGCCAGGAGAGGGAGCACCGGCGAGAAACGGAGCTGGATTAACAAGCGAAGGTGGGGAGAACGCAGCAAGTGTAATGGGCAGAACGGGAAACAGAACAAACACCTCCCTGCATCCCAGCTGGCCCGGCCGGCTGCAGATCCCTGCAGAGCTGTAAAGATCTACCAACAAGCAGCCTTTTTAAAGTCAGAGACAACAGCGCTGAATGTATATTCTAAATAAATTGCTTTCCCTCCCAGAAAGTTTTGTTTTTCCCCAAGTTTGAACCCCCTTGCCGAGAAACCAAACGCCTTAAAGCGCTTCAGAAGCAGCGAGCCTGCTCCAACACTTTGCATCCAACACGTGCAGGCAAACGTGGCCGGAGCTGCGAGGCAGCCGGGGAAACCCAGCGCTCCGGAGGCAGCGGAGCCGCCCGCGACCCGGGCTCTGCCGGTGACGCACAGGACGGAGTTCCCAGGAGCCCCTCGTTAATGACCCGCCACCCAATCAACAGGACGCCGGGTGCTTTCCCGGCCGGGACGCACTTCCCGCTCTCTCCGGTTACCGGCGGTGCCGCAGCCCCGCGGCGCAGCAAAGCTGCCCCAACCGCGCTTTTGTTGTTCGCTTCAGAATAAACATTACTCTCGAAACCGTTTCTCCAAGGACTCACCCCACCGGATCCCCTCTGCAGTTCCCACATCCGATCACGCTCGCTGCATACTACGCAAGCCGAACACTGAGCTATTCTATTGACAGCTGCCGTATATTTTTCAAGAGCGAGCTCCAAACATTTCCGAGTTCGCTGGCTCCCCGCTCGGCTCCCTCCTCCGCCCCCACTGCGAGAATGTGCCTGTGCTCAGCCAGGAAAAGCGAGCGAGCAGAGCCCACGGTCCCGTCTCGCCTCCTCCTGCACCCGGGGGGAAAGGGGTTTGTGGGGTCCCTGGTAAGGATGCTAAAAGCACAGTAGAGAAGCTGCAGCGGGATGTAGAAATGTTTCTGAAATGGCTGATGTCCAGCACGGAGAAATCAGAAGTGCCCGTTGTGCATTAGGACGGAAATGGTCAATCGCAGGGAATAACTTTGCTGCTCAAAGGCGTTTCTAGGGCTGCACCCACCTCTGTGTGCACTGAACGTGTCCCGGAGGACACAGAGCCCGGACTTGCTGCAAAGACTTTGGTGGTAACACATCCCTTAATTAATCAACTAGTAACTTCGGGAGGTTTACACACAATTTACACGAGTCCCCTACAGGCTCTGTGTTTCCTTTGCAAGGGCTGTGGCGAGTCCTTCCCCAGCCTAACGAGCCCTGGGGCAGAAGGCTTCTCTTCTCCAAAGCAGGTCAGGACAGCACGGATCAGCCCCACCACCGCCTGCACCGGTACCTCCACACCCTCCACGGAAGGAAACTCCTCTAGAGACAAAAATCAATCCCATTTCCAGGATCCCTTCAGTCAGACCTGCCTGCTAAGAAGGGGACGGGGACAAGGTGACTCATGGGCTTTGGAGCATCTTCACACCTGCGAGCCAAGTGAGAATCACAACGTCCCGCCCCACGCGAATCCCATCTGCTCTTATGGGGGAAACGCACTGCGAACGTTTTCCTACAAGAATCAGAAAGCACAGTTCCTGAAACACTGAGACCGTGAGAAAAACACCACAGTCCCCAAAAAGCACAAACAGCTTCCTAAGGGGTCGCTGAAGCCACATAAAATAAGAGAGGTGGGAGTTGCGATGAAGCAACCAGGACATCCAGAAGGTTAAACCTGGCTCTGTGCGCTGACACTAATAATCTTTCAACACCAGGGAGGCTAAAAGCCTGTAAGCTACAGGTTATCCTGCAGCAGCAGAGCGGGGTTTGGATTGTATTGCTCACACCATAAATCACCGCGTCAGCTGCCCCGGCCACTTCCACTCGCCAGGGTGCACCGGGTAAAGGCTCCAGGCGCCTGCACGATGCCCAGGCACACAGCTACAGAACCGGGAGGAACGCATCAAAATAACGCATGGTGCTTTGTTTGTTCCGAAATAACAGTCCACACATTTGCACTGAGCAGCTCAGCGCGCGTCTGCGTTTCTGATCGCACCTCTGGGTGCATCAAAAGCATCATTAATTTCCATCAAGGAGGATTAAGAAGCTTAAATCATTAGCGCTCACTTACTCAGGCTTAATGCATTTTTAAAGCTGCCTCATTTTCTGCTGACGCGCAGGTGCTAATCAGCAGCGAGAAACACTCGAAAAGGACAGAGCACCCCAAGGGTCGGCCCCAGGACCCTCCTCGGCATCCAGCGGGTCCCAGCGCTCACCTGCCCGCCGGAGCCCAGCGGGTGTTTCGGCCGCTGGGCTGGGAAAGCCGGGTTGCGAGGAGCTCAGCAGGGACTGCACTCGCACGGCTCCTCGCTCGCATCACGTGTTGCCCAAGAACGGCCCTTCTGCTCCCCGCTTGCTTTCCTGTGCAAGTGATAAGGAGGAAATCCGTTCCAGACAGACAGACAGACAGACAGCTCACCCCTGCCACATGGTCCGGCCAGCGAAAAGTCCCCAGCTCTCAGCACCTTAATTAGAAGCGGCTGCCAATTAAGAGCGGAGCTGCGCTAAGGCAGTGCCAGCGAAGGCACCCGGGCAGTCTGGCGGCGGATCAAGAGAAACAACCCCTCGGTGTTTACAGGATCCAGGAGCCCGACATCCAGTAACTCCGGTTACTCATCGCCGTGACCTCACCAGCGAGACATGCCCGAGTCTACGAGCGCTCCTAATTACACCCCACGGGCTGCTCTTCCCTCCCCGCGCTGACCGCGGCTGATACGAGAAAAACAGACACAAATCTCAGTGGCGGCCGCGGACGCCCCGGCCAGCGGAGCCGAGCGCTGGGGTTCGTTACCTGCAGGTGCCCCCCGCGCCGCCGCTGTCCCATGACTCTGCCCTCAGCGCGGGGACCCTGGGACTCCAGGGGGATCTTCTGCGGGGCTGCAATAGAAAAGGGTTAGTTTAAAGCTCCTTATTTGGGCAGTGATGTAAAGGGAAGTTGTTCGGGCAGCGCCACCCCCTTTTTTTTTTCCATTCACTACACATTGTTTCCTGTTGTCAAGCAGCTGCTGTGGCTGTGGGGCAGACAAGGGAATCCTTCACCCCGCTGGCTCCCTGCGCTGCCGCTCCAGCTCCATCCCACACCCGGGCGGGTTGGGAGCAAACTCCTCCGGGCTGGAGCTCAGAAGCGGGGCGGAGATGCCCAGCGATCATTTTTCCAGCACAAAAGCGGCTTCTTGCCTGCAGGAGCCGAACGGCGGGGGGGACAGGCGGGAGCCCCGGCTGGAGCTGGAGGAGCTGCGGCTGGAGCTGGAGGAGCTGCGGCTGGAGCTGGAGGAGCTGCGGCTGGAGCTGGAGGAGCTGCGGCCCGGCCTCCAGCCCTCCCGCTCCTCTCCATCCACCCCTCTCTCCTTCCTCCCCACATCCTCCTCCTCGTCCCCTCCTGTCCGGGCTCCTCGCTGATCCAGTCCCCCAGCAGCACCAGAGCCCTGGGGAGCGGGGGCCCAGGCGTCCCCAGCCACCCTGAGATATTTGGGGGTTGTGTCCCGGGGCTCTGCTCTCCTCAAACCGCCCGATTCAGCCCCAAAACACACCCCGTGTTTTGTGTGGTTTCCTTTTTGTTTTGTTTCGCTGTTTGGTTTTGGTGTCAGCGCCTCAGACTCCAGCAGCAGCCTCACTGTGGTCCTGGTTTTACTAAGCCGGACAGACAGATCAGCTCATCCTCACACATCTACATGGGGATGAACCGAGAACCGGCTGTGAGAAGCACATATTAAAATATCAATTAAAATATCACCTTCCAGTCTGAAAGGGCACCCGGCACCTCTGTGGTGATAAAACCTCTGTCTGTAGAAGACACAGCCCCAGGAATTCACCAAAATAGCTGCAAGGTGCTAATGTTGCTTTTCAAGTGCACCACGCGGTGCCGAACACAGGCACGTTCGAGATTTTCATTTTAAAATAATGCTATAGTTTTTTAAACTTATTTTGTAACCAGCATCCTCGGCTCTGCCCCTCACCCCAAACGGCCTCTTCCCACTTGGGGAGGTTGATCTCTGTGCTCCAACAGCCAAAAACCTCCAGGTGTTTTTCCCCCGACAGACAAACGCGGCCATTCAAGGCAACCGGCACAAAGGTGTTTGCCCGGTGGCTTTTCTTGGGTGGAAAAGTGCGGTTTTGCTTAAATGGGAAAACCAAGGCCCATGTTCCCCTGAGACTGCGCTTCCCACAGGGGTCAGGAGCACGGGGGTTAAGTCCAGGCCGCGCTGGGCAGCTCTGTGCGAACCCTTTGTTAGACACCAGCGTTTGGTGAGGAAAGGGACTGTCCTCGGGCCACGGGTGGTTCAAACCGCCACACCTCACCCTCATTTAAAGCTCAGCCTCTTCCTCCCCATCCTTCACCAGCCCCGTTCACCTCGGCGTGGCCTGGGGTGTGCACAGCACTCCCCGCTGCCTGAAAGGCCTCTTTGAAGCCATGCCCACCGCTGCTTCTTTCTCATTTGAGCTCTGTTCGTTTTTCCAGGAGTCCCCAGCACAGCACCCTCGGTGCTCAGCACTTCAGCCGTTCCCCAACTCATCCCTGCTGCTAAAATGCACCAACAGAGCCAAAAACAGGGTCAGGATTTCCAGTTTCTGCACATACGGGACTGCTAAAGCTGCTGTTTGAGGAACCAGGGGAAGGAGGCTCCCCTAAAACCCCCTTTGCAGCGTGGGAATCAGGGATTTCCCTATCAGTTCTCCCACGGATTTGCTAAGCAACTATCAACGAGTCACTTCACCTTTGTGTGCCACGGCCTTCCCAGCCGGGGAAGCTCTTTGGAGACTTAAAAATGCTGTATTATTATTTTTAAGGCACTAAGTTCCAGTATGAGCAATCAGGATCCTGCGTGAAGAGGGGACGGGAACACGGTTTCTGTGTCATCCTTCCCCTTGGGAAAGCTGGAGCAGCAGAAACCTGCCACCCAAACATATTCCAGATGCACTGAACAGCCTTTTACAACCCGAACCGTAAACCCCTACAAACAAAATGAGATCCTGAGCAGGTTTCGGCCGGCGAGCTCTGCGTCTCGCTTCCCACATCTGCAGGATGGGACCAGCAGCAAAAGCTCCCCGTGCTCGTTCAACGTCCCAAAAGCGTGCAGGAGAATCTGCAATTACCCAAAAAAATCACCGCAAAGTTCCACTATTCCAACACTTACATTAGAGACACATGTCCTGGTGAGGAGCAGCCATGAGGAGTCATTACGCTAATTTTAGACGGAGCATCTGCTCAGCGTTAAATCTGAAACTTTGTCTCGGAGAAATAATTTAAATTATTTTTTTCCTTCGGAATTGACATTTGTCAAACAATATGTGCGAATGGGAACCGCGGCCAACTATGAGTAACGCGAGCGTATTCCGCACAGCGCTCGGGGGAGGCTGCTGCGGTTCGGCGAGAATTGAGGAGCAAAGAGCCGGGCTGACGCGCGTCCTGCCCCCCAGGGCCCGCTGGTGGCACAGGTACCTATAGAGACCATACGGCCTCCAGCAATGCTCATCGCGCTGCTGGAATAAACCCCATATGTGTCTACGAGAAACATCTTACCCTATTTTTATATGTTTTGCACAAGCACCTGAGCAGGTTCCCACTCAACCCAGTTTTGCGAAGTACAAGAGGTGGCATCTTCAGATGGGACACAGGGGAGGGACACGGCTGCCTTCCTTCTCCTTTCCCTTCTGGATTTCTGTACAACCTCCCTATGTTTCCTATGTTTCCAGTGCGCCTGGGGAGCCCTGGGGATCCGGAGGGTTTGTCAAATGTAACTAAGAAAAGCAAACCCAGCACCTGGAAGCTCAAATTTGCTCGGCAAATGACTGCACCCCGCTGGAAACACGAAAGATCTACAAATTAAAGAAAGGTTGGAAACCACCAACACAGACCAATATACGATAAACACCCCGATAACCACATCAACGCACGTGAAACAAGGAATTACAGAGCCGGTCCATGCTGAGTAGAATGGGCGTCTATGCGTAACAAGCGTTAATTTAAAAATTAAATAAGCATCTTTACCACGTATTTTGAATTGCACTGTGTATGCGGGTGTCGCGTCCCTTCCAAAACTGTGCAAAAACAAAAGCTCCATTTGGCTTTCTGAGAAGTTAAATGGCCCCAAATCGCCATGGTCGTGTGCACTGGGAAGGTCTCTTGGATTCCACCCGGCAGAGCTCCCGAGTCCATCAGAAATTGCTCATCCCAAGTATCCTAAACGCCTGTTTGTAAAAGCAGCCGTTGTCCATGAGCCACCTCCTTTCTGGCAGCACCATAGGTGTATAGTCCATGAGTATTTCTCCGCCTTTTAGACACAAGACGCCATAGAAATGGCCATCAAAATTCACTCATGCTGCCTAAAACCTTTTTCTCCTTAATTTTGCCCCTGACAACACTTTTCAAGTAATCACAATCATTCCAGACTATTAAATTATCAACTGTCCCATGCGAAATACTCCTTTCCCCGTAGAGAGAGGATGGCAAAGGGTGTTCTGCCCACGAATGCTGAGCAGGGACAGCCCTGTGCCCACAGCCACAGGGCTCTGGGTGTAACAGTCAGAAAACCAGGGAGATGGGGCTCCCAAGGGCCAAACAGGAAACCAAGCAAAAGAAATTAATAGCTAACAAAAGTATAAATAAAATACTCAAAGGGTGGGAAAAGTAATAGAGAAAAATAAACAGCACACGCCCTGGAGAAAGACTGCGCGTAAAAAGGAAACACGGGTCTGACCTCCCGGTGTCGACCCCTTGACTCCCACTTTAATCCAGCGCAACTAAGAACCGACCGACACCCCAACCTTTTCTGCTCCATCCCAACATATTTAGAATCACAGAATCACTTTGGTTGGGACAATTTGCCCATTCAGTTCAATGGAGTAATTCCGAGGCTGAGTTTGGCCCCGGATCCTCGGTGGTGTTTAAACAGGACAGTTTGTGCTGCTCGTGGCCGTGGGCTCACCCAGGAAGGCGTAAAATAAATGACACAAGAAACATTGATAATGCACCCTCATTAGAGAACAACTGGACCAATCCTGCAATGCAGCATTAAACGGGGATGGACAACCACAGCTCTTATTTCCTTCTAGAGACAAAACGCTCCTGCATTCCCTAAAACCTCCTCTGCCGGGACCTCCGGATAAGCAAACAACCCTTAATACGGTCCTTCCAAATTCAGAATGCTGAGCAGCAATGAGAAACTCATTAAACTTTTACGGCATTAACATCAGCAGTGTGTGTTTTGGAGTGAAACTCCACGAGTATTCACATACTGTGAAGCCAGGTAACCACGCACCAGTCAGTTCTCTTGGAAGAGCGATTTCCCATGACAGAGCTCCACCAGAAGCTTCTGCTGCTCGTTGCATTAATTGCATTACCTCATTTCTGAAGAAACTCGCAATTTTGTCAGCTCATATTCCCTCTTTCAAGTCAGAATTAGCAATAGAAACCCAAAATAGTTTTACTAGTGTACTGTGTCCTCCTAACAAACTTCAATAATAAAACATCATAAGTTTTGCATCTGTGGCTAAAGCAACATTTGGCCACTAACAGGCGGCGTTTGATGGGAGCTCAGGGGGAGCAGAGCAGCCCAGCACCACCGAAAAAGGGAAAAAGCAGCATCATTCAGGCAACAAGCACAACTTCATCGTTAAAAGTCAGTTGAGCTTTTTTGCGTTTGTAAAGCAGGGATTTCAATTCCTTCAGCTCCTCCAGATTCACAGCGTTTGTTCCCCAAGTGCAGCAACACGCATCTGCCGGGTGACAACGTTCCACTGCAACAGGGGTCTGAGCCAGCTCGTCCCTCTGCTCAGCGATCCCCCAGCACAGCGGCCGCGGCTCCGAAACGCTTTGTGCAAGTTGGAATTCGGGAAAATCTTGAATATAGGATACACTGGGAAAAACACAATTAAGCAAAATGATGAGCGGCTGTTGTACCCACTCAACGCGCTCACTCACGTTACATCGGCCACCTAACGCATCTCTGCAGCAGGGCTGATATGAGACAACAATTAACGAATCTCTATTTACTGCAGCCATGTGCGATATTAACCGGTGGCCGTAACGACGGAGCCGAGTTTGGCGGCCGCTCTCATCGCTCACTCGCCACCGCGTGTTAAAAACCTCGTGGCTACTTGGTAGCTGGAACAGTGGGGAGCTCAAGGCTCCCTCGCCTCTTTGTCCGGTATCTTCACAGCGCAAAGAAAGCCTTGAAAATACACAGATAAACGGGTTTAGCCCTGCACACGCTGTGCTTATCATGGATTATTCATACATTCAGTTGTGTATCGCTCGCCAATGAACTCCATGCAAAAAATATATGTATATATATATATATGTTAGACAAGACAACAAAATTGATCAAAAAGACCATTCCAAACAAGGTGTAGTAACGTAGAACATAGGAAATTAAGACTTCAGGCCACATACAAAAATAAATTCAAATAAATACATGTGAAACGAAGGTTTCCAAAAAATCTCAGCATCCTGAGGTATTTTACTGAGTTATTGGTTATTTTACTGAGTAGAGAAAGAGAGTTGGAGCTGTCGGGTGCATCTGGTGGCCAAATAAAAGGGCTCATTCCTATGAGAGCATTTCCGAAGCGCTTGATGATTTATTTCTAGATGCAGAGAGACAGGACAGGCACACAGAGAATTCCAAGGCGGGAAAGGGCTGTTGTAAATCAGGTTGTCATTTTTCCTGTCTTCTAAAAGAACCCCAGAGAGGTCAATTTGAACAGCAAGGTTTGTCTCCCGCTCTCCATTTTTACGGCAGTAGTTGTGTTATCACCTCCGAGGCAGGAGAGCAGAAGGGACCTGCTGCTGGATTTGAGCCCAAGCTCTGCACTGGGCATCCGAAGATGGAGAAAATCTTGGAGCTTTAGGTGATGTCCAGATGTTCTTGCATCTGGTTTGGCATCTTTGAATGGCTTTGGCATCTGTGGTGAGGAGCACATTCAGGAAAGCAATCCGGTCATGCCATGCTCCACGCCTAAGATGCCCAAACTTGACTAGAGACTACACCTAGGATGCCTAAACTTGACTAGAAACTACGCCTAAGATACCTAAACTTGACTAGAGGCCACATAGCACTTAAAATATCCCTGGGTGCTCCCATTCAGGCACCCACACGCACTCAGAAGTGCCCCAGGCATTGGAGCTGGACACTCTGCTCATCTGTGTCTTGACCCAAAGGGAGGACACCTGCTCCAACACCACCCGCCAGGCACGGGCAGGCCCCAAACTCAGGATGAAGCCCAAGCGCTGCCCTCTGGTACAGATACGAGAGGTGCTGGAGGAAAACCGCTGATGGGCAGTCACCTCCTTCCCAGGAAAAGTTTTATGATGTCTTCTCGGACTAAAGGTTTGCTGTTCCCCTCGGACACGAGTGAAAGGGGGAAACATCACGTTTTGGTGGAGACCGCTGTGCCAGAACATGGTCATGACCGTCTTGGCCACTTCTGAGGGCTAGATTAGGTTATGCAATAAAAATCTCATGTGTGCACCCACAAAGGAGAACAGAGAGTCCATGGCAGGTGGGGGAACCAAATAAAAGCCTGTCCAGCTGCTTCCAGGCCCATCCCTGGAGCCACCAGCCCATCCCAGGCCTCTCCCCACAGCCAGCAGAGCACAGGGCACGGTGGCCAGTGGGGACCCAAAGGACGGGGTCACAGGAGGGGACACCCTGCCCACTCCTCCGGGGCTGTCCCAGGAAAGCTACAGCCCCAGGGAACCATTGTGAAACCCACTGAGATGAGTCAACCCGAGCGCCTTTGGGACAGCGGGGGTGTGGGACACACGGGGTGCAGGGCAAGGGGATTGCACAACACTTACAATAGGATGTTCAGGGAAGGAACCACAGCGGGGAAGGGAGGGATCAGGATGGTTTGGGGAGGAACATGTGTGGTAAAACAAGGGGACAACGAGATTTAAAGGGCTATCCCTGCACAAACAGCGCTGGTCAGCACGCTTGGCCATGGTGCCCGGTGCCTGACGAGTGCAGCCTGTCCTGTTTGCTACTGAACTTCATTTCTCACTGTTTTCCTGGGCAAGGGACCCTGTTGTGTGTGTCTGGGGAGCAGCTGGAGCGGCCCAGGGCTCGGTGTGTGACCACTGCTGAGCACCAACCCGGATGGGTGCTGGGAGCCAGCGAGAGGCACAACAACCATAGCCCTGAGACACTGACACAGGAACCACCTCTATGAATCCGCCCAGGAGACCCAAAACCACCCTCTCCTCCAAACCCTGCTCTGCCACCAGCTCAGAGCTGCCCCGACTCTGCTCAGATGTTCAAAAGACCAGTTTGGATATTTTTCTTTTATATATATTATTCTACGGTTTCAGTTCAGCAGACAAAGCTCCTGAAATTTTCCTTCAAGGGCTTAAATGGAAGTAATTACAGGCTGCAGTCGCACAGTATATGCTGGCTACCAGAGCAACCTCCACTGCCAGAAAAGCAGGTCAATTATAAGCAATGAACCCACATCACCAGGAGAAAAAGCTGGTTTGAATTCTGGTCAATTAGCGCTCAAACTGTCTTGGAAGAGAAAGGTAAATTGAGCTAATAGAGCTATGGGCGAGACCTCCGTATCTCAGCACCGGGAGCAGACAGCGAAGGCTTCATTTCTGAGATGTCAGAAATTAATGATGTTTTGGCATAAAATCAACTCCTAACCTGCAGGGTGAAGACACTGAGGTTCCCATCCTCCCTCTCCCCACCTCCAGCTCAGGCTCTTAATGAAG
Source organism: Patagioenas fasciata (assembly GCF_037038585.1). Classification (NCBI taxonomy): domain Eukaryota; kingdom Metazoa; phylum Chordata; class Aves; order Columbiformes; family Columbidae; genus Patagioenas; species Patagioenas fasciata. The sequence goes on along the minus strand of NC_092544.1, from coordinate 1,131,819 downwards.
AAACCGCGCTGGCTTAGGGAGGGTGCGCAAAGCCGGGACTGGGAAAGCCCGGCAACACTTGAGGTCCCAGCAGCCGGTTTTAGCGGCTCCTCCCGCTCTTCTTAGAAGGCCCTAAAGCAGCCCAGACACCCAGTGACCCCCAGCCCCACGCTGAGCTGTTTACTTGCACGTGGAAGATTCTTTCTTGAGCGCTTTGTTTTTGATACCTCTCACGGAACAGATCTACGCCTGGTTTGATTAATAATAGATGCGTCTGTCTCTTCTTAAAATGTCATTAAGATTCACCCAAAGATTTTCCTTGGCAGTGAATTCCAGGGCTTAATTATGCGCTGTGCTAACAGGCTTAGTGTTTTTAAATGTAATGTCTAATCCCGTTAGAGGACGTGGGCTCCGGTGCTTTCAGCGCAGGTTAAATAACAACCCTGTGCACCTTCTGTGTATCGGACACGCTGCTGCAGCGCATCCTCAAAGCGAGGAACGCCTGCTCAACGCTGCACTGGTTTACACAAAACCCTTCACATCCGTCTCAATTAATGCCAATAAAACCAAAAGGTCTGCAGTTCGGCACCGTCTCAGTAACGCTCCCCGCACGGTTTGTGGAAAACGTGGGTTTCTGCGCTGCTCTTCCTCAACCGGCCCCTCCGCGATGGCTGTCGCGCCACACGTGGCCATCGGTTCCAGAACGCGGGACACACCAGATCTCCCACACAAATGGGGCAGTGCTGAACAACGGAACCCTCTGGAATTTTGTTGAATTAACACTCATTTTAACCTGAAGACCCCCGGACAGCTGTGCACTCCCGCTTCCCAAGCAGCTCCGCGTAGTGCAGAGGGTGTCTTGGGAAACACCCTGAACACAGACAGCCCCTCTGGTTACCACAGCACAGCACCCAAACACGCATGAAATACCTCAGTGCTAACAGAACCTGCATTTCACTTTACCCCATATCCCAAGAGCAGAGACGAATGCTGCTCTGCCTAAAGACCCAACATCAGCCACACTCAACAGCTGCTCCTTCTGCGTCCTGACCGGGACCTTGCGGCACTCAGCGACGAGCAGGAACAGCGACCCGACTCCAGAAGCCATGGCCCCAAAACTGATGTGCTCGTTTTGGATACGCACCCTGTTCAGATCAGGCCCAGTAGAAGCTGTGGGAATGCAGGTGGCTCCAGGTGAGCGCTGATTCGGCTCCTGCAGCTCTTGGAGCCAACGAGAAGGCTGGAGGTCAATGGGAGGCACAGCCTGCTCCAGGCGACCCAGACCACCACCCCCTCACTGCTCCACGTGCTCCGCACTCACCCGCTTGTTTTCATTGCAGCGGCTCACTGACATTCACCTGGTGAGAACTGAACCACGGTCACTAACACCCAACAGCCTCCAATTGGCAGGAGCTGCCAACCTGCTCTTAAAAACGTGTGTTCTGGGCAAAACTGTTTAGGAAGGTGCACGGGAGGAATTCACGAGGATTAAGCTCAAAAGAACGCTCCAAAGGCTACAAAATTTAACCCCGGGAGCCGTTACAACGAAATTCTCAGTGCTTACTTAGGCTTCGCACGGAATTAACGGCAGGCCAGTAAAAACACGGTAAGAAATCATCCACACGTTTTAATGCGCCACCTGCACACACCACGCAGATCTACAAGGCCCTAAATATAAACAGCCAGCCCTTTCCTGGCTGTCGGAGCGAACACTGCCCCGGCTTGTTCTCCCAGAGAGCCAAAATTATAGCTGCTCGGAGCTCGGGAACGGCGCGGGGCGGGACGCGCTGCCCCCCACCTCCTCTCGCTTCTTTTTACGGTGTTTGTAGCTTTATGAATAAGGCATTCATTGTGCCCAAAGATATCCACCGCGGAGGGAGAGCTAAAATTAGCGGGAAGTGTATTCCTGACACGGCCAGAAGAAAAGCGGCTCGTGCAGGATGCTGGGGATTCGGCAGGGAAAACAACGGCCCCGGAAGGTCCTGTGCTGCCCCGCTGGCCGGGTCTGCTTACACCCCACATGCACCCTTGTTTACCTCTCCAAACAACTCAGTTATTCCTGGAAAGCCCAGCGGTGGAAAGTTGTGCCAGCACATACAGGCCCGGCCCGGCAGCTGCTGGGAGCAGAGCCAGCATCGGGATGCAACTATAGCTGCAATGACCGTCTGATTTCCATTCCAGAAGACCCCAAATCGTTTTAAAGGCAGAAAATATGGAGCTGACAGCCCTGGTTATGAAATCACAGGCAGGTCTGGATGGAGCATGACATTGATCAGCATGGGGAAAAGCAAAAGGAACCTCTTCTTCACTACAAACAGTATTAGGGATAAGGAAAGCAAAGGCTCCCTGACCACCCTGGCTGCAGTGAAACCAGGAATATATGCATACAGATGTATATAATACATATATATAATACATATATGCCGGAGGTGGCACGTGTAGCACACACCTCCCTTTCCTTCCCAACCTGTGCTTACACTTCATCGACTCCACCCTGATTCCAAGCTCTAACAAAATGTAATCCCAGCATGGCTTCAATTAATTAATTAGATCTCGTTCCAAGCCGCCGTGCCAACTCCTGCAATTACACTGTATTCACAGAAGAGTCAGAGCATGGCTGTGTCCGTCTGTCTGTCCCTGTGCAGGAGCAGCCCCAGAACAGCTGGGGTTTGGGAGCCGGGTCACCACGCAGCAAAGGGGTTGATTTCAAAGCACTTGGAACAGTCGTGTCCTGAGGTCAGCAACACCCTCACAGCCCCAGCACAGTCGTGTCCCGAGGTCAGCAACACCCTCACAGCCCCAGCACAGTCGTGTCCCGAGGTCAGCAACACCCTCACAGCCCCAGCACAGTCGTGTCCCGAGGTCAGCAACACCCTCACAGCCCCAGCACAGTCGTGTCCCAAGGTCAGCGACACCCTCACAGCCCCAGCACAGTCGTGTCCCGAGGTCAGCGACACCCTCACAGCCCCAGCACAGTCGTGTCCCGAGGTCAGCAACACCCTCACAGCCCCAGCACAGTCGTGTCCCGAGGTCAGCAACACCCTCACAGCCCCAGCACAGTCACGTCCCGAGGTCAGCAACACCCTCACAGCCCCAGCACAGTCGTGTCCCGAGGTCAGCAACACCCTCACAGCCCCAGCACAGTCGTGTCCACCCTCACAGCCCCCAGGACCAGAGGAGTCCCCATCCTGCAAGTTCAGTCTTTATTCATCAGAGCTGATGAGCTGGGACTAATGGGCTACTTGGTGTCATCAAACCCACCTCCCTGCGCTCCTGAGCTTTCTTCCCTCTTCACATCAACCTCAAATCAAATCCTTTGCTTTTTAATTCCCTGATTCAAAACTCGTTTTTTTCACCAAGAACAAGCTACGAGAACTGAGGAAAAATGGGGATATTTCAACAGGACAGCATCATTATTCCCTGCACTGATCTTCCCTGGTAGATGATTTCCAACCATACAACATCCCACAGACTCTCCATAGAGCACCCTCAAAGTGCAGCATCAACACCGTCCTAACAACGCTTTTAGCTCTATCTGCTCATCTTTCTAAGAGCAGAGCAATCTCAGGTGCTCCGTAGCCACCGTGATGGGAGCAGCACACACAGACAAGGGCCACAGAACAGGAGGTATTTCCCACTGCATGGTTTGCACCATTTCCGTGCAGTGTAATTAATGCTGATCTCAGAAGAGCCTCATCACTGCCAGTGCGCCGGGCAGGGACCCTGATGAAGCGCAGTTGTTTGCAAACACGTGAAAGCGTATTTAAAACCCTTTGTTTCTCGCTCCAGCTGCCCAAGTACTTTTTACTCAGCTCCTGGATTCGTCCCAAAAATAAAAATGACAGATTGCCAAAAAGGACAGAGCCGGAGGGGCGGATGGAGGGAGGGCTGCAGAGCGGCCAGACAGCGCACCAGATGAATACATCATCCCACTGCCTCTGGGAACGGAGGTCAGAAGCCGGACCAGGCTGAAGAAGCGCGTTGCAAGAAGCACTTGCGAAATTAAAGGTCAGTGAGATAATGAGCTCTAACGGCGGCCGAGCGAGAAGCGTTTGCTGCTGGAGCCACCCCGAGCTCCCGCTGCAGCTCCGCGCTGCTCAGGGGGTGCAAGCGCTGCCCCCCGCAATCAGCGCTCGCTAAGGGACCCCGGGCCTGCTGTGCGGCAGCGGGACGGCGGCTGCTGCTCCTGGGATGTTCTGCTCCTCCATGGTGCTCCCAGCCCAGCAGCTTCTCCCTGAGACCAGGCACCGGTTTCCGCAGGGGCAGAACCGCCGCCCGTCCTCAGCGCCTTTCCTGCTCCTTCTCTCGCGCTGCTGTGCTGCACATCCCACCCCAACGCGTTTTAACTCTGTGGTTGCAGGTCTGCAACGTCCCGGCTGCAGACACCAGGCTGTGCATCCTACGGATAAACCGCACACTCCAAAGCAGGCAGCAGACAACACCATTTTCCACTCCAGGACTCTGTTTGTCCATCTCATACCAGCCAAGTGACTCCTGGTCCTTCAAATCCTCCCAACACAAGCGCCTGACCCCGGACTGAGCCGTGTCCATGCCCAGCAGCACAGCACCTTCTGCTGGAGGGTTCTCCAAGAGCTCCAGGAACGCGATTTGATTTCCACAAACTTCCCCAAAGTTGGGTAAGCAACATCCCTAAGGACGGGCACACTGCACCAGCAAATGAAGCAACTTTAGGAAGGTCACGAGGGGAAAAAGGCACAGCTGCAAGGGACAAAGCAGGATGCGATTTGGGGACCTGCTGGTCACGTTGCTCAGCTCACGAGGAGAGACCCAACAGGGGCTTCTGTTTCTAAATGTTTTATGTTAGGCAGCTGCTGGACAAAGAGCCAGAAAGAAAATCACAGCAGCAGGAGACGCAACCTCCACCCTGGCACCGCAATCCACACCGACCGCGTTCAGAAAACCACAGCGAGCGCCTCTACGGGGGCACAGGCTGGGCGGCCGCAAACAAAACCAGTGGCACCCCATAAACAGAAATAAAAGACCGGGATCAGCGGCCTGGATCAGTCCTTGCCCATCAAAACGTCTTTTTGAATGCTCAGTCACCGCACGTCTGCGCCAGGAATTGCAAACCCCAAAGAACCCATCACCTCTTTAGAAAATCACAAGCAGAAAGCGCAGCAGGAATCAAATGTCCCATCCCAGCGTGGGGCAGCTCAGCCCCAAGGCACCGCGGCCACGGGCTCCACGGCCCCCACACCAGCAGAGGAGATGGCTCAGCCTCTTACCTGGGGAGCAGCTGCTACAGGTTCATCCCTCTGGTCCCTGGAGGAGACCCGGGTGTTCATGCGGTGACCTGGGAAAGGGAGCCTGGGGTGGAAAACACGAGACCTTAACGTTGTGCTGCAGCTTCCCGTGTGTGCCGTTTATACCACAGACACCATCACAACCCCTCTGACTGTCGTAGCAACTCAGATATTCTTCTGCTTGCTCCCACTGAGATATCAGGGCCTTTCATCGCTCGTTCTTTCACTCCTTATCTGCTATCCCTTCTCCCATGCTCCCCACGCTAAGGCCGTTGCAACTGTCCCTTTGTCGCAAAGATCTCCAGATACCCACAGTGACACCGTGATGTCTGCTTGACAGCAGCATCGCCTGAGACCACAGAACCATTTTGGTTGGAAGAGACCTCCAGGATTAGAGTCCAGCCATAACCTGACTCTCGCACTAACCCGTGTCCCTGAGAACCTCACCGTGTCTGCTCAACCGCTGCTCAGCCCCATTCACTTGCTCCAGACCAAGACCTGCAGGGCCGTGTCTGTGCAGCGCTGTCTTGGCAAATCCTCCCTTGCCAGAAGCAGCAACCAGGCAAAGAAACAAGCCAACATCCCCCTAATTGCTTCCAGTCCCCTAACGAGCCCGCTCTTACGTGACAGCTCTGCAGCGAGATAACGATCCCGACCCTCCTGCCGAAGGTGAGCTGAGATCGGGGGCTGCAAGAGCTGCAGTTGGGGCCATGCTCTATTCATTTTTGCTGCTGCCTTCTCCCCGGTGCTTCCATCTCCCTGCCATTCCTTTCCCTTGGTATAACCCCCAGTTCTCTCAGTAGCACCGATCCTCACCCCAACCGGGCTTTGCTGACCCCGGTTCGGCAGCGCGTGTGCTGCCATGGGCATGGCGCAACGTAAGCGGCTGCAGCTGCCCAGCCGAGGTCCCCGGTGCCCCCGCTCCATCCTTCTGGTGACCGATGCGTTTAATTATGTGTCTGAGAGCGCACGTGCGAGCTCCTGCGGGCTCTGCTCGGGGAACGCATGGAAAATCTGGCTCCAGTACAGTGTTGCTTCTATTTTACCTTCTTTACTGCTTGAAAAACATTTGGCCGTTGCCGGAGCGAGCCGGGCTAGACGCATACATTACAGCGCGCTCCAGAAATAGCACCGCGCTGGCTTGCACAATTTCTGCAGCTCAAAAGCCTCCTTTCAGCTCGCAGCCCGGCCCCGTGCGCGGAGCAGCGCTGGGGAAGGCAGGCGAGGGCTCCGGAGCCTGCGGCTCGGGATGAATCACGGCAGGAGGGCTGCGCGGCTTTGAAGGCAGGTGAACAAAGCACGAGCGGGTTTGATTTCCTCGCCCTGGCTGCCAGCTCCTGGGCGTCTCATGCAAAGTGTTTAATGAGCTAATTTGTACGCTGGAGAAGGAGCCGTACGTCAAAAGCTGAGTTTAGGTCCGGCCTGGGAAACGGAGCTGTCGGTGAGGACGAGCGTCCCATCACCTGCCTGGGGGCCGTCAGGATGCACAACCAACGCTGTGCACGGCTTTTCTCTGCAAGCCGCCAGTTTGAGCAAAACACAACGGTTTCTAGCGATACGATCCGCAAAATCATTTGTAGTTTGCTGATCTCCGGATGAAAAGCTCCTTGTTCTCTCAGGTGGGTTCTGAGGTCTCCAGGGCACACGCTGGAAAATCAAACCAGTTTCTGGAATAGTACACGTTTACATCAAACCTGATGGGGTTTTGGGGCCCCACCTCTGACTGCAGGCAAAGTCTCTCCCACAGTTGTTCAGATACTGCTCAGCACAGCCCATGACCAAGCACTAAGTCTCAAGTGCTGACAGGAGACCGCTCTCACCTACAAAACACGACAATGAAACGCTTACTGGCATCCCAGCCCATGTCAGCAGATGGCATTTCGCAACATAAACCCACTGGAAGCGCTCAAACCACTGAAAATCATGCAAATTAAAGAGCACGGTTGATAGCAGGAGATATAAACCAACCGCTTGGTACTGAACACGCACATCCCATTCCCGCACCCAGCCAAGGAGCCCAACAGCACCCGCAGGATTCTCCATCTTGCAGGACCTCCCCAAGAGCCCCAGCACCCAGGTCCAGTTTAACCAGTTTAACCAGTGCTCTCGGGCTGGACCGATCGCCACTGCACACACATCTGTCCCTCTGGGATTTCCAGACCCCGGCCATCTGCTGCGGCAGCTGCTTTGGGGCTGTCACATCCCTAGAAATCCCCCCACGGATTTCCACAGCGTGTTTTCTTCCATCCTCCCAACACCGCTTCGAGGTGGGGAAAAACTGGCAGCTGTTCCTCTCCAGCCTTCCCCTGTCCCTGCAAGAATAAACCCAACACTGCTCAGAGTGTCCCCAGCGCTCAGAGAAGAAGGGAAAAATATAGAGTATTGGTGTTGAGCCTACGGGAGGCAAATGCTGTTTCCCAGATGTGAATGGCGTAGCCAGGGCGCAGCCGCAGGGACGGGCAGGGTCGGGCTCTCGCTGATCCCGCTCCCCGGCCCCATCGCTGCCGAATTACATTGCACCACAGGCTGCAGGTCACAACCTTCACCCGGGATTCGTGACTTCCTGCTGACACCGGTGCCTTTACTGGTGGCATTGTTCAGCTGTGACGTTCTGGGGACACCAAAACCGGTATTTATTGCAGCCTTCGCTGCCGTGAACTGGCTGGGCCGTTTCCAACATCAGAGCAGCAGACTGTGTGCCTCTCTTTTCCTACTAAGGCATTACAGGCTGTTTTTACATAATTAAACCAGACGTTTTGCCTGGCACACTTGATTTAGTGCGTTTTTTCCGGGGGGTGGGAGGACCCAAGGCAGCTGTTTGCCTCCTGGGTCGCAGCAGAACTTCGGTGCTTTGCAACCTGGAAAACAAGAGTCCAACGTCTTTTCAAAAGTCCTGGTGGTTGTTATAGCAACATCCACACACGTGTATGTGCGTGCATGCAAAAAAAGACTCCAGCCCGGGTTGTTATGGGCAACACGAGTCAGCTCCCAAGTCACACCAAAGTTGGTGTCTTGCCCGGTGTCACCTCAACGTGTCCGCCAGCCCCAGGGCGCCGGGCCGGGCAATATCGCGATGTCTCTGCGGGTGCCGGGCAATGTTGTGATATCTGTGCGGGCGCCAGGTGCCCGCCGGGCGCTCAGCGCTGTCTCGCGGCTGATTCAGCTCCTGAAGCCGACGGTAATTTCTTTATCCTGTTTGCTTCTCCTCCTGGCGAGGCTGCAGCAACACCTTGGCCCAGCTGGGCAAGACAGGCTCGTGGCTCCCTCCCAAACAGATGGCGGCGAGGAAGGTCCAGAAATAATCCAACCCGTGTGCCCGCGCGTTCTGATCGGCCGGCTGGTTGGCAGACCCCCCGAGACCACCAGGAGAAGCAGATGGTCGAGACATGAGATCAGAGCTGGAGACAGAGCCGACAGTCGCGGCGGGCGCTGGGACGCGGTGCGGCGCGGGACAGGGGTCGCCGGCCCAGAACAGCGGCTGTTTGGGTAATGGGGCTACAGGGTTATAGTTGCAAGGTCTGGAGTGCACTTCAAAAAGAAATAAATACATTTAAAAAAAAAAAATCACAGCTTTGCTGTACCGCACAAATCAGCTCTTCTGCTGCTCCAGCCCTGGAAGGGTGCGCTGAGCTCTGCATGTTCCCCTCTGTCCATTCGCCGCTCGGGTCAGGAGGGATGCGAGATGCTGTGCACACCCAGCACCGCCTCGCGGGTGCCAGCACCCAACACCAACCCACGCCAGCTCTTACTTTTGCCCGGCGTTTGCTGATTTAAACGCTTACGCTTCTGTGGCAGCAAACAAAGACCAAGCGGGTCGGGCAGCCCCGAGAGTCTGGACCCCATCTCCTGTAAAACAGAACCCGCGACCACACGCTGCTCGGTAGGAGCCAGAGTCTCGCACGCAGGTATTGCAGCCATCGGGAGCCGAGCGCGTTCCCGCAGGGCCGTCTGGGGACACGCGGGCAGGGTCCCCTGGGACAGCAGCGCTGAGCGCGGCCGCCCTCCCGCTGCACGGGGCGCTCGAAAGACCCTTCCCAAATAAACCCGTCACCAACGCAGACGTTTGTCACCCGCAGCTTTGTTTTTTAACCCGCGGTGTGATGTTGCTGTAAGAAATTGAATACTTTAGCATTAAGTATGTGTTACAGCGCTGCCTTATACAGCAGCAAAGCAATTAATTAAAATTTACAAGAGTAATCCAAATGCCTAAACATGTTTCTTGGCGGTAAATCCCGGAACCCGCTGCCAATAACATCACAAACTAACGACAGCCCCAAAGTCAACCTTTGGGAGCCCTGAAGAGCCTCTGAACTAAACCAGTTGGTAACTGGGGAAAACCAAAACGATCCGCAGTTCTTCAGGAAAAACCAAGCACGTGAAGGCGATAACGCCTGGCGCACTGGGAACAGCCCCGGCCCAAGCCGCGAGCACTGGCCAAGGCCCGGTTTTGTTAAGGATCGCGCTGCAGCGCTGAATACGCCGTATAAAAGAGGGAAAGAGCCAAGTTCCCATCCAGCCGGGCCCCGGGAGATGCTGAGCGCTTCCAGACACCCTGAGCCGGCCAGACCCTGCAAAATCAGAGGCCAAACGGCTCCCGGGGAGGATTTCTTCATAGAGCTCCAGAGGACGTGGATATCGATCGCGCTTCTTCCCGCTCCCCCCAAATCCGCTCGCAGAACATAATCCAATAACCTGATACTTTGGGTAACCTTTGAAAAGCTCAAAGTGAAATTTCCCAGGGGCGATACTTGAGACTGAATTAGAGCTGAGGGGTAAAACCAGGGTTAAAGCTGTTGATTTAAATGGGAAAACAATAATTCAGAAAACGTTAGCATGGACCAGGCAGGTTTAGAGCAGAGCAGCCCCTCAGAGCCCACTGGAGACTGGGGGCATAAACCAAATGAATGGGAGGGGGAGACTCTCCAAAGGCCAATCCCGCTATTAACAACACATTCCCCTTGCAACGTGTAAATAACCACAAAACGGAGCTGAACTCACCTACACCAGCTGCTAGAGCAACTCCTTATTAAGTTATCACTGCTAAATGATTCCAGCGGTCTCGAAGCACACTACTCGCTTACTGGTAATGATTCCACTGCCGTGAAATAAACCCTGCAAGGATGAATGGGAAGCTCACTCATGGACACACAGCTCGTCTATAACCCTAGAGCAGTTTTGCTGCATTTCTGTGTGCTCTTTCTTGAAAGAAGGAGAAAAGTGGTGGCATGTAGGGCTGCACAAATGGGGCCATCCTCGAGTACCCAGCAGAACAGGATGGCGAGTGAAATGTAACCTGATAAACACCTGGGCAAGGAAACCTTAGCAAGGGCAGAGGAGCTGACAGTAACAGATGCGTTCATCTCTAACCAGTTAAATAACTTTCATTCCATGCCAATGTTCGGTGTGGCCTATAAATGTTCACTTTAAAAGTGCTTTTTCTCCCTGGGGACGCTGGAGTGTTTTACACTCTCAAACACCCTCCCCGTGTCAAACCCCATCACCCTGTGTCAAACCCCATCACCCTGTGCTCGGTTCCCATGTTCATGTCAAACCCCATCACCCTGTGCTCGGTTCCCGTGTTCATGTCAAACCCCATCACCCTGTGCTCGGTTCCCATGTTCACGTCAAACCCCACCACCCTGTGCTCAGTTCACAGGTGGAGGGGGATTGTTGGTGTTTCTCTCTCCTTTCCCAGTACACGTTGCGTCAGGAGCCCGTTCAGCTCCATTCCAAGTGCGTCTGAGTGACGGCCACAGTAATGAGCGTGGCTGCCTGAGGAAGGGCAGACGGGGGAAGCTCTAAATAGACCTGTCAGAGAGTGCTAACGGGACTAATCCATCAGCTACAGCAGCGCCCAACACAGAAAAGTCTTCTAATCTACCGCTCTTTCAGTTTTAAACGTTTGCCAAGGCCCAGCATCTCGAATGCCGCATAGGTAATATGCTGTTTCTTTATAAATAGTTGTAATGACCCTTCGAAGGCTATGCCTGGATTTCTTTTCATGAGCAACAAGAAAAGAGGAGGAGAAAAGCAGCGGCAGGCTGCCAGGGATCCAAGGCTTCGGCAGCTGACAAAAGAGAATTTGGGCTGATTTTCTTAAAAAAAAAACCAATGCAGCTTTGGACTGATGAATTCACAAGTTGTTATGGGAACCAGTGGCACAGATGATGCCCCAGAGGAGCACCGAGGACGTCTATGGGGTCTGGGGGGATAATAACGGAACACAGACATCTATAACACACATGGGTTTCACCAAAATCGTACCATTGGTGACACTGCAGGGCCCGTGTGCCAGCGCCGAACTCGAGCAACGGGGCAGACCCCGGCAATGCGGCTGGGGTGCCCGATGGCCCTGCCCCCTCCCAGCCCTCCCCGGCCATTGGGACAGCGTCCCTCCTTCTTTATTTACTTACTTATACAACACATTAATTTTCCTCACGCCACCTCACATTTTCCAGCACCTCTGTGCCAACTCCTGCACTGGGAGCACACGCGTGCAGGGAGGGAGGAGCTGGGGGCAGCGGCTGGGGATGCTGGAATTCAGGGGGACACCAGGGGTGGGTTTTATCACAGGGTGGTTTGGGTTGAAGGACCTTCCCAGCCCCCCAGTGCCCCCATGCCATGACAGGGACATCGTCACCAGCTCAGGTTGCTCAGAGCCCCGTCCAGCCTGGCCTGGGGTGTCTCCAGGTATGGGGCGATACTGATGCCGATGAGATGGGAATGGGCTCAGCAACCAGGCTCAGTCTGTAGGAGCTGTGCTCTAAGATACGAGCAGACCTCACTGTGCTTCCCCAGACCTGCTGCTCACATTTGACAGATGTCTAGTAACGCTGTAAAGGTACCTTCTGATCTGCCTTCCAAAAACCTGTTTACTCAAACCCTTGCGAGCCGGCTCTATGGCAGGGCAGCCGGCATCGCCCCCAAACCACGGCCCTCGGCCCCTGCGCTCAGCTGGGCAGGACAGCCCGGGGGGAACCACACACCAACCCACCCAGAACACGCTCTACAGATTTACACCTGCGCTATGTTAATATTTGGGTTATAAATAAAGCGTGTGGCTTGCCGTTCAGCCCCACTTCAGCATTCACACCTTCCCTTCACCCGCCCGCCTGAGTCCATCGCCCTGTGTGATTTTTCCAGCCGTCCTTTCGCTCTGTGCCAGGAGAGGGCCCTTGGGCTCCTTCCCCTTCGCACACCCAGAGTTACAGACCTCACCAAGCAAGCGCCAGAGGAAACGTTTCCTGCCCCTAAAGCTCGCAGAAGCCACATTAGGGAGCCCCATTATTGCACTCACTTGTGTTGGGTTTTTTTCTGCACTAAAAGACCTTTCCTGGAGTTTGGGTTTCACCACAGTACCTGCAGTTCGCATTTACCCAGCGATTTTCTGCCAAACGTCTGGCTGAGCGCTCTTCCAAAAGGTATTAACTGCACCAGGCTCTTCTGCAGAACTACTTATTGGGTTAGGAGGTTTGTTTGCAATTTTATATGGACTCCAAGTAAGAGGGATACATTTTCTCAGTATTTGCTGTGCTCTCCTCTTTGTCCAAGCCACCCAGCCCTCTCTGAGTCTCCACCATCACGGAGGTTTTGGGTTGTCCGCAGGTCCCTCTCCTCTCCCGGAGCTCGGCCTCCACCAGCCGGTTTGGCTCCGGAGTCCCAGCAGGACGTCTCCATCGCACCAGCCCACCCGCTCTGCACCGCTTCTCCAGCCCCTCGGGAAGGCAGGGAGGGGAAAAAGGTCCTTTCCAGATGTGCTTCACAGCTGTCAGAAACGGCCCACATCTCTGACAAAAGCTCGAGGAAGCCTGGCCCAGCCCAGGCGTCATCACCTGGGAACTCTGATCAACCCCCCGCTAACCTGAAGCAAAACTCGGGCTTTCCCTTGGAAACGCGGCTCAACCAAAGGTCGCCAGCACACGGTTCATCCCGCCCGGGCGATCGGGCACACGAGCTGTTCTGGGGAGCACAGCGGTGCCCCCGCCATCTGCAAACAAACACGCACCAAGAAGGACTGGGAGGCTTCCATCTGACTCCTATCAAAGCCTGGAGGAAGGACGAGCTCCAACACTGCAGCCCTTTGTAAAGACGGGAGGATGGGTAAAATAACGTGTAATTAGAGGCTAATGAATCAGCAGCAGTTGTCTGGCCAGCAGTGCACAGCTCCCATGTGCTCCTGAATAGTTGATATCCTTTTCCCCATCCAAGCGCAGCACGACGGCGAATTCACGCTCGCTGCCCCCACAAATGTTCTTTCCTTACGCCTGCGGTGCAGGTTCAAACTGTTTCACCCCAAGAGAACCAGGACATGGCTTTACCAGACCAGGAAGCCCAAGGCACACCAAACCCGCTGGGCTGCCGGGGCGGCGCACCTGGACCCGCATTAAAGCGCTGGAGCTGGCCCTACTTTACCCATTTGTCGCGGCCAAGACGCAGCTGGGCCGGCAGGGCTGGGCGCTCTGCGTGGCACGGCGGGAGAGTTCAAACCACCCCCAAAATTCCTTAGCAACAACCTTGGGACTGCTCAGCAGCGTTAATTCAGCGCGTTTCCATTAAATGCTTCCCATTCCCACCCTCCTCCAGACGTACGCGCGGCTCTCGGTCCCAATGCGCTCACGGGACGCGGCTTTGTGGGAGTTCCAACTGCACGTTCCTCCTGAAATATGAAAATTAAACTGGATTCTTTTTCCTCCTTTCATCTTAATAAAATTCGTATTAAAGGCCATTTGTACGTCTTTAGTTTAGCTTGTACTTTCAACCAGGCCAGAGGAGAAAATTGATTTTCAATTTAGAGCACAATCAGAAATAAAATGAAGTCCAGGTCCAGTTAAGGAAGATCAGAAAGTGCTGTCCAAAACATAGTTTTACTTCTATTTTGCTTTATAAATATAAAGGATATCAAATAACCAGAAGTTGCTTCTGTCAGACGCGTGTGGAGATGCTGAGATCTGGAGCGAGCGTTTGCAATCCAAGCGCAGGTCCCTTGTGAACGGGCTCAGGGAGCCAAGATCCCGAGGGGTTTTGCAAAGGATGCTGAGAAATCCCCTCCCAGCACCCAGGCCAGAGCGGCCCCCACAGCACTGGGGGTTTCCTGGACCCCGGGGGAAATTAAGGGGCTTGGTGGGTTTAATTTCCACTATCAGAGACTCATGAATCTCTCATATTGTATTTAGCTCCTCTGAGCTCCAGCATCGTTTTTGGAACACATTATCTCACCAAATAAAGTCTGGGTAAGAGCTATTTCCTGCGGCATTCCGCTCAGTGCACTCCGCCTGGACACGCGATACCCACGGCAGCGGTTTGGGGCCGGAGCTTTGTTGCTCTGTTTAAGTCACGCACAGGAGGACGCGCAGGACGGTTCATATACACATCAACCATAAATGACACTGCTACAAAGCACCGGTTCAAAAGAGGGAGGTGTAAAATAACCATTCAGATCGGTTTCCCAGTTTCAAGCTCGTTATTTCTGGCTCCGTTCCCCACCTTTCTTCCAGAGCAAAGGCAGGGTCAGGAGATGATGTCCCAACGGAGCGAAGCTTTCTCCTTTTTTCCGCTCTCTCCTTTGATCCTCCCTGGTTCTGCAGCAACGGGGCCACGAGCGATTTCCATGGCCAAAAGGCGGATTCAGCGCCTTTGCTGTGCAGAGCGCGGCGCTGGCCGCAGGGTGGGGGAAACACCGGGGGCGCTGCAGACGGGCGAGAGCGAAGCCGCTGGAGTCACCAACCCCACGTACATTTGGCCGTTCCCCGCAGTAAACCCACCAGTCCGGGATTTTTTCAGCGTTCAGGGATGTAACAGAGAGGAAAGCACACGGCGATCGCAACAGCAGCAACTTTCTCTGCACGTTTATCAAAGTAACACGAGGCCAAGATCCTGCTTCCCTCACGAGTCCTGACAGTCGCCATTAAGATACTGGTGTGGCGTTATTTTCTCCCTAAGCCCCCTAATTTGCCCTCAATTCATTGTCTGTGGGCTTAAGCCTGGTTTTTTAATGGCAACACAAGAAAGCTCGGTGCCGTGAGGCCGAAGGCAGCCTGCGCCGTTCCCCGGCCACCCACCGCCCACATGCTCTCCCATTCAGCGGCACACAAAGCCAGCTCTTTGTCTCTGCAGCTCCCTCGCTGCCATTCACCCGCCGTGAGATATCGCTCCCAACAATCAGAGCCTGCCCATACCGGGGGAAAATATAGAGAAAAGGGACCAAAACCATCTAATTGGGCCTTAGACTTTGCCCCACTGTCACAGAGACAGCTCCTTTTTGAAAAACAATGTATATATGGCAACAGATCTCTGTTAAGCACCCTTCCCATGCAAAGTTAGATGGAGGTTTATGTAACAAGTGGGCAATATGAGTATATTCTTACTTTACAAGACTTTTTGCCACTAACAACAAATCAGCTGAGCATCAAGGGAAAATAGCAATAATAATGCCCAAAGAATTAGGAAGAAAGGATACCCATAGTTTGAGGTTGCTTTAACCTTTGTATCTTCAAATACTTTGCTTTTCTGCGCTTAATGAACTGCATATGTGATTTGCAACTGTTAAGGGATTAATCTCTAACCATTGTTTTAATTGGATCAACAATTGGCTTTCCGCCACTTCCTTTGCAAGATTATTCCACGATCTAATAGAAATCAGTGCCAGAAAGTATTTTCCTGAGGATACGTGCCAGAGGAAACACTATGGGAATAGATAACGACCCGAGTTTCGCAAGGATCAGATACTGGAATTATTATCATCCCGCAGCCGGAGTCACGACGGCTCCGGCTGCCCGTGCTCGCACCTCCGAACCGCCCGTCCCGGGAACGAACAGCTCAGTGACAGCCCCGCGGCTCCACCGACCAGGAAAAGTTAAATAAACCCAAATTTAATACTGTATTGTGCTGTATTGCAAAATCCAGATCTCCGTTGCCTGTGCAACGCACCCAGTGGCCCCGGTGGCCGAACACGTGCGGCGCTTCACACGCTGCGCTGGAAGATCCGTTCTTGGGTCTACATCTGCTTGACCTTAAGTTTAACGTGTGCTCGTTCATGAGTCTCATCACACAAGCGAGGGTTCACCAGCGTGAGCGCTGTCATCCTGAATGTGCTCTATGTGCCTTTCTAATGCTAATGCACATCTAAGAGTGGACAATTTCTGGCACTGCGCACATGGCTGCGTTACATGGAATGCTTGCACCGGCAAAGGGGTTTGTGGTGTCGCAGGTATGCAACCTATAAACACCTCGAGCAACTGAGGCTGCCAAGTTTGGGATTTCGCGAGAGAAAAGTCTCTGCTCGGGATAGAACAGGACTTTTGAGGCGAGTTCTGAGAAGGTCCCTTTGGTGTTTCCTCCCTCGCCCCGCAGACAGACAGACAGACAGACACAGAGCTGAGAGGGGCCAGAGCAGCCCCGGCAGTGACCCCAGGCTGGACCAGGCTGGGAGAGCTGGGGGTTCAGCTGGAGAACAGAAGCACCGGGGAGACCTTATCAGACCTTACCAGACCTCACCAGCTGCATACGGACACCTCCAGGCTCCCCGCCGGAGGACGGGTTTGAAGGCAGCAGCAGCGAGGCCGTCAGCCACCGCAGCAGTGAGCGGATTACAGGCTTGAACACACTCACATATGTTTGTCTGGGAGTATAAGCAACTGGTGCGATTGCGTCTCAGAGCAGCTGCCAGGACCCGCGCTGCCCGCGGCCATCGCGTGCGCACGCCACCCTCCACCCGTCCCCTCCGCGCCCTGGAGCGCTCCCGACGCGTCTCCCGGTGCCGGATCCGGCAGCGCCCGGCTCGCAGGCGGGAAAATGGAAGGACCAAGCAGATGAGTAACTTGAGTAAAGCCTAAGTACATCAAGATGGCTGTAACCAAACACAAAACCAAGCCTGGGTTTTAATCGATACAAAATTAAACAAAAATATATACATTGCTGAGATATAGTGATATATATATATATATATATATATATATATATATATACACACACAGAGCATGTCTCCAGGGATGGTTCATCCACCACCTCTCTGGGTACCTGGCCCAGGCTCCCACCACCCACAGGTCAACAATTCCTTCCTCATGTCCAGCCTGAATCTCCCTCCTTTTTCTGCAAGAAGTTGTTGCCCATCAGCAGCGTGTGCTGCATGCAAGCACTGCACCTCTCATTTTTTTGAAGGGGAGGGGGGGATCTTTGAAATCAGTCAGAACATCCTAAAAATAACCAGGAATGAGTCTGGGAAAGTCTTTGAGCTGAGCGGAGGGGCTGGATGGGAGCACCAGGGTCAGACGGGAGCAGCGGGGCCGGACGGGGGCCAAGGCTCCGCTACACAACAAACCTTGTGCAAAACCTCAAGAGAAGGGAATTGCAGCCCAGGACACAATGCACTGGGCTAAATCTATTGCCGTGGCGCAAATGCTTAACTTAAACGGAACTACGGCAGGGATCAGGCCTATTATTAATTCATATTCCATTTAGATTACTGTTTGAAGGTATTGTCTCAGCGCAAGCATTACTAGATGCTGCTCATTTGTTTCCAAGAGCCACAAGGAAAAAAGAGATTAGGTAATTACAATGCAAGCTCAAAATACAATCAGCGATTTGATGAAATCTAGCCTGTCCCAGACCACAGTTTTCACATTGTCCATAAACACCATCTGCAGATCTGCTTTATAAACAAACACCATGTTTATATTTTGCAAGAATATCATTTCCTAATGAAAAAAAGATTTTCTTTTGTTTGCGGAACCGACAAACCCAGAAACGCTCTCGTTCTCCTTCGCAGCTCCTGCTTTCCGCCTCAGATCCTGGAGACACGAGTTGAACCAGATACGCAGCGAACAAGAGAAATTGCTACCGAGAAACAGATCCTGAACTGAGGTTCACAAAACCATAATGTCCCAAGCATTTGGTGCTCGGCCTTTCTTCCTAAGCACGGTTAAACCACTTTCATGTTGGTGAACCACCAGCTGATCCCGGCTGCAGCGCGGTGAGCGCAGCGTTGGGCCTCAATGGCTTTTCAGTCTTTAAGGCTGTGTCTTTACTCCTGTACTGCAGAAAGAGCTCAATAGGAGACTCGGGACGGCCTTTTCTGTACCGCTTGCTGCTTATCTATCCCACAAAATCACCTTTCTTGTTTCTCCTTTTGCTAAAACTTTCTTCAGAAATAAATCTTAATAGTTTTTTAGGCATAGCCTAAAACTCTGCTGTTAGCAGGGACACCTCGAGATGGTGTCCGTGACAGTGAGCCCAGGGAGAACGCTCTTCCCAAATGCAAACCATTACTCTGCACCCTGGTTTTGGCACCACCACCTTGGTGCCACCTCCAGCCACGTGCAGAACTCAATGCCCAGGTGGCCATGTCTCCCAGACCCCCCCACAGCATCACTGCATGGACCAAAGAGAATTCCAGCTGTTTTCACCTTCTAAAGGTGGATCTTGAGAAATCACATCGAGCTCTGCCCACAGCTCAGTGTCTCTAAGAGCATCGCTGTGAGTCCTCGGCACAGACCCTGGAGGCTGCTGTAAACCCCAGCCCGACAGCGCTTTGACTGCACCGGGTACCCATGCCCTTAAAATATTTGAAGAGGCAGAACACCAGCGTGAGTCTTGCTGGGGAAGTCTTTTGGTCTTTTTGCAGCTCTCTCATCCAGTTTTCTGACGCCACCCCTGCGCTGATGTATAATTCTCCATCACCACGGCGCAGCTCCTGCGGGTAATTACGGTGTGTGCCGCATCCCGCCTCTCCTGGGGAGAAACACATCTCAACGGGGCTGTGTATTTTCATTAGCAGCCCTGTGCCCACTCTGAGTGCCTTCAGGAGCTCTGAGTGATTACCGGCTCTGTCCCGCTGACTAATTTCTATTGAAGCTTTAGCATTTGCTTCAACGCTCCCGATAGTTCGCTGACTAACGGTGCCTCCTCCCGATTTCGACACAGAGAAACCTGGAGGAGGACGCATCCGTCCGGAGGGCTGAATAAAACCGAGCGGGGTGAAATTCAGAGGGGTTTTCCCCACAGATCTTGTGATTCGGTCTCGGTCTATTGCGACCTGTGACATTTCCTATCAGCTTCTGGCTCAGGTGACTCAATGAACGGAAGGAGCAAATTGTATTAATTTATCCTACAGCCCTCAAATCAAAAATTTTGCGGTGAGCTGGTTCCCTCATAACGCTTAAAGAGAATGGTATCATTGATACAGCCCAACACCAGATATATAGTAAGGAATAATTCTTCTTGGCAGTTTGTTATTTGAAATGCTGCTCTTACTTCAGACTGGTTCCCAACAGCCGCTCCGATGGCAGAGGACACACGTCTGTCCTTGCTGTCACCCTTTCTTCCCGTCCCCATTGCATCTGACACTTGTCACCTCCAGCCTCTGCTCCCTGCCGACAACACTGGGCGGACAATTAGAATAAAAGGCTGAGCTGCAATAAAAGGCATTTTAAAAAGGTCCTGCAAGCGATCCATCACCACCCATCCGCAGTATCAGTAAGTCAGCATCTGTCTGCCACAAACGTTCGCCCATCAAAACACAGAAATCAATCAGCGGACCTGTACAGCCGGGATATTATCTCAGCGAACACCGCAGGGCTACCAAGCGCCCTCTTTATTTGCCCGGCCACGACCACTCGCTCCGCTCACAAGGCAACGTTACAGCATGAATTATCTTGCAAGCGCCTCCCTATATCACTGTATAAACCCGCACGCGCCATGACAGCGGGTATCGAGTAACTTGGCATCTGAGCAGTTGTGTGCCCCAGTTACGGGCAATTTGCACGTGTGTTTGATTTGAAATGCCTCGTCCCTCTTCCTCCCGCACCCCATGAGCCGGCAGCGGGTCCTGCATCACAGGTCCTGCATCACGGGTCCCGCGTCCCTCCGGTGCTGCCCCAGGACACGCTCACATCACCCAATGCACACAGAACGGCAGCGGGGCTCCCATCGCTGTGCGCACCTTGGGAGGGACGGTAGGGGCACAACTTGCACCAAACCCGTCTGTTTTAGCACTGTCTGGAATGGAAACGTCACCTGGTGCTACACACCTGGTTTTGGTCAGGTCTTCAGGAGAAAACCAATCCAGGCTGATACATCCCAGAGCGGATCCGGCGCTGCTGCCCACCTCACCAGACCCCTTCCCACCTCCTTCAGCACCAAACAGGCTCTGGAGACCCCCCGGGGCACAGAAACAATGACACAGGGCCCTTAGCTGCTCCTCTCCCACCTCCCATTAAAACAAACCGAACCAAAACACCTGAGAGCAGCTGAACTGCAACTGTCACCGATTTGAAACAGTGAATTAAACGGGAAATGAAAATGTAGTGATTAATGTTTAACTTCTCACAGAGCAGTTTATCTCCTTTGTGTTCTTGACCTCCCGTCTACAGGAGCCAAAGCGCCCATATTTAACCAGTTTCTAACAGCCTACTGCAAATTTTGGCAGCCAAAAGCTCCCATGTTCACCTTCCCACCCAAGACAAAACGAACAAAGGCGGCCGTTGTCATCTGATTTACACTGCTCCGGTTCCCACCGGGGAAAAGGGAGACCGGGCCAGAACACAATCTCGACACTTATCCCCAGCCTGTGTACACATCCACCGAGGTCCTGTTTCAGGAGAAACAACCCAGAAGAATCGAGTTTTACATAATGACGTGTGAAGGGGGAAAAAAAGGAAGCTGGACTTGCTATAATTAGAAAGTGCTGACGCCCCCGCGGCGGCCGCCCCGGCCCACGCGTTTCGTCGCCCACGCTGCTGGGCTATATTTACCTCCCGTAGAAACGCTCGGCTTGCCATGGGACACAGAAAACCCCACCAGGATGTGGTAAGCGAGAAGGGAAGTTCACGAGATACGATCTCTAACTGACATCATTTTGAGGCACATCTGAAACTCAGATGCTTTTGGGGGTTTTTTATGTGCAATTTAAAAAATATATATATAAAAGGAGAAAGGGGGAAAAAAAAAGAAATAAAAGGCATTCTTAAGAAGAAAAGCAAGCTGCATCAATAGCACAATGGTAGTTCTGGGGCAGCTCTGATGTTCATTTAGCAGTTAATCGCTTCTGTACTTAAAAAGGGCCTGGAAAAGAGATGGGGACAGACTTCGAGCAGGGGCTGTTGTGACAGGACAAGGGTGATGGTTTAAACTAAAGGAGGGAGATTCAGGCCGGACATGAGGAAGGAATTGTTGTCCTGAGGGTGGTGAGAGCCTGGCCCAGGTACCCAGAGAGGTGGTGGATGAACCATCCCTGAGACATCCCAGGCCCTGAGCGACCTGTCCCTCCCGCATTTGCTGTTGCGAGTTCTGGTTCATGGATACGTCCCTCCTTCTGCTTCTTGTAATCTGCTCCTTCAAAGGGAAGGCAGTGATGGAGCTCAGGCTGGGCCATCTGCGAGACATGACTTAGAACACAAGCCAGAGCAGCCATGCTACAGTGTCAGTTATTTATAGGCAGCCTTCAACATCTAAACATCATCTCTTGATCAAGATCCCAGCGGCCCCGGGAACCTGCTGCAGGCGATGGGAGCAGGAAAGGTGTGGGGTACGGCACGAGCAGACAGCGCTGATGCTCTGATGCTCCAGGCTCTATTCATTTGTTATCCCAGATTCTTTCAATTTGATTTTCCCACACGCCATCGGAGAAGCGCAGTTTAGGGGAGGTCTGAATGCACAGCGTGAAATTCAGGAGAAAGGACTTAAATTGTATGGAAAATCAGAGTAAAATGTCCTGATTCAGAAGGAGATAAGAAGAAGAATGAAGAGAGTATCAATGAGTCTGGCAGACAGAAGAAACAAGCACAGGTACATCCTGCCTTTTCTTGTTCTTAACTTACAGATTAGGAAAAAACTGCACCATCTTTATAAATGACGCTGGATCAGCAGGAGCCTCCAAGCACCCTCAGTGCAGCCCAGCCCCAAAACCCAGCACCACGAGCAGGAGAATACCAACTTCCATCAGACTTCCGCAGCACAACAGCGTCCACGTCTCACAAACACATAAAACACACTGCGAATGCCGTCTGCCCGAGGAGCGCCAGCACGCCAGGAGGACGCCCGTGAGCACCGAGCGATGGAGGGGATCAGGATAGACCAGGGACCCCCAGATCTCTGCTTCCTGCCTCCACCTGGCAACCTGCTCCGCCGTGCCTCGTTTGCCCGTTCAACGAGGTCCCCTCTCCCGAGGACGCTCGGCAGGGCCGGCGGCTCCTCCCGGGACGGCACCCGCTCGCCCACCCGCAATTTGTTTCCTAATCAGACGCAGAGCGAGCGGTGGCGGCGCAGAGGTTTCTATTCCAAGCCAGCAGACGGCAATTAAACAGCCTGACCCACACACCCTCAATTACAGCCGAGCGGCACGCGGGGCTGTTTACCAGCCCGGTTAACCCACAATTACGGATCCTTCCACTCAGGCAAACTTCTTCCAAAATATTTTATTTCCTTGTGAAAATAAAATGAGCACGTTCTGTTACTATCTCGGTTTGTTTATTAAAGGCCTGTCGCCAAGTCGAGGGCATCTTTCTCAATATTTTGACCGAGGCCTATTATATTACCTGTTCTTACTTAATTTTAACTCTCCCCAAGCACTTCACTCCTGCACTGGAGCATTGCAGCCGTTGGCCTGGCCAAACACCTCGAGAAACCTCCCGGGACAGCTCAGAAATGCGAACGCTTTGTGAGTTCATAAGAAACAGCCCAGCACCATGGGGCTGTTTGAAGCCACGCTTATTTGCCAAAGCTGCTGGTGGCCTGAAGTCAAACGCTGCCCCTTCTATAAGTGCCACCATAGAGCTCAGAGCAGCTGCTGCAAGGAATATAGAATGGTTGTGGGCTCAAATGTGCTTTATTTGCCCCGTTCAGGCAAAAAACAACGGGCACGGAGGCACACAGCATTCCTCAGCCACGTGGACGCTGCCCCGGACGGGACTTCCCTTTAAAGTGGGACATAGGCCCCAAGATGGATTTAAAAGTTGTGTTTTTGCAGAGTCAAGTGCACAAGCAGCTGATCACGGAGTTTCCAGACACGCGTCGTCCATCCGTGGGGTGGAAACGGGGCCGCAGGAGCGTTCTGGGCTCACAACCCAGGCGCCGACACCGTGGGCAGCACACGCGGAGCCCCGGCAGCGCCGCCCCCGCGCTCCCCGCTTCCGACACCGAACACGAGCACTTGTCAGAGGCAAGAAGTGGTCGGCAGACATGAGGTTCAGCACGGGGCAGTGAATAGGAATGAATGAATGACACAGGGACTGGTATTTAACACACATTTCTCCACCCTGAGTTCAAATGTAGCATGTTGACAGCTTCGAGCTGCGAAATTATCATAAAAAAATCACTGATAACGTTAAAATGAGAAAGCCAAATGCATTATTGCTGCTTTAAAAACAGTCTCAAAATTAAGCCCACTGAGCCGAGAGCCACAAAGCTCCTATGGCAGCTCAGCCCACGGCAGCGCGGCCGCGGGAGGGTGACGAGGGTTGAGCGGGACAGAACGGGACAGAATGGGACAGAATGGGACAAAGGGTCCTCCCCTCCTTCCCCATAGGAATTATTTTACAAAAACAATGTTTTCCGTGGTAGATTGAGCATCGCCCTCCCAGCAGCTCCAAGAAAGCCCGCAGGTGACTGTCACAGGATGAGATGGGCCTGGAAAGGCTGAGCAGCAACGGGGTTTAGTAAAGCTGAGCTTACAGCCAGGCAAGCTCTCAGAGTTGGTTACTCTGGCAGGATTTTATCATTTTGATTATTTTCTTCTTTTTAATTTTAATTAAGAAACAGCTCTTTGCTGCAGGATCAGGGTGGAGCGCCTCGCCTCTCACTACACAGGCTGCTGCTCCTCCAGCCAGGCAGACTATAGGTAAAAAGCACAATTACTACTTATCTTAGAGGAGGGCGATGGGACAAAACGCTGTAATTATACGACATTCCTGAGCAAAACTCTGAGACAATGCAGCTTTCAGTGGCGCTGTGAGAGGGTTCGGTGCCATTAGCACGGAGCGGCACAGCAGCATTTCCCCTGTCCCGTACCCGCGTGTGTCCCACCAGACTGCAGCTCAACTGGAGGCACCCGAGAGCGAAACCCAAAGGGCAGTTGCTCGGCTGGCACTTGGAGGAGGCATTAACAAGACGGACAGAGCAAAATCTAATGGTTTCTAAATAAACCATTCTGCTGGTGTGCTGCCGGTGCCTTTTTGTGCGCCCCCTCCGCACGCACACAAGTGCATTCACAACCGCGCTGCCACTAAACTAACTGCACAATGACCCAGTGCCAGAGGAAGAAAGAAAAGCGCCTTTTATTCGCGGCATCTCACATCAATGGCTACTTTATATTAAAATCAAGGCACATGCTTTCCAAACTTAAAAGCTGCAGTGGGGGGGAGAGGAAAAAAATCAAATAAAAGTGTTCCTCGCCTGCTATTAACGCTTTTCTAACCAACGCTTTGCGAGCCGGTGTCCCTGCGCAGGAGCACCTTGGGACGGCTGTCACCTGAGCGTTATCGGCTCAAAGTCCTTCCCAACACAGTTAACACAAAATGGGAAAGAAGGAATTAATGCAAAACGTTCAATGGAAAGTGCTGTCATTAGGATCCATACTTCCCACAATGGCTCATACCAAAAAACGCCGGGAATGACCCCAAATTCCAGCGGCCGCGTGTTCAGAGGAGCATCGAGACTTGGCAGCTCAAGGGACACCTCAAGGCAGACAAACCCCAGTCGCCAACCTCGCACCGGAGTTTGAAGCACTCGAAAACCTCATTTATTTAATAAAGCAGCCGGAGTGCCTCTAAGTAATTTACAGTACAGAGCTCATTTACCTTGGCTTAACTTTTATCTGCTGGTTTTCTTTTGTGATGCAAATAAATCCACCACGTCCCGTAAGCCGGGGATGCAGTTCCAGCCTGCAGCAGGTGCTTTCTGTCCCTGGCACCTGCACCAGGCACTTTCTGTCCCTGGGACCTGCACCAGGTGCTTTCTGTCCCTGGGACCTGCACCAGGCGCTGTCCCCAGGAGCTGTTTTGGTGGGGGAGCTCTGGTGCCTTTGCGGGGTTCCCTGTGGGGACGCGAACCCTGCGCTCACCCTGTCCCAGCACAACCCAAAACCACGGCCTGCATGTCACTGCAGCTTCTTTCCCCAGGTTACAAAGTCTAAAGAAATAGTAGGAGGGGGAAACAAAACACAGAAAAATAAAATAAAAGCCTTAAGCTGGAGACCAAGCAGCAAGGCTCGTGCTGCCAGAGCAAGCGCCACAGGACGGTTGATGGAAATAGCGTGTGGCAGCGGTGGAAGCTCACACCAGAGGCAGGCTGAGCCCTGCAGAAGCGCCAGGCAAAACTTTGGATGACATTCCCGAAAAGCAGGGCCATACAGAGTGCAGGATGAGCTCATCGCAGCTCCGGCGCACGGGGGTCGCTTCACCCTCGGCAGGAGCATCCTCGTGGTGCCACCAACACGTGCAGCAACACCCGCCTCCCAGCCTCGCCTTTTGGGTTATTTCTCTTTGTCACCTATTACTTGTTTGCAGTGTCTGGCTTCAGGGGTTTTGTGGCTTTGCTCTTTCCACTCTGGCACGTGGTGGTGTTTTACCCACGTGGTGGTTTTGTACCCACATGGTGGTTTTGTACCCACGTGGCTCATCCCCTTCCCCAGTTTCGCTGTGTTATGAGATGAGCATCAGCCCCGCTCTGCCCCGCGCATCCCCCACGACAGACCGGAGACCGCTCCGGCGCTCTGCTCCTGACCGCACAGCGCTGCTGGGAACCGGCGCTAATTAACTTGTGCTGGAGAGGAGCTCCAGGGCTCCAGAACAACACAGCCCAGGTACCAACCTGGGAGCGCAAAACTCAGCGATGGGCCTAGAGCAGAGAGATCGGCTTGCGAATCCTTCTTTACATCTCTTCTGTTTCATGACTTATTTATTATTAACGTTTAAGCAGAAGCTTCCACTCCAGGTTACAAGAGCTGAGAATTCAACTTGAAGACAACCAAGCACATTTCCAGACAGCCCCTGCAGTCCCTTTAGCAATTGTCCTGCTGAGAGCCCACTCACTAAAACCCCAGCAAACAGCCACCAAATCTTTGCTAAACCACAACAGCGAGGCCACCTAAACCACAGCAAACACACAAAACACTGCACTGAACACCAACAGATGATGCTTTTTCTGCAGGACATGATTCATGCCAATTAGATTATAAAAGAGAAAATCACATTGTGATACGCAATGAGATTAAGCAAAAAAAAACAAGTCTTAATGGCAGCTCAGCATCTTCTGAATATTTCAAGAAGCGGCTGGGTTTGAAGGTAATTTCTGTTCAATACTGGGCAAAGGGGGGATGCTCGGAGAAGGAAATAAATTCACGTGTAAAGAGCAAGGGGCTCGCTGTGCAGGCTGACGGCGTCGGGGTGCACAGAGAATCAACGTCTGTAACCAGAGAGCAGCGAGGAGGGGGCGCAACTCACAGCCTGGGTAGAGAGAACCTCCTCGGTCTTGTTACTGAACATGTATATGGACCAGAAACGGTATTCGTGCACAGAACGGCGGGCTATTCCTTATCCCAAAGGAATACAGTAATGACATTTCTCACACCAGAATCCCTGTGTTGCCAGACAGCAGCATCCCCACGGGTGAGAAGGAAACGGTCACACTGCAAAATCACCGCTAACATCCGCCCGGTCTCAAAATAAAGAGGCGATTGCATCAAAACGCAGCCACGAGTGTGCACTGATAGTGGGACAGAGAGGAGAGGGGATCCCAGCACCCCGGGGAAACCCACGGGTGGAGGTGAAGCGCAGGACGGCCCATCCACAGCGACCCGGGAATTGATCGTCCCACACCCGATCCAGTGGGTCGGGAGTTTTCAGAAGCCAGGTCAGAGTTAAAAGCCACAATTATGCAAATACGACTGCAAAGAGAGCGCTCACAGCTAAGCACAGCAGCTCTGCACACACGGCTTTAATGGGCCGGAGACACCCCAGCTGCCCCATAGCAAATACCAGTACAAGGGGCTCCGGGATTCAGGAGAGGAAGATGTAACACAGAACCAGACCAGACTCTGCACCTCCAGTGAATAAGACACCACTTTGCTCTGTTATTAGTCCCAACGAGTACATTGCACAGAAACCCCTGCCAGAAGGCCAGCCCTGCGAGCCCCGCGGAGCGCCTGCTTCGCCCTTTGAAAAGGATTCATTACACGGTCAAGAACCCAAAGACCATCACCTTCAGCATATCATCCACTCGAAAGCACCTTTTAGCAATAAACAGCCTGCCATTTTTCCCAGCTCGCTGCAGCGTGCAAGGTCGGCCTCTCGGTACGGGGCGAGGAGGAGAGGAAGAACGCGGCGCGTGGCTCGCCCGCAGCTGCCCCGCAACGCCCGCCGCTCGGCGCCCACTCGAGCGGAGCCCAGGAGCGGCACCTGCGCTGCTCCATGGCACGGTGCGAAACGCTGCAGCCTTGGCAGGACACACCAGGGCTGGAAACCACACAGAGATCCTGAATCACGCTCTGGCTGTCCCGCCGGCCCTTTCCGTGCCCCGCGGGCTCCAAAACGGGCTCCTAAGGGACGGGCGGTACCTGCGCACGCAGCAGCGGCGCCTCCCACAGAACGGGGAGATGCAATGGGGTGCTTCTAAATAACTGGGTTTCCTCTTCAATTTCCAACTGGAATTTCAGCAGAAAAAGGGTCAGTTTAATTAGCGAGATGGCACCCGAATGATCCTCACGACTCCGCATCCACCAGGGATCACTTGTCAGGTCACGACTGGAGGTCGGATGAGCGTTCTTTATTCTCACACAGGTTTAGTTGTTGACATTGAATTGCTTTTTTTTAAATAATTTGGATTTATAACTCATTGTGAGAAACCCTCTATGAATTCAAAATCATCTCTACAGAGTGGCAAGCAGTCAGGGATAAATTATTCATGAAAGGGTTGATTTCACAGGTACGATACATAGATACACGACTTCACAATTTCACATCTCTATCTGTATAAATATAACGCAATGCTCACAACACGAGACCCTTCAAAAAAATGAAATAAACCAATACTGCTGTGAATAAAGAAGAAAAGAAAACCCCCAGCCACCTTCCAGGTAAATCATAGTTACAGTCTCCAGAAATTCCACCACAATGTGTGTCTGACGCTTCCACTTCATCCACACGGAGCCTTCCCCTTGAGTTACTCTCGCCCTCTTCTATGGTCCCTGAAACCAAACTGGTTTTGATCCTTCACAGATGAGCTCAAATCCTATCCAGGTATCTCCACCTGGTTTTGGACCTGACCTCCTGCACCTTTCCTGCAGGCAGCATCGCTTCAGCCAGCGCTCCATCACACTCCATCCCGCACCCAGGTCCCGTGGGGCTTCGGGCTGCGCTGCTGTGAGTGACGGCAGCACCGGGTTGGGGACCACAGCCACGTCGCCTTCGCTGGGGTCTGAAACCCAGCACAGCTCCTGCAGTCACATCCGCTAATGCCCGCTCCATGGGTACAGACAGGCAGATTGAATTAGGCAGGCACACAGAAAGGCTACAGGAGACTTATCGCTAAATACAATTACCTCTACTTGCAAAACCAAGCCACTGCCAAGTCTGCAGTTGCTAGCACAGAAATCTGACTTGAATATAAAAATAAAGACCAGTTATGATCAGGATAATTAACATCTCGCAGCACATTTCTCCCAGCAAGTGACTGTCCCCGTTCTCGGGAAGCGCAGTGTCCAGCCTTACCCTCTGAACATGCTAAAGATGCTGCTTGTCCTGTTTTTAAAATATATATCTATTAGAGTTAAAGGATGCTCCAAGGAAAGCGCAAGACAAGAGAACGCAGAGCTCTGTGCAGGAGCCAAGGCAGAGAGATAAGGGATGATGTAAAAACCAGGGTGCACAAAGCCATTTAAGCGAAGCTGCAGCACAGCGCAGCCAACACAATCACGAACAGCACGCCGCGATTTTGCCTTCAGTTTTGAAACAATTTTCTCATCAATATTTTGCTTTGGCTTATGATTTTATTAAATGTTGCAACAATAAGCTGCGCTTCCATTAAGTGCAGAAACTAATGAGTCAGATGCTGGACAAGGAGAAAAATCTGAGGCCAATTGCCACTTGTGCTACAGATCCCTCCCCAGCCGGACCAATCCAGCCCAGCGCTGGGCACCCCCAGCACCTGCACGGCCAACAGGTACTGATGGAACACCAGCCCCACCGTGTCCTGGTGCAGCAGCGGCACAGGGAGAACAGAAAAACCAACAGTTTATGTCACCCAGGCGGTGAGAACAAGTCGCTAATTCTGCCCGATTAAAGCCGGCGCTCCCACAGACCCACGGCCTCGCGTCCTCGACTGGCACCGCTAACTGCAGCGGTTCTCGAGTGAATTGATAAATGGTTCATTTACAACTGCAAACGGACACGTTAATCAGAGTTCCTAAGATAGGAAAGTCATAAAACAAAGTACAAAGTTATAGAAGTTGCATAAAGATCCCCTGGGTGCCTCTCCCAGCACCCAAGGGATGGGACTTTGCGCTCCCACCCCGGGACACGGGTCGGTCTCCAGGCCAAGGTGTCTCCAGTTCTGAGCAGGTAGCAAGCGTTTATTAGGGTCACCCCCTTACAAAGGTGGCAAAGCCTTCATGATGCTCCCAACTTCCAGAAATCTCACTGCAGTTGATCATTTTGGTGAAGTCAAATATGAGAAAAACCACCCAAATTTTTGCGAACTGATGCTTTGTTTTTTCCATTAAGCGCTAAGGGTGTTTGACTGCACAGGTGGGCTGTACAATGTTTTATCAGCTCTGAAACAACACCCTGGACCCCGTGTCTCCAGTTGCCCACAACTGGGGTGACACACGAACCCCGCGAGGGTTCTGAGCCCGCCGCCGGTTTTAAGGCAACGTGCAGCTTTCCTTGGCTTTGCTCCCCTTCTCCCCAATCCAGCCTGATCCTCCAGGTTTGCGCTGCAGCCCCAGCAGGACCACAGGCACCAGGCTCTGGATTCCTCCTGCTCACACAATCCACCCGGAGCAAGAAATGAAGAACATTCTGCTCACGAGCCAGGAGTTAATTAGCAAAACTACAGCAGATAAACACCCAGCTATCATCTTCCCTCATTAGTGGCCATGTTAAAGAAGCAAGAGCAGATGCATGTGGAGCTCTGGCCTCGCTGCTCGTCCTCCTCCATGTACCATCACCCAGGACAGAACAGCCCCGACACACCAGGATAAAGGACATTCAGTGTTTGCACATTAACAGTCACTGCTCTTGGCTTTTATGTAAATCCTAATGGCCAGGCCCACATTCCTTACTCCATCACGACTTGCTCCCTACAGGTAACTTCAATTATTTTAATTTAAACTCTTCCATAGCTTCTAACCATAAAATACTTTGTAAAACAACGTGAAGAAGCGCTATGCATCTCTGTCAAAAGTTCCCAAAATGTGCATCAGTTCATCTGCTCTTGGCTCGCCGGCAGAGATTGAGCGCAGAGCAGCGGGATGAACCCGGAGCCCTGCGCTGTGTCTGCTCGTGTCCCCAGGGCCCCTGAGCCCAGGGACGCTCCCGAGGCCCCGGCCCTGTGTCCCGCTCCCTCCTGTGCCCCTTTTCACAAAAACAAAGGCCACAACATGGATTTTCCACTCCGTGTTCGTCCCAGCATCAAACAGTTTCTTGTGCTGCGATGCTTTCAGAGCTCGATTTAAATCCCAGCTGAAAGCTCCTTCCCCTGCTCCGCTGTGCTGAGATTAATGATTTTTCACCTAAAGCTCACACAGAGGGTTTAGGGGACTGCATGATCACTGGATACACATACACCTTCCTACCCATATATCCCCCTTAACTTCTGAACCACTGAGTCCATTACTACCACATTGGACCAGGAGACATCAGCCTGAGTTTTTACTTTCCTACAAACTTCATGGAAATAGGACAAGAAGCAAAAAACCACCGTACCTGGAACCCCACTAAATGGCAGCGTGAACTCATTAGACCGCTGGTTCTAGAGGAGAACAATATTCTGCGTGCTCTAACCTGCCGAAAAGCTTTATTTGCAATTATTAGAGAGCAGCGAAACGGCTGCGCGGCGAGGCGTCCCCTCCCAGGCAGATCCTCTGATGTCTCAGAGGCACAGAAAGCCAGTCCAGACCTGTCCTGCAAAGTCAGGGCATTCATAGTATTTACAGCTCCGTCCAGTGCAGTCTCTGGTGCCTAATAAGACCTCTTCTACTGCAGTTAGAAAGCCAGCAGACCTCAATACACAAGTCCACAGGAACTGAGGCTGCATCCATTCCAGGGGTCAGCACATATCCTGCTTGTTCTCCCTCTCCTTCACTTGCAACTGCAAAATCAATTCATTAAGTGTAGGATCCGCAATCAAGCTGGTGAAGTCATCCCACAAGCCAACAATTTGCTACGCGTTGGACCTGGGATCACCTGCCCAGGTGAGAAGAGGGAGACGTTCTGCGGTGCCTCCATCTCCCACGAAATAAACTCTTGTTTTCAGCTCTGAAATGCTGGAGCTGGAAAGCTGCACGTGGCTCGACGTTGGGAGGCTCTAAATCAGCCTCTGTCAGCAAAGGCCGATGTTTGCGAAGGCTGGGGGATAATTTTGAGCCACAATAAACCTGAAACTTGCCGCCTGGCCGGGGGTATCAGCGTGTGCTGGTCCCACTGCAGCAGCGTCACCGGGGAGGTGCCGAGATCATCGCACCAACGCACAAGGCTCCTGCGGGAAGTCTGATCTACAGCGATGCACTTACAGACCATTGGTGCTTCAGTGCCCTCCTGTTCTGCCAGGCAACTGAAACAAAAAGACGTAAGGTAAAGGGGGAATATTGAAAAAGACAACGTTTTGTCCTGACAGCAGCTTGGGCTACAGGAGGAGAAATACAGGAGCAGACTGAGAAGTGCAGGCCAAGCGAGGGACTTGGAGAATCTTAGAGGAAAAATGCATTAATATGTTCCAAAACGTGAACTTAAAAACCCTCGAGCAGCCTCTAAAAAACTAAAAAGACCCCCCCGTGCTGTCCCTCCTCGCCCTGCTCGTCCCCACCCGACAGGGGCCGGTTTGTTGTTATTCCTATGCAGCCATTGAAAGGACGCTGAGGCTCTGGCTTTAACCACAGCGGGAAACGATGCCTTCTGAAATGAGAAGAAAAGGAGGCAGGAAAAGCAGGCTCCGGTTCTCTCGCTACTCGTGTCAGGTGAGATGAGTCATTTATGCCATAAGACGTTAGAAAATAAGGCTTGTAAGGATTCATAAAAAACATAAAACTCAAGCATAAAGAGCTGTTAAGAGGAGAGCTTTGCAATTAACAACATTACTGTATCGCTAACACGTATCTACACTGAAACCACTGGAGATATTAAGCCATTTTCACCAATATAATATTCTATTTTAGGGATAGAATTGAGCTCCTTTACAGTAATGAGGAAAACTGCCTGGGAAGGCAGAGCACACCAGTCAGATTCCCGAGCCAGATGGAGCCGCTTCGCCCCGATCAATCACTGCCTGTTACTGTCCTTAAACGACCCCAAAATCAAACACATCCTGCACAACCAACACGAATCCCGTGCTACCCGCTCGCGCCACCTTCCCCAGCCCCCGTGTTCGCAGAAGGAGCAGCGGACGTTACCCATGGCAACTGCAAAACGTCCCATCAGATTCAGATGCTGCTTGTTCTGCGCAGAACTGATCTGACACAACGGTGATGATTCCAGAAATTAAAATCACTTTATTCCTACAGTTACTGCCCACCAGGCGCTGATTTCAATCCCTCCTGTGGCGGGACCGACCCCGCCGTGCGCCATCTGGCCACGACCTGTGTCCCGCTAACATCCCTTTTCTTTCTGCACCGCGCCGCCGCCGGTTTGTTTGTTTGAGAGCCAAGACGGGGTTGGGTTTCACCCCTTCTGCCGCCGCTTGGGTGCCGTTCAGCACACGCTGCTTTTTGGCCGCAACCTTGAATCCGTGTCCTCGCCGTAATGCACCCCGGCTAAAAATATGGGAGCGTGGGGCCGAAGACGCAGCTGGAAACGGGAACGGGACGGGGGGTGCAGAATAAACACCCTGAGGTGCTGCCAGGGCACGGGGTTCAGCACCCGCCAGGGCTAACACAGAGTCACATCAGGAGTCTATATATATATATATATGTGTGTATAAAGTATACATGGACTATTGTATACATATTTTTATGTGTAATACATTATCCAGAGAATAATATACATTAAATATAAAAATATGTTGTAATAAATATATAGAACACATATTTTATATACACCTAATATCCATTTGTATGCGTTTTCTAGGTGTGATCTGTGTCCCGAACCACAAACTCTTCGTTAATTCTGCAGTTCCTGCCCCAGGCTCCTGGAGCGTACGGCGCTGGTTCCGGCCTCACCACGGCTCCTTTCCCCTTCACCCAGCACCGCGGATGATGCCCCAAGGCTCTGTTAACGCCAGTCTGAGTGCGGCCCAGCCAGACCCGGGCAGGATTAAAAACCACTCTCTTGCCTCGGATGTTCAGTGACCTTATTACAGGAGTGTTGTGCTGGCACACGGCTGCACACTGCGAACCCCATGGACTGAACCAGGTTGCCACCTTAGGATTCAACCAGTGGTGCTTAGAAAACCTAGTTCAACTCAATTAGTTACTTACATTGTTCTTTTTAGAGTGCACCTGTATATTCAGGGGTCCTGAGTGCAGTGGTGCCTGGGCCGGCACCTCCAGGGCTCTCAGCGAGATTCGTGTTTCATAGCCCCAAAACTCCACTGAAAACGCAGCCGCGGGTCACAGAGCCACCCGCACACTTCACTGCGCCACCCGCGCGTGTTTTAGGTACAACTGATGTTGTTTGGGCTAAATTAGCGTGCATTCAGGAACGGATTTAATCCGTTTTACAAGAGGAGACAACCGCTCCTCCGCAGAGCACAGCTCCTGTTTGCAAATCACTAGGCGCGAATTAACGTTAATCCTCCGGCTTCCACGATGCTGCTCGGGGTTATCGCGGGCACAAAAGCGAAAAGCCGGGCTTAGGGCTGAAGTGCTTGGCCGGGAGGCTGCGTGCAGCTCTGCTTTTCAAGGGTTTGAAGTGGGGTAGATGCCACAAATCGGCTCTCGAAAGGCCCCGGATTAAAAGACGCTGGGTCGCGGTCTGGTGGGTGGGTGGCAACGGTATCTGCGTTACACAAAGGGATTAAGCGCAGAGATTAAGGCTTTATTTCCACTAACGACTTCTGATTTTGGATGCCTTCATTCTTTATTATGGCATAAGCTTTTGACAGCTGAAAAATCCGGCGCCCGCATTTGTAATTTCAAGCAAGAACAAGAACTGCAGTGCTCAAAATTAAAAGCCATTTTTCGGCTATTAGTCCTACTCATTATATACCTTATTTTCCTGCGCTAATTAGGCCAATTAACATTTTTTCACCGTACTTCAAAGCCGAGCTGGCAATGCCTCTCTCCGAAACGCTAAAGCAGCACAAAGCGAGCTCACGTTGTGCACCCCGGGCCTGCGCCGCCGGATGGTGCGGTTCCACAGCGGCTTTCCAGGAAAGCGCCTTTCCTGCCCCGGGGACACGCACCGACCCGGCGAGAGCCAAATTCTGCCAAATGCGCCTCGGGGCCACGTTTTTCTTCAATTTTTGCGGGGCACGCAGGGAGAAGCGTGGGGCTGGACACCCCGCGTGGGAACAGGGGCTCGCGGGTCCCACAGCGTCGCTCCTTGGTGCTCATTCACCCGTCATCAGCACCGACGGTGTAAATCAAACCCGGGGCACGTGGCGGGGATGCTTTTCAAGCTGTGCCATCTGTACCAGGTCACGGGAACTCCCACGTGAGCAGACGCTTTCTTATATTTAACCCCTAGATTTAAGTGTTTTTCATCCTCGATTTTTTTTTAGTGTCACCAAAACCCTGCTTTCTGCTGCCAGAAAAACTAAGAAAACATTCATTTTATTGCTTTACCAATAAAGCTCACCCCACTTCCTGAGATCTGGGCGGCGCTGGCGGTCCTGCCCTCTCCAACACGAGGTGCTCAGCGCCGGCCCCTCGAACACAGCGCGTTTTCTCTCCAGGTCTAAGAATCTGAATGGAGCGGGGGGTTCAGCCGAGCCCACACACGCAGTTCACCGCGAGTTTGCTTTAACGCAGCCCAACGGCTCCACCTGGCACTGGAACCAACCCAGAGGAAACCACGCGGATCCCTGGCACCGGTGGCGAGCGGGTTCGGCACATCCCTGCGGGCATCGTCCCCCGGCAAGCAAACCAGAGGGTCTGGAATCATCAGCCACAGGACACGGGGTCTTACAGGCTGAGCTGGGCCTCTACAAACCGTTACAACGTGGAGCTGAAGGCTCCGTGCTCCCAAAGCAGCATCACCTCTGATGGAGGACCAGCCAGCAGCTGCATCTCAGCCCCATGCGCATCGTCTGTCCCCATTTATACCAGCACCATACTGGGATAAATGGGAAAACAGCGCTTTATGCCAGCGTGTACAATTACACCACATCCCATCCCTGCAAAGACTTGGGTGAAGATGTACACAGATGTGTACATGTACCTATAAATACATATACCTACATGTGTTTCCTCGCCAGCACGGAGGCTCCACCAGCTGCTCAAGGAGGACACAGAACCTGAGAATCCCTCCCACCCCACCGATCGCCCTCCCCAGGGCCAAAATCCCGCAGGATCCCCCGAACGGGACACAGGGCAGAGCGATCCCACCGCAGGGATCCCACTGCGGCGCCCTC
Source organism: Patagioenas fasciata (assembly GCF_037038585.1). Classification (NCBI taxonomy): domain Eukaryota; kingdom Metazoa; phylum Chordata; class Aves; order Columbiformes; family Columbidae; genus Patagioenas; species Patagioenas fasciata. The sequence goes on along the minus strand of NC_092544.1, from coordinate 1,095,865 downwards.
CTCCCCATCCCCAAACTGCTCCACTGGCTGCCCATCCGAGCCGTGCAAACTCAGCCTTTCACCCAGAACATCCTGACCCGATTTCCCTGAGAGGCCCCGTTCCCGGTGCTCAGTGACAGTTTCACTTCCCTTTAACAGCAACGGCCTGAAGAAAACTTGCAATATAAATCCATAAAACCCACAAGATAAAGCTTAAATAAGTAAATAAGTAACCACCCCTAAATCTCAGACTTTACTATGCTTAAAACCTCCTGGTTCTCAAACCATTTTCATGAGTTACATAGCCCTGATTTTTTTCCTCAACCGGCGATGCCACTCACCAGCCAGATGTTTAGAAACAACTGAAGATGCTGGGAAGGGGCATCTGAGGAGAAAAAACCCGCTAATACAAGCTGAAGCAAGAAGCACCGATTCATAAATCCAAGTGCCATGAATACAATGATGTCTAACCAGTGAATTTTATTCTCCAGCATCCTCCCAGTTCTAAAAAGGCTTCAACCAAACCCAGGGCTGAGCAGCCACAACAATGCTGGGGCCCACGGGGCATGTTTCAGGAGAGGAAATTAATAGGGCTAAATGCAAATAATCATCCCCCGAAAGAGCCCGAGCAGCCCCACAGCAGCACCTGCCCGGGCAGCCCCGGGAATTCCCCTCCTGCTATGGGGCTGAGCACAGAACCCCAGAACAGCCCCACACCGGGGGTTTCTTTGGACTCGAGTCGAGCTTTCCTGCACGGGCAGGACGGTCACCTCCCTGCGCTGTTTGGCCCCGTGCCCACAACCTTCGATGCTTTGCTGAAAACCAAGCCAAGCTGCAGCGCTAAGCTGCAAAAACGTGCAGCGTGGAGCAGGACAGATATGAAATGACCCAGCGCTGGGGCTTGGGAGAGGATGGATTCATAGAGTGACCAGCTGGTGTGGTTGGTGTCACCCTGGAGCCCACGATGACTGTCCCAGCACAGGATGGGAACAGAGCGGCAGCCCCGCTTGGGGCTGAGGGGCACAGGGCAGCTCACAAGGAGCCACATTCGCTCAGCATCTCCTTTGCAGACGGGGCACCAAAAATCCCCTTGACTCCAGCCCTGACAGTCAGCCTGGAAATGACACCGAATGGCAGTCAAAGAGACAGCACCAGGGAAGCTTTCCACCCCCCCGGCCCGCTGCTGGGGACGGGATGAGCGCCATCTGGAGCGCTCTGCCCTTCAGACGCAGGAGCCACCCGACCCACGGCGGCTGCGCCCCCGGGCACGGCTCCACCTGCGCCCAACCCGCAGCGCCCGCCGGCGCAGGAAGGATGTTCAAATTAATTACTTGCCTGAGGCGACTTGATATTTTCCTTAACTAGGTCAAATAAACTGTAGCAAACCACTCTGTCTCCTCTCCCCTTTAAAAAAAAATAGTGAGTTGCAGGTTTAATGAACTGAGTTGTCTTCCAAAAATAGTTCTGCAGGTTGAGACTGCAGCTTCCCCTATAAGATGTACACAAAAGAGGGAAACAGAACTCGGGGTTGATGTACAACACGGACAGGACCAGCTTTCAGTGCTTCCAACGGCAAGGAGCAGATACTGCTTTAATGTGATAGGAATCACACCTGAGGATCCTCAGCAGCAGCTCCGGTGTCCCCATTATCCAGCCATGGGGTCCCAGCTGGAAGACTCTGAAGGCATCACCTCACCTGCACTGATCCCACGTCACCTCTCCCACTGGTGTTAACTGGGGACAATGAACCGGGGAGGAATCCCCAGCCCTCCCTTTGCACAGCAGCACGAGAACACGGCGCGGGGCCATGGGCAGCGGGTCCAGGCCATGTAGTGCTCCCAACACACCGTGACACCCTTTTGTCCCCAGAGGTGTCCGGGCAGGTTAACGTGGGACACTCACACCAGCAGTGCCTTCAAAATCGCTGTTTTAAATCAGCGCAGCGCCCAGGCGCTGGTTTGGCACAGTAGTTAAAAAGCACAATCAACATGGCTCGTAATACCCATAAAGTTCCGCTCCAAACCGCTGCTGGTTGTCCCACATCAGCGAGAACCAGCACGAGCACCCACCCGGCACATGGGGCCATTTACAGCCCCACCAGGACAACACTTGTGCTGCCACCGCAGAACCTTCCCCTCCTAAGCACCCAGCCCCAGTATCTCCAGCAACACACGACTTCTGATTTACCCACGGATCCTCACAACACCTCCTGTACCCCTGCAGGGGCTCGGCGCTGCGGGAACGCCGCAAATCGAGTCACAGCTCTACACATAAAACGCCTTTCTAAGGCACAAAAGCATCAAGATCTAAAAATATTTTTAAAACTAATAGAATAAATCCTCTCCCCGTTCCTGATGAGCACATCTCGCCTTTGCTAACAGCTCCCAAACCAAGTTCACCTTCTGCTGTAATAAGAAGTATTTGTTAGAACATTAAGTAGGAATGAAAATAGGACCATATTGATGTTTTTTTCTTGCACGGAGCTCCAGGACCCAACGTGGGCACAGGCTGTGGGTTACAGCGAGCAAAACGCCTTCTTGAAGCAACAGCTGCGCTCCTCATCTATGTTTAATTAAGGAACAGCTGGGATGAAAAGTGGCTGCTTATCAAGAGCTAATAACTACATTTCCTACTAAAGTACAGAATGCTCCATCAGTGGGGCAATAACACATAGAAATATATATAAATATCATACGTATAACAAGATACGGCACGGTTTGGCAAAATGGCACATTCCAAGGAGGAGGCTGTCCCAAGGAGGGGTTCTCAGGGCATCTGAAGTCTTTAAGTAAGCGGCATTGTAAGGAAATCTGTTCCTCTCACACCAGCAGCATCAGCTGCACAGGCTCCCGCAGCACCCGCCGGGGCTCAAAGAGGCAGCGGAAACCCCTCCAGCTCCTGCGGCTCCTGGGCAGCCTCCCGGCCCTTACAACGCGATAAACCCCCCAGACAGGGAGAAAGGAGGGAGAAAGGCTGTGAGTACAGTGGGAGTTCGGCAGGAGCAAAGGGGTGGAATACAGGCAGCGTTTCAGGTAGAAATCCTGTGCCGTGCCCCACGTCTGGCATCGCCCCGGCTCAGCACAACCACGCAGGGCTCCCTCCGTAACCTCGGCGTTACCTTCCACCGCTCCACACTTAACTGCTTAAGCCTCTTATCTGCCACATGCTCCGAGTCTATGCAAATAGCGCTAATAAAAGCGAAGGCTTCTTATTACAGCGCAAATCTCTCCTCAGAGCGTGGTTGTGGCTTTTTCCTCCCTCCAAGCACCAGGAAACAGCCCGGGAAGACAAAGCAGCGCAGGCTCAGAGGACAGGGACACGCAAAGAGCGGCTGAGACGCGGCAAGTGGAGCCTTTGATTCGCCTCCTCCAGGGCCAGCAGCTCCGTCCCTTGGAGCTCAAGTTCAGGTTCAGAGGGATTCCCACAAGCCGGCTAAATCTGCTGGGTATGTCTGAGCAAACACAGCCCCACTCCTACAATTTAACTTTCAAATCTGAACAAAAAATAAAGAAATCAAGCAAGAGCAGACTACAGTATCTCAGTATCCAGCGTCCCAAAGGGCAAGCAATGAAGAAATGCATTTTTCTCCCTGGTTTTCCTGCTGCCAGCTGCACATTGCAGCTACAAACCTTGTTATCCAGCACCACGGCACCTCTGACACCTCAGCTTTTCATCTGCTTTCGGCAGGTCTAAGTTTGGCCTGTGCACTACCTCCCCACCTTTGATCGGGCATCTGGAGCGGTTTAAGGACAATTTATGTACTACGATCGTACCCTGGTGCTAAGCAGATGGAGAATAAAGAAACGTCAACTCGGAGATAAGGGAGGGGATTGAGAATCGAACCCTGAATTCTCCTCCCAGTTGTGAACCAGGGGATGAGGCATCTTCTCTCTTCCCCTATATAGGTGCCTATAATGCCAGTGTCATGGGCAATACATACACTAAACACAAGATGTCTTAAAATGCAGGGATCTTCATAAAATCCAACTCCACAGCAAGCTAAAATGTTTTATTTTTCTCTTTTCCTCCTGTAATTGTCTGGTACAAGAAATGTCATCCCTCAGACTCCTTCGCTTAGCTCTGTTCTCCCAGTATGACCAGAACTGCCCTGAGCTTTTCTGCCTTGCGTGAGCAGCAATTTAACAGCAAACTTCAAACCCAGAGCCGAGTTTGTTCCACATTCAGCATGAGCAACACCAGGTAGGAAGAAAAAAGGGAGAGAGAGATACACAGAGATGAAACAAGCAAGCTACAAGTAACGCAGAGATACTTAATTGCCGCTAATAAAGCCTAAAAGACGCAAATAGCCGTTTTCCCGGGTTATCAATACACCCGTTCTGCAGCAGCTCCAGGGTCGGTCGTTCACCACATCCCCATCAATCAGCATTGCGCTAATCAGATAATGACAGGCTACAAATAACCACCTAAGCCGGCTTCCAGGGAAGTTTTGCACAGATTAAAAAGGACAGAGCAGCTCCCCATCAATTTAAGAGGCCAGCGGGGATCCGCGAGCTGGTCCCGTCCCTCCCAACGCAGCCTGAGCTTTGCGCAGAGCCGGGATCCCCGGGATCCCCACCTCATGGGCTGGGGGCACGGGAGACGACAACTTGTAATGCTAAATATGTCCTAATGCCCTGTTTGTTTGCAGTGAAACCTCGAAATAGAGCTGTTGGCAGCGACAGGACCGTCCCCACACCTCGGTTCCGCTGGATCCGGGCAGAGCGGCCAGCTCAGCCCCCCGTCCAACAATTACAGCTCCTCACAGACTCACTTCACGTTTCATTGAAAACAACAGCACCTAGGCCAGTGTGCAAGGAACAGGCACACACAGTTAGATCAACAAGAAATCTGTATTTTACAGAGATGATTTCCCCTTCTCTGTGTCAGCGCTGCCAGGTGTCCCCACGCTCACCTGTGACCCCCAGAGGAACCAACCCCAGCTGCTTCACACCCTGCACTGGATGCAAACAGCACAAGCATGCGAATATTCCTGTTAACACCAACTAAATTACCCCAGATCACACAGATATTTCCAAGTATGCCTGCATGCATATTCATCTTTATGTGGATAATGTGTAGGCCCGGCAAAGCAAAGCCCATGTCGAATCGGAAATGCCGGTGTGAAAGCAGCGAGCTTTCCAACCCGCTCGCTCCCCTTCTCACCTCCCTTTAAACCCTGGGACTCTTCAAAGGGAATTCTCCACACTCCGGACACACGCTGTGTTTAAAGGCTCGGGAAGGCTCTTTAATTTGAACAAGGCACCACTGAAAACAGAAACACTTGAAAGGAAAAGCACTCAGGAAATATTAATACAAAAGAGGTGGGATCCATGTGTTTTCCTTTGAAAAGTTCTAATATCTGAAGGCTCAGCCATACCTTGATAGACAACAGCAGGGCAGCCAGGATGTACGAGACAACACTTCTGTTGGCCACAGGTTCGCTCTTCTCTCTTTAAATAACTGTGCAATGGTTCGAACTCCAGAGACTACCTACAGTCCATACCTAATCAGACTGTCATGTTTGAACAACTGATTATGCAGACTACAAATATGCAATGATGTATTTAATTATCTGAAATTACAGAGGGGGGGTTGCATTTTCTAACACGTAGATGGATGTTTTCTCTTTTGAGAGATGTAAAGACACTTTGCAGTGTAAGAGGAGCCGGGGCCAGGCTGGTGCCAGAGGAGACCCCAGCAAAGAGACACCAGTATTTATGGAAAATATTCGCAAAAGCATTACCTTCCCAAATAAGTCTCTAAATCTAAGTCAAAAGCATCCAGCTCAAAACATGGGATGCAGCCATTTGTGCTCGCATGAAATGGTTTTGAGTTAAAAATGCAAAATAGCGTGGCAACCTGGAATTAGGTTAAGCGGAGCACACCCGGATGGGACAGCGGCCAGACCCGCGCGCTCACAACAAGGGTTTTACATCACATCCAACAACACAAAACCTTCTCCTCGGCTCTTCTGCGGGCCAGGTCAACCAAAACTTGGCGGTTTTGCTGCCAACACAAGGCTGTTTCCCTCAGAGCTCAATGCTTCGCAGATGCCGGGATGTCTCCTGCTCACGGAGCAGAGCGAACCCCAGCTCCGCTTCCACAATTCATTTCCTCCTGCATTCAAAATGTTACCCAGTGAACGACAGGTCACACAGGACGCTCCAGGCTGAAAGGCGTTTGTAACTCAAGCATCTCCCTGCCACCTTTCTCGTGCATTTACACCCGAAACACTACTCCCAACAACACGTCAACAGTCTCTTAATATTGCTGAAACCACAAATTCGTCCCAGCTAATTTCTCAATGTCCTTCCAGACTAACACAGAACACCCAGCGCCCGCTGGGAGAACAACGGAGGGCTCCTCATCAGCTGCAAGGGACAAATCCTGCGTGTCACGGCACCCAGAACGCCGCAATCACTCACATTGTCATCGGGAAACGCCGCACGCCTGCAGCTCCCGAAATCACGCAGCGCTCTTTGTATTGCGTCCCATTAGCTCCGGGATAATAAATAACGACAATGCGCAGCACTGACATAACACTCCTATTCTTGGGAGCACAAAACACTTCATGAACGCATGCAAACATCATTAATGCAATTTTGCAAGCGAGGGAACTGCATAAAGAGCTTCGGTTGTATCTTCCCCAAGTCTACAGAGAGTGAAGTGGTGGGAAGCTGCTCCCTCACCCCAGTCCCGTGGTGCATGGAGGTGCAGAAAAGCCACCCTGGAGCTGACGGCTCGGCTGGCTGGGGGTGTCCAGGTCTCTCCTCCTCCCGTGTTCCATTTGCCACCCCAATCCAGCCAGAGGCAGCAGCTGCTCCGCAGCACCTGGCACCAACACTTCACGGGAAACTTTGGAAAGGGGCGAAGCTCCAGCATCAAAGTTTCCTTAAATGAACCATGTCAGAGGCAGATCCAGGAAGGACTGGAAAGAGCAGAATCTCTTACCAAAAAAGCTTCGCAGAAATGGAAAAACCTGCTAAGTGCTCGGTGCGTCCTCGAACCTTGTGTTCTGTGGGTCAGCGACAGGGATGTTTTCCAGCTTTGAGAATCTTGCTGGTTTTATTACCTCCTAAAACTGATTTTTGCTCTGTATAAAACCGCAGGGATCTCACAAATGTCAGTGAAACTGCATTAGAGCTTCCCCTGGCACCTGAGAAACTGGGGAGGGGGGTGTTTGGGTTCTGTTGCAGTTTTGGGTTTGGGGTTTGTTGTTGGGTTTGGTTTTTTCTGTGCGCTCCCTCCACTTCTGTTACTTTTACATCCAGAAACTTCTGCTGAAGGAAACAAGAACACTCATTGTGGAGATCCCTCAGTAACAACCCCCACCATCCGCAAGCCCAGTAGTTCCAGTTAAAGCATCATTAAAGCATCGGGGTTGCAGCACAACGACGTTTGAAACAAAAAAGCGTCTTTCAAATTGCTCACGAGATCCGCAAACCCCAATTCTATGTCGCTACACCTCTTGTTAGGATAGGCTTTAGCATTTAAATCGCACAACCCGTAATCTATACGCAGGGCATCCTGCTACAATTTCAAGACATTACAAGAGCGAATAACTTCTGTATTCACAGCTGCTGCGTCTCTAAACCCACCCTGGTTCTGTGTATCTCTTACACACCATTACTTAGTGCTGTACTACCTCTTAATTATCTGAACTAATGAGAGTCACTCTAACACTTCATTGACACCTTTTCCTCCCAACACCACACGTTTCCAGGGAGCAAAGCTGGTACCTAGAAAGAAACGTCTCCAAAGGGAAGGGCCAGCCGAACCCGCTCATGGGCGTCCTTGTAGTTCTCCAGGTACGCGACTCTGCGGGAGACACTAAAAATACACCCAGAGCAGAAAAATAAATCACTAACATCTAAGTCAGCATTTAGGAGATGAAAAGAGCACTGACTCAACTCCCGAGTGCTCGAAGCTGAGGATATCCAGCCCGCACAGGGATCCCAGCGCCAAGGCACGGGATGGGGAATTACACGGCAAGCAGGGCTGGATTGGGAAAATCACGCTGCATCATGCAAACCGAGGCACCCCAGGTAACGCAGCCGTCTCTCTCTTTCCAGTTCTTTATGCAAAATCCAAGAGATTAGCTCGAGCTTGTTGTGACAATCCACTTTTCCAAGAGAGTCAATACATAAATTCAAGGTATTTACTGCATTTGTTCTTTAAATGATGTACTTTGATCTCCACCACGATAACAAGCAAGTAATTGAGGGTAGCCTGAAGCGGAGCAGCGGCACAGAACGCCAGCAACTCGGCGGATTTGGCAAAGGGAGAAGATAACCCGACTCCTATGGGCTGGGAAGGCAGCAGGGAGAGCCTCCAGCGCCCGGCCCAGCCCCGCAGCCTCCGCCAGCACCCCAGCTCTTCTCGTCTTTCTAAAAACAAGTGATTCTCAATATCGTTATTTTCAAAACGTTAAAATGTAAAGCGGCCAAGCTCAGCTTCTCACTTCAGCCCCGGCAACAGGACGGCACAGAGAAGCCGCCTCCTTCTCCAAGCAGCCTAACTGCAGCTGGGGGGACTCCGTGCCCCAGGACCCTCCCCCTGTACTCACCGGCCTGGGCTCTGACCAGCCCTAAAGCCACCTCAGAATTGGTTTTATTTAATGCACGTTTGATCATTTTATACAATTGATTTGGTGAGTTCCAAATTCGACTCCATCGTTACAAATTCACTGCTATGCTCTATGGTGGACTATGAACTCTAAGACAAGACTGTCCCTCATCACAATGACCCCCAGTCTCCTCCTGGTAAGGAAACTGCTCCGTTCTCATCACTGGTCGTCACGTTTATCCTAATGTGAACTCCTCTTCCTGACCCCAGGGAACCAGAACTCTGTACAAAGTAGCCGAGATCCTCCGGTGCTTCCTCCACCATCACAACCCTGCCTCCCACCCACAACGGCACCCGACGAGCTGTCCCCATCTCCTCGGGTATTCCTGACCCAGTGCCAACGGGACCGAGCAGCTCAGCCCAACACCAGAACCCTGGAGAGCTGAGACCCAAAAACCAGCTCTCACACCGAGCAACTGGGATAACTCGTGTTTATCTTGTGTTTAATTATGTATTAAAACCATGTGATAGACATCACTTAAAGTTTCACCTTCGCAGTAAACTGGGATGCAGTTAGGTTGACTCTGCTTTCGTAAGAAAGCCAGTAGATAGACAACAGAAGTGAAAACCTGAAACATGTTCCAATGGTCACTTTGTCCTTGATGGCCCAACACAAACATTTGGGGAAAAGGTGGACAATGAAGATTCTAAGAAACATCTGTGGACAGGGCAGGTGACAGTGGGATTTTTCACGTCCCATATTAAAGCTGTGCAGGAAATACAGGAGGGATAGCATCCCATATGTTTTCAATACAGCTCCCAGTCTGGAACACAGGAAATCTCACGTTACACGGATGTCTAGCAACCCTACGTCGTGAACACCGTGGGAGCTGGACCGGAGCCCGAATTCCTCCTCCGCTTCCAGCTGATGCTGCACACATTGGGAGCACACCGGGCACATCTCGGAGGGTACCGACGCTCAGCCCTCGGCTGGAAAACCCCGGATAAGGTCTAACATGGTCCTGCATCCCTTCAGCTGCACCTAACAGTGTAGGCTCCGGGCAGGAGGAGCCTCCCAGGCTCACACAACACGTGGGGGAAGCTCTTTACAAGCCCAGCAATAGAGGAGAGGGGAAATGTGGCAACAAGCGCCAGGCCGGGCCATGCCAAGCACCTCCTCAGAGCCTCCAGCAGGCTCCACAGTAACAGGACTCAGCACGTTGAGCAAGGACAGGGAGCGTCACGCTGCCCAAACAGGGGATCTCGTCCAGCTGGCTGCACAAATCACCCTGGCCGAGTCCCCAGTGCTGCGTGCGAACGTTCCCAGCCGCTTCATCAGCCTCCCTTGCTCGCACTGAAAACATCACATTAGCACAGGGCACTGACATCATCCCCAGGTGATGCATCTGCCCACGGTTCCCTCTGCTGAGGTTCCTGAGCCCCACTGCAAGGTTTGTTCTGCCGGGATAACAGAGCTGCCTGGGCAAGCTGACGGCAGCTTCAGCTGTGCTGCAGATCCCTCGCTGCTTTCTTAATATTCCTGCTATTAGCAGGCCCAGTACAGGGATGTTTTCATAAGGCCAGGAAAGCACACGATGAGAAGAAGAACAAGTCTCTTGATCTTGTCTGAGGAGAATACTTGGCATCGCTTGCTCTCGCGAATCATCCAGCACAGCGTTGAGTCCCCAGCAGCACATGGAGCTGCTTGCAGGCGCCTCCGCGAGCTGCTCTGCTCGGACCCTGCGGAGCTTCGGGAGATTAAGAGATGTTCATGTGATTTGGGAGCAAGTACAGCAGTGGGAGATGCAGACAGCTTCATGAGGAGGGGGACGCTGACACCCCCAGTGCGAAACACGGCGCTTGAACTGAGCTCTGAGAACATGAGTTTCCTCAAAGGGAAACGGGAGGGACCTTGAGAGCCCCTCAGGCAGCAGCATCCCAGGAGCCAAACCCCCGCAGCAGGGACGCCCTTCCCCCTACCAGCCGCATTTCCTAGTGGCCACCAGGAGTTAAAAGCAAAAGGCGGCACCGCTACAGGTCCTGTCCTGCAGCTGCAGCCCTAAGGAAGAGCACGGGTGGGCCTGTCGTGTCCTGCAGCCCCAGATGTGCAGAGCCGGGCGACAAGGACACCCAGGCAGGTGCCACCTCTGCAGACGCTGCCGACAGAAAGAAGCCAGTCCCACATGTGGAGGGGTAGATGCTCAACACCAAAATGGAAGACACGTGCAATCACTCAGGGACAAGCCCTCGATTCCTCAGCAGGTTTTATAGCACATGAAACACTGTGATAGCAAACAGATCCAGCTTCTCGTGATCCCAGTGCAAGCTGAGGGCCAGCCTGTGGCAGTCTTGGTTTCTTGGGAGTTACCCCAAGAGAACAGAGCAGGACTCGTGCTGTGTCCCCTCCCCACCCGGTCGGGGTGCGACAGGAGCCGCAGAGCCCGTTCCCATCAGGGCTGGTGACACAGCCATCGATGGGACGCTGCCAACACAGAGCAAGGGACAGGAAGGAAAAAAGCGGCAGCGAGTTGCAACAATCCAACGGCAATTCTGGGGAAAAGACACCTGAACGCAGCAAGCCTGGAGGGGAATTCTTGTCAGCATGGGGAGACATGCCCGGCTACCCCCTCCTGCGCTCGGGAGCCAAGAACAACACGTGCAGTGGAAACAGCCGCTGCGACAGTCACACCTGGCAGCCCGGGGTTGCACAACCAGCGCGGAATCCCGGGCTCCGCTCTCCTCCCTGCCCGCGCCAAAAGGTTTGGCCCATAGAAGTCTCCTTCAGGAGGCTGCAGCCTCTTCAAAACCTCAAGCCTCTCTAAGCAGTAATTTCCAGCAATTACAGTTGTGGTCCCTCCACACCACGCGCCTCCTCCTCAGCCCTCCCCAGGGTGCCCGTGTCCCCTCCCTGGCCACGCTGTTCCTCTCGTTTCCAGCCATGCCTTTTGACAGCACCTTGAAGAAGGAACCACCCCCAGCTCCACACAGCTCCCCCCATACCCACCATTTCAGCACTTGACGACCAAAAACGACTTTGACTAGAACCAAAACTACCCAACACCTCCAACCTACCCCTAGTGACATCCAGGCAGGTTCTCTCAGCTTTATCAGCTTTCTGTCTGTAGACAATGCTGGCAGCAAATCCCAGCTATGATTTTAAAGCTAGCGAAGCTTCTTCAATGACTCAGCCACTTATTTTTCAGGCGCTGAGCACCCTGAGCATCTACGCATCTCTCCCCACATCCGCATCCTGCGAACGGGAGCGTGCGCTGCGAATTACGGTAAATCCACACCTCGCCGCCACCACGACTGAAAAGAGGCAAGAAAGGCAGTCCCGCTGTGCTGATGTTCAGCTGCATCAGCACCTGATGAGCAGATCTTTTATAGAGAAGATGTGCAGAACTGCACCCTCCCAAACCCCGCGTCTGCCCTGTGCACACCACGGCTGCAGAAAGGAGCCTTCTCATCTCATGCTTTCCTACCCTTCAAAGAAACCTCGTTCACTTTCACAGTCACCTGTGAGCTGAGAGCGAAACCCCAGCATCGGGCAGGTTTCAGGGTCCCCATGTACCAGACACAGTCTGGCCCTGGGGTGAGGAAACCAAGAGCAAGGGCATTTTTCACCCACCCAAGCCAGCTTGAACTCTCCTGTGATGGTTTTTAGGTTTAAGGGGGAAGAAAGAACGAAGGAGACCCATCGTGGGACCCCATGGGGCTGCCACAGCATGGAGTGGGGCCGGGGGAGGCAGAGGCAGCCGCTCGGTCTGCGGACACCAACCAGGCCAGGGGCTCGGAGGCAAAACAGGGAGGGAAAGGAGGAAGGAGAGAGGAAAACAAACCAACCCCCTCCAGCCCTCCCTGCACTGAAACTCAATAAACAGCAGCAGCCTCTGTGCACCTTTCACAGAAACCCCTCTTTATTACTGGTGGGCAACTGTATTTTTATCCTGTGGCTTTCTGTTTTTGCAGACGCATTCCAGCACGAAAGCGCAGACAATGCGAGCAGCAGAGTTTATTTTAAGGGATGTAACATTTTCCTGAGAGGATGCTCTATTTGCATCGGCTGCAGGAAGCAGTAAAATGGCAGGTGTGCTTCCGTGCAACCCGGAGACGCAAAACAAAACGCGCGATGCAAAGCGAACGCTTTTGTCTTGCAAATCTCTGCTCGGTGCACTGAGAAATTAAAAATAAAGGAGGGAGAGGGGTTTTCCCCGGGGCTCGTTCTCTAAGTTGTGAGTCCTGCAGCTCAAGGGCTGCTTTGCCAGGAAGGAGATGGAGGGGGTGGCAGCTGAGGCCCGAGCTGCTGCTCCCGTTTGCACACATGCAAAACTTGTAATTGGTGCCGCACACGCTGTGTCTTGCGGGGCGTGTGGGCTCCTGCCAGAACGAGCTGCCCTGAGCACACAGCAAGTACTTGCATTTAAAACATCATATATATACACGTATATATATCTACAACCCTACCTGGGTTGAGTGCAGGTTCTCTGAGCCCCACCGACTCCCGCAGTACCCCCCATCCATTCGACTTGCCCTTGCAACAAGCCCCTAGTGGTTATTGCCTCTGAACTAACACAAAAACACAGTGAACTTTCCAGCTATTACAGAGAGAAATTAGAGATTTGTTCCTTTGTTCCAGCCTTATAAAAAAAGGCATTTCTTACACTCTGTATAAATACATCTATCCCATTCTGCTCTGAGAGGTCATCACCTCGCTGCGCAATGTACATGAGAAAAAGTGTGACAGGATGGAGAAGAACACTCAGACAGCATCAGGTATTTAACAGAAAAGGCACTTTTTTGAAGTGCTGTTTACTCCTCTGGCCATCAGCGTCACAAACGTAAAAAACAAGGGCTTGGTAAGATACCAGGAACACTACAGCATTCACAAGAACAAGCAACAGTATTTAGTGCTATGTTGTACAGTATGACATGCCACAAAGGATAAAACAGAAATCAGCAGATGCTTGCGGGCTCAGAAGAAAGTTTCCCAGAAAGCATAAGTTTTCTAAGAAACATTCATATTTTAATAAACATCCAAGTTAAGAGAACATTACGGGCACACTAACACAAAGGGAAAACCAGGCAGAATCTTACTTGGAAGAGGCAGTTTTCAGGAAGGGGAACTAGTTCTGACTTCTCCCATCTCCAGACCGTTCGCTGAGCTGACCCCGGTCCCATTGCCGTTTTCACTGATACTCCACCTTTCCCTCCGCGTCCTGTTTGCTCACCTCGCAACCCTTTCCTGTTTCTCTTCTCCACCATCCCCTCGCAACCCTTTCCTGTTTATTTTCTTTCCTACCCCCTATGACTCCCAGTTGAAGTTCAGTTCCACGGAGCCAGGAGTTATCCATGACCACACACCTGGACGGGCAGCAAAGCCCCGGCAACGCTATCCCGCGACCCCACGGACACGGGAACATCGCTGTGTAAATCAGAACAGCAACTCTAACTCTGAAAACTTACATAGATATTGCGCTTTCACCCTGGCCAGCCGGCGAGAGCTTCGTTTGCTAAACCCCCTTAATTGCCCGCACGATGGGAGGGATGGGAGCACCGCGCACAACGACAGGAAAGGGCTGGTTGGACACACGGGATTCACATATTGGGAAATCAGAGAGAGGACAGCAGCTCCCCGGTGTTGTTACTGACAAACGTCACTCTGCCCTGCATTACAACTCCGCTCTTTTCCAGGTAACGCTCTTTCCCCAGCATCAAATACTAATGGAGCGATTCGGGCCTTTGAAGTTATCAGCTGTAATCTTCAAGTTTGTCCTGAAGTCCAAGCGCTTTTAAAAATAATTTATATTAATTGTTCCCACTGCAATTTGCTTCACACCAACCTCCCTGCATTAAAAAAACTCCACCTGAATTCCTGACATGCCCGAACCTTCCAGGAATTTGTGCCCACTTGTTCTCGTGCTCATCTCTGGCCCAGTAACATTGGGAATTCATTAGCTCTGCTCATCGTCCACATCCAAACACGAGTGAGACCAGACCCCACTTTTGACAACTCTTCTGGTGCACTGACCAACCTGGCCAGCCATAAACCACAGCGTTCTCCTCCATGCAGAGAGGAGGACAAGGCCACGCGCTTCGACACGTTGTCTTTGCACATCGTGGTGGCATAAATCACTTTTCCAGCACTCATATCTCCCAGAGAGGGTGCCAGGGCTGCCGCTTGGCCCCACGTCTTTAGAGCTTCCCAGCCCTGTTCCGCTATGAATGAGTTTTTTTGAGCTTAAAATAATAATTATATATATAGTATGAGGTCAACAACAAACATGCCAGAGAAACAGTGGGGTGCTGTGATTCACGCTGAGACCCAGAGACACATCATGGGACACGCTCGTCCCCAAGGCCAGGAGGTGCGGTAGCCGCTGCGCTTTGGGACGGCAGCGTCCGTGCCAGCGGGAGCTCCCCCGCCAGCCTGGCACACGGCTCCGGAGCAGCATCAGCGCTTTCTGCACCAAGCGGCATCCGGGCTGCAAACGGGTTGAGCAAAGCTGCCGGCGAGAGAAGGAAGGAGGGGACGGACACAGGGGTGTTCCCAGCCCAGGCCCCCAGCACCTCTGCTCCTCCTGGTGCAGACCACACAACATCCCACGTCTCAATATGGAGAAAAAGGTCGTTAAGCTGATGCTGGAAATCTTCTACCTCCACATTTCACTGCTCTGCACAGGTTTCCATGGTCAGTGCCCACGCGGGTCCAAGCCCTGAGCCCCACGTTTCTTTTGAACACTCACACCACGCGCCCTGCGCCCAGGCACACACGGACAACACTCCGGAGCTCTCCAAGAAGCCTGGAAGAAACCCGAGCTGCTGAGTGAGTCCCCAGATGAGCAACACTGAGGCGTTTCAGCAGCTCACCGAGCGCTGGAAAGGCTCATTAATCCTCACCCAGATCTACCGACGTTACAAACCCTTTGCTGCTACAAACACCGCATTTTGTCGCTCTCTGCAGCTCACCATGTCCAACAATCTACCCCATTAAACACCACAGATCTTCACCAGCGAGCTCCAAGCCTCCTTCCCTCCACAGCGCTCGCTTCCCCGTGGCAGCAATTTGCCCATCCACGCTACACGGGGCTGGGACGCCGCATCCACCACCGGCAGCGCAGCCCGCAGGGCGCCCGCGCTGGCCCCCAGTCAGAAAAACATTCAGGAACATGATTAAGTACAATATCATTATCAGGACAGCAATTAAACACACGCGTGCAGGCGAGCACATGTCGAAACGCCGTCCTGGATGGCGATGCTGGCGGAAAACGGGGCCCCTTCCAAGGAGGACGCAGTTGCTGGGTGGATTAACACGGGCTGCACTTGGTGTGTGAACAGACTGGGGAGAAAGGAAAACTGGAAACCTCTTGTCCCGACAGGAGCTGCGAGCATTCCGGAGCCTGCAGCAAATCAGAGGTAAGAAAAGGTAAAAACGGCAAAGCTGAGCGAAGACAGACTGTAGGTGCAAAGACGGGCGGCTCTGCAGGACGTCTGCATGAGCACACGGTCCCGGGCACCAGGTCATGGATGAAAGAGGCCAGAAAGGAAAGAAAACCAGATTTAAACGGCTGCTCTGCTCTCTGCCCTGGTTTCACTGTGGTTTACCCAGCTGCAGGGTGTTCACACTGCTAGCAAACCTGATCCTGAGCTCCTTGGGCCAGAGGTTCTAAGAAAGGAAAGGAACTTTATTAACGATGCGCTCCAGAGCTGCGCCCGCAGCGAGGGGCTCCAGTCGGGCTCCAGACCCCGCTCTGCAGAACCCCAGCGACTTCCAGGTGGCTTTTGTGTTGCTCTTTGTTCATTTATTATTATTTTTTAAATACATGTTTTGTAAAATCCCAGATTTTTCCACCATATTCTCAGAGACACCGAGGTAGCGTTCAGGCTTCGGGCTCTAAGTGTGAACGATACCATCTGCAAGAGAACTCTGAGCTTGGCAGGCTCAAAGAACACAATTCACCTTCAAGCAAGCACTCACCTACGCTTTCTATGAATAATAAATACATTAATTTATTAAGCGAATAAAATTCAGGAGGCCCGAACCTATCAGTAGCTGCGCTGTGGACAACCTGTGTTAGCAATTAACACCCAAGCCTGAAAATACAGCCAGGTCTCAGAAAATGAAACGTTTTCTTAGCTTTCTGAACTTTATTGCGAGTTAAAGCGGTTCTCACATGTGGAAGTGCCCAAGCAGCGGCTGCTCGGAGCGTCAGGGACCTGAGTGCATCTGTTTGACCGATGTAAAGGGCCGGGAAGAGCGGGTATTGCACATCGCAGAGCCCACGGGGAGCGATGGAGACCCCGGCTCTGCTCCTGCCCACGCTCTGGTGGCTGTGCCGCTATTACAATAACTCAGCTTCCAGAGCTGGCCGGTGTGCAAGCAAAACTCCAGCTGATTTAATTTAGGAAATAAATAAAAGCCCCCAAATCTGAGCTTGAATTACTCAGGATTTTTCCCTTGCAAACTGAAGAATTAGGCCCTACATTAACACCGCGAGGATGGGGCAGAGAAGAGCAGGCAACAAACGGGGTCCACGTTGACCTAAGTCACAGTCCGGACTCATTCCTCTGTTTATGTACATTTTTAAAGAGGTTTAATTAAGCTACCACATCTTAAGATGGGATTTTTCAAAGCTATATAAGCAATTTACAAGAATCCAGATGGCAAAGGGTAGTTCAGGCGCTCCTGATGCTTTGCAAACCCTCAACCAGTGTAACAGAATTCATTTGCTCCTGCAAATTAGATACATATTCAGGCAAAATAACCTGGAGCCATATACAGAAGTTACCGATGATCATCACCTAAGCACAAGGTAACAGAGCCAGGTTTTACTGCTGTATTCACACATCACAGCAGCAAATATCTGAAGTGTAAAATATCCCAAGACAGAGAGAATCAGGGCACCTTTGCAATGTTTGGTTGGGCAGTCACCAACGTGCCCATGAAATCACCAGATAACCAACCAAATCTGAGATTGGCCAAATTCCTTCACTAAAGCTTTAGATCTGTTTAAGGTATTTAAGATAATCTAAGTCCTTATATTGGCACAAGCTGTTTAAAATGATCTAAGGCTTTAGATTGGTTTAAGCTGCTTAAGCAGCTTTAAGGTTTTAAAAAGGTTTAGACCGCTAAAAAACATCCCCCAAAAAGCAAGTGGGGTTTGTGCTGGGAGCTGGTTGCACCATCTCGTGGATTTCAGTGTGGTGCAAATGCAGAAATACCTTCACAGGACCAACACCTCCTGTTTGCAATGCCTGAGAGCCAAAGTCAGTCAGTACCGAGCCCACAAACACTGAGTTTAGGGACGATTTCTGTTGTGTGAGTCTGAGAGGAGCAGCAAACCCTGGTGAGAGCACCAAGAACCCTTCTCTGTCTTCTTTATCAAAAGCACCATAGTAAACTACACAAAAACTTACTGCACCAATTGCACTCTGTTGAGAAAAAGTAGACAACGTGCCAGTATATAAACCCTACACATTCAGCTTTCCTCTCCTCCTTGCTACTCATTTCCAACTTTCTATCACCAAAATCCAGTATCCCTCACCATGGTGTTCTCAGGATTACACCACTTGCAGGCCCATAGGTGTCTCGGGGTGTAGGACACTCAGGGTGCCCATGTGGTGCCGAAAAGCTCAACACCACCCCATTAGCACCTGTCTTGAGCAGCGTTTCTGTATTGCAGGGGGTGCTGAAACACACAGGGCCAGGAAGGCTTGGCCAGGATGGGTTTGTTCCACTCTCATCCGCATTTTGCGGCACAGAATTATCCCTGCTCAAATAAAGCTGGGCTCAAAACATCCCTGAAGTCCAAAAAACAGAGAATTATAGAATCATTTTGGTTGGAAAAGAGCCTCAAGATCATTGAGTGCGACCGTAATCCACCCCTGGCACTGCCCCATGTCCTGAGAACCTCATCTCCATGTCTGTCCAGCCCTCCAGGGATGGTGACTCCAGCACTGCCCTGGGCAGCCTGTTCAATGCCCCACAGCCCTTTGGGGAAGAAATTGTTCCCACATCCAACCTCAGCCTCCCCTGGCGCAACTTGAGGCCGTTTCCTCTGCTCCTGGCGCTTGTTCCTGGGGAGCAGAGCCCGACCCCCCTGGCTCCAAGCTCCTTTCAGGCAGTTCAGAGATCAGAAGGTCTCCCCTCAGCTCCTGCTCTCCAGCTGAACCCCCCAGCTCCCTCAGCCGCTCCCATCACACTTGTGCTCCAGCCCCTCACCAGCTCAACCGCAAGGATGGAATCACCACCCATTGCATTTCCTTCCTCAAAACAATCAGGACAACCCTCCTGTCTGAGGACACACCTTCTACAGACACTTGCAGAAACACCTCACCAGATCACCGCTATTTTCGGTTTCCCTTTCTGCCCTGCGGAGGGGATGCTTCCTTCCCTGCATCCCATCTAGATGAAGAAAACAGTTATAACGGGACAAAGAGTCTTTTTCTCAGGTGCTCGGGCAGAAGCACCGTGGTTCTCAGCCGCCCTCTGCTCCCGTCTACACAAACATCAAGGCTGAGCATCTGGCCATGTGTCAAAAGTCTTTAATTACATGATCGAGCTTATCTTAAATATCTATTTATTGAAAGCTGTAAATAACATGGGATTGCGTTCTGTCTGATAAACACCACGCAGACAAAAGGAAGTTACAATTACATATTCACCCCAACGCTTTCCTGTTGCATCTTTTGATTGCTTAACTTCGCAAGCTTTCTCTCATGTGAACGCAGGTGTCCTCTCCCCCCTCACCTGGCAGTTTGATCAGGTACCAAGTTCATTTTATGGTTATTCAGTCACCAAGAACTAAGTTTCTTTCATAATCAAGATTTGGATTCTAACATGATCTATATCCTAACAGCCCCGGGTCTGTGCTGCTCCAGACAGCACCAGTCCCCGAGCAGCTCCTGCGACTGCAAACACTGAGCAACATCCAAACGACTGCGAGAAAAATACAGAAATGCCGACAGAAATAGCAACAGAACTAACAGAAACCTGTTACGTACAGTTAGCCGAGAAAAATCAGCTCTTCATTTTCCATGCACCCAACCTTTTTGTCTGTAAGAACAGCAGACGGCTCAGGGATGGGTTCACACCTCGGGAGCGCACACAGGATCCCAAAACAAAGTGCAGAGTAACTATGGATACAGACTAATTACAGCTTCCTTGCGGCCCTCCCCATCCGACGATTATCGTATCATCTGCAAAAATCTTCATAAGCGGTCACACCACAGCGCTGGGAAGCGCCAGGCGACGCCAGCACCCAGAGCTGATTCACCCGGCAGGGAACGTGTCCCCATCGCACCCCAACATCTCAGCAGCAGAAGCCACAGCCAGCTGTATTAGTGATTCTGGGAGCTCATTTACCTTGCTGGTATCCCCCATGCAAGTTCTCCAGAACACTTGAGCTCTGCAGTTATTTGCATCACCCTAATGCCCTGTTCTTTATATTATCGATCCCTGGCAGCTGACAAAGGGTGTTGAAATCGGAGCACAGAAATACAGTAAGAGGTGAATTGAGCAGGAGGCCCTTCCCCACAGCCCAGCCTCCCGGACCATGGGTGAAGCAGCAAACTGCTCCACACCGCTCACGTTCAACCTTCTTGCCCAATTCACCAAGGGGCATCTCCTTTCGGGTTTTATCCTCCCCCTGTACGGCAGATCCCCCCGAAATCTCCGCCCGGGTCCCAGGGAGCCGGACGCTACGCAAACATCACAAGCACCATCCTGCGCACAGCGACGTCCGTGACACACGGACCCACAGCACCGGCGTTCGCTGGGTGCCAGCGGGGAACTGAGGCCAAGGAGCAAAGTGTTACCTTATACCATGATACATTCCTGTAGAAACAGAAGCAAGGAGTCTTTCTTCTCTTCAACTGCCTGTAGTGTAGGGAAACGAGCGATCTCGGGTCGCATCAGCCCAACCATCAGCCAACCCCCTGCACCGGAGAGCGGGTACGCGTGTCTCCTCGCAGACACATGAGATGGAAGGCAACCAATAACTGCACAGGTTATGCAATTTGGGAGCACAAACTTCAACAGCACTTTGCTTCCAGGTCCCCATGGCTTCACAAGGGGAGACCAAATCCCACTGATGCCTAATCCAGGCCCAGCTGAGAAGCGTGTCTTCCAGCCTCACTAGAAACCCAGACAGGTGTATGCTCAGCACTCCAAAAAACCAACTCACTTGGCTACAACCGCAGCATCTCCCCTTGCTTACCTTGTTTATTTACTGAAAGCCACTCTCAATACTTTCCTTCCATCTCCCATGGGTATACAGTACATGTCCTTCACTTGCCGGGTAGAAGGGTGTTTATTTTAATCAAAGTTACGATCAAATGCAAGCGTCCGCAAGGTGGAAGCTCCTGCGCTTGCTGGAGATGTCCCTGCCACGCTGGGTCATCCACAGAATCCATTTCTAGCAGCAGATTCGCTGCAGCGAAGAGTTTTCAGAAGAAAACCGGCCAAGCTGCTTTAGAACAGCCCTTAAAAACATAACCAGCTGTTCGGCTCAGCAATTTTCACTCTCCCGTAAAACTCACTCCGACGCCAGGACCAACATACAGGATCTCAACGACTCCGACAACCCGCACAGAATCGGGTAAAAGCCATAAGGAGAGAGATGAGGGATGATAGGTTTATTTTCATGGGCTAAAACACACAGACAAAGAGGAATTGGCTGGTGAGGACTGGAAATCCCTGTGAAACGCAGATGGAGGATGGACGTGGGTTGGAGGGACCGGGACAGGACGCTGCTTGCACAGCTGGGCCCATCCCAGCCATCTACTCTTTGCATACAAACATTTGTTTTAAACATTATGTGAGCTCCAATCACACCCCTATCCATTTTTTCATTGGTTAGTTCAAATATCTTAGATGCTTTTGATTTCAAATCCATCATTGAGCAATAACACCCACTGGGATATATAAGATACATTTGAATTCCCAAGGCAACTAAAAACAAGCGAGTTAGAAGTTTTGTTTGCAGCAGAGGTGTATTTCGAAGGGCTCTGAGATCATCTCTGACATCACCGTGAGCTGCGCTCGCCTTTCTCGTTTGCACTTTAACATCATGATAAATTCCGCAGTGACTTATTTTCAGCAGCTCACTTGTTACATCAGGGTTTGCTCATTTCTCTTTGCAGCCCCCAACCCGGGCCGTGAGTCAGCACCGGCCCCGGGTCCCGCCTGGAGATGCGGGAGATGGCCCAAGCACCCGCGGTTGTCTCCTCCGCCGGTTCTATCACCACGCTCCTTCCAAAGCTGCCCAGACGTCCCGCATTGAGAGCCACCAGTGATGAGACGGCACATGGGAGGGAAGCAAGGAAGAGAATCTCTCCGTTACACTGGAAAATCGGGGCTGTTCAAGGGGTCAACAGCCCCTCTGAAGGTCTCCAGTTCCTGGGACCCCAGCCAGGAGCTCACGAGCAGCCCCGGAGCAGCAGGGCGGTGGGATCCTCCTCTCCCAGCCGCAGGGAGAGGCAGATCAGCAGGGCCAGGATCAGCAGGGCCAGGGTCACCGGGACATCCTGGGTCACAAAGCTTGTCCAGATCCAGCCCAGGCCGGGCCCAGCAGCTGAGCTGCTCCTGGGACTGTCCCAGCAGCTGTTCCCTCTGCTCCCAGGGGACAGCACAGCATCCCATGGCCCTGGGCCACCAGGGCTTTCACACGCGGCCCCTGGGAGCCCCAGCTGGCCACGCCACATCCAACATCCTCTAAGTTATTCACGTCATCGGCAACAGCAGCCGGTTGCGGCGTTCGCCTCAAACGGCCCAGACCCCAGCGCAGCACCCGCTCCCCAAAGCCAGGACCACCCCACCACAAAAACCCATCAGGCAACAGGATTATCTACACAGTGAAATACGTTTCCCTACAGCACCAGTGCCCGCCCAACAAACAGTCACCTAAAAAACCAAAGCATATGTACAGTGAGCACTGCTGTCTGCAGTCGGAGCTTAGAGTCAAAACTTATTACTTGTATTTTCAATCTGCCAGGGACTCACACTGAGATCCTGGCCAAACAGCTCCCCCTCCCTCCTCCCCGCGTCCCACGCAGAAGAAAAAGACGCAGAAAGGTTAAACGGGAACAAAAAAGGCCGTGCTGCTTTCCCCCCAGCTCAGTCAACCACCGAGCTCACGGTGCAGCAAACCCGTGACTCGGGGAGCTGCTGCGTTTGCTGTCTTGGCATAAAGTTCCTGGGTTTTTTACAGAACTAAATGAAGAGATTTGGGCCGTGAGTTCTGACACCTCTCTAGCAGTAAGGTCAGTAATACGGTTCAATATGGGCAAGCAACAACCAGCCCTCATATATTTTTGAAGATCCTCTTCAGATAACAACTCACACCTTTAAACAGTCAAACAAATCAGCACGCTGGGCTGAGTTATTCCCTGGAGCATTCATACTAACCCACATTATACATCTGCCTTAACTAAACCAGCTGCAGACATTTAGCTTTACATGGAGAAAGGTGTTACTTTTTGGCACCAAACAAGTCCAAAGTGGTTTGTGCTCCTACCAGCACAAGGCAGAAAGACTCATTCCCAGCTGGTCTAATTAGGAATGATGGGTATAGGTCAATATTACATTCCCGCTGTCCTGGCACCCATCCCCTCCTCACCAGCTCCGCATCCTGAACAGCAATACCCGAGACTTCTGGTAAATGCTGGACCAGTGGAAATCCAGAATTCAGGTGCACCCGAGGAGGACGAGGCCTCCAGAGCACCCGGAGCCGCTTCTTCAGCGCTCCACAGAACTTCCCGGCCCATCCACACCGATCTCATTTCTACGTAAACCAACTGAACAGGCCAGGACAACCTGTACCAGGAATGAGCCAAATGCTAGACAGCCATCCAAAACCACAGCCTTGCACACCGTGTACGTTTACGGGAGTTTTACAACTACTGCAAGCAAAATAAAGAGCAGCATCCTTTGTAAGCACAATACCATTAGATGAGCCAGGCTCCTGTGCCTCGGCAAACACCGGGTTCATTTCCCTTTCTCCAGAGGTGATGAAAGGATAAAAATCAGAGGAATGCAGGGCCACCAACTCCCACGGTCGTGAAGTGTCACAGGGACTCTGAACAGAGCAGCTCGCACCAGGACTCGGGTGCCGCCACCTCCGCAGAGGAGCACGAGACCAGAGCTGCCGTGTCCCGCTCAGGCTGCGGGAGGAGGCTTTGGGCTGAGCTTTGTGGGCTCCGATGCAGCAAAGCATGCTCCACACAGCAGGCTGGTTGATAGGAAAAACACCACTTTCCCTCCTCCTCCTCAGCCACCACCGCTTGGGCTTTCTCAGGAGGTTTCTCATCCAAACCGTTTCCCACCAGCCCGAGCAGAGGGAGAGCTCTGGACTGGAGACGAGCAGCGAGCTCCTGCACGGCTCTGAAACCACACAAATCCCACGAGCAAGCGGGCTGGCCAAAAGTAGAGAGAAAGAACAACTGACCCCTTCACGTTTTGTTGCACCTGGGAGGATTTTGCAAAGAGGGGGGAAGCTATGAAAGTGCAGCATTGAGGACGCTCCTTCATTGGCACAATGTGAGAACCAGAAAGTCCGTCCCCACGCGAGTGAGCATCACTGGCTCGGCACAAGGGAGCCCGGGACTCAGGGAAACGCGTTTTCTTTACATCCCAAGTAGGAGGTGGGGGGTCAGCAGCACCATCCGCGTCCAGATGTGCCAGCTCTGGCCGCGAGGTGCTCGCTGCCCCATCCACGTCCAGATGTGCCAGCTCTGGCCGCGAGGTGCTCGCTGCCCCATCCACGTCCAGATGTGCCAGCTCTGGCCGCGAGGTGCTCGCTGCCCCATCCACGTCCAGATGTGCCAGCTCTGGCCGTGAGGTGCTCGCTGCCCCACTCTCAGCAACCAGGCACAGAGGAATATTCTTCCACCACCAGCTCCAAAACTTATTCTAATCATATTCTCCTGCATGCACCCCTACCAAACTCCTAGTTAAACATTATTGGCTTTCAGAAGAGGGAGACCAGACCAGGTTGCGTATTCAATTTTGATCACTTCTCATCTGTCGGGTTAGATCTTCACAAGTTCTCTTTCTAGGAAGCCTCAAGGGGTTGTTTATATACAACAAGTAGTATTTTATTTCATGTGCTGCCCACCCTCAGTTGCACAATTGAGGTAAACTTTCTGCAGACCCTTAACAGTCAGGCAAAAAAGAAAAACCACCCACAAATCATCTTGCATGCACACAGAGAAAAGAAACCTATTGCTCAAACACACCGAGATACAAACACAAACTTCCAGACAAAGGGCTGGTTCCTGCCCTCGGCCAGAGGAGCTGGCTTCGGCCCTCGGAGAGGCCACTGCAGTCCCTGCTGCAAGCCCGGCGCTGGGGCCGCGGCACAGGAGCCGGCGCCGAGGCGGGAGCCGCGTCCAGGTACCGCATACACGGCGGCTGCGGATGCTGCACCTGCCCCCGCAGCGCGGGGAAGAGCTCCAGCTCCCGAAGGACAAACCCCCGCGGGTAACACCCAGCGCTGCCCCGAGCGCACTCAAAACCAAATAGAAACCGGGGAGGGGGAGGGAAGAAAAGCCAGTGTTCAGGCTTACTGCAGGCAAGAGGGGATTCAGGCACAGGCAGGGATCTAGCTGTTAAAATGAAGGCTGGAATATATATATACATATATATCTTTAAATGTTTATGCAGGCTGTAACATCAGGGAACAGCTGCTCCCGCTCGGCAGGAGCGCCGAGGCAGGAGGGGAGCGGAGCGGGCTCCGGGGCGCAGGACCGGGCTCCCCACCGAGCCACACGTCCATTTTTCCGCCGACGCAGCGGCCGGGGTGCCCGGAGCCGCGTGTCCCTCTGCACGCCCGGGTCGATCTCGCTCGTCGCTGACACCCGCGGCATCCACCTCCCACCCTCAGCACTGCCGCCCACCAGCGAGGGCATAATAATAATAACCGTCATTACGCGTAGCGGGAGAAAATAAAGTTGCTGTCAAGCGACGATAAATTCATGCGACAGCCAGGGCTAATTAGGCAGGAGCAGGCAGCGAAGTAGCTGCGAGCGCGGCGGGGACAGGGTTACAGGCTGGCTGGCTGATTGACACCGCTAAGGTTACCTCGGGCTCGGCGCTCGCCCATCGCGCCATGCACGCCAGCCGGCGCGGCCACCCGGGGAATACACACACATATACATAGATCTATATGCGCCCTCGGCGTGCGGCGGGCGAGCGTCTCGGTGGCAACCTGACACCTTTCGGGAGGCAAAATGGAATCTCGCCGGCCGGTTGTGCACCCGCAGCAAGGGAGGGGGGAGAAAGAGACCGCTTGCAAATATGCACGCAGAGAACGACCGAAAATAAAGAACCCGCGGTGCCTACCTTCGCCGGGCGCCGCAGGGAGATCCGGAGCCCTTTGGGTCGCTGGATGTTCCCTTCTTTATGAAATGTTCGGCTCAGCCGGTGCTATTTGCATTCTTTCATTAGCACCTGTTTCAAGTAAGGAAGGAGAAAGCTCATTACGAGATCAGCTTCCTTTCAAAATAAATTATTAAAAAAAACAGCGATGCACGCTGCCAAATAATAATAATGCTAATAAAAAGGGAAAAAAAAACCACACATGTACATTAAAGCCCAAAGTAGGCAGCTTAATAATGGGAGATCTTGCAGGTTGTGAGCATGCTCCAGCCGGAACAAATCCTTCCTCTGTTATTCCTCTGAATAAAAATAAACCACGAGCAAGAAACCCAAACGGAAGCTTCCTCCTAGAATCCCTGCTGCTGAAAAATATGTAATAAATTCAGCCCGAAGACGCAGACTCTAATCAGCAGCTGTTTTCTGGATCCAAAGCCAGCCAAAGCCTCTCTTGTCTTTCCCACTATGAGTCTAGGCCTTTTTGAAAAGGGTTTTAACCTTTTAAAGATACAGTGCACCAATTATCACTTCTGGAGGACTGTCACTCACGGCACAAATAAATTAATAAAGCGGCGGCGGCGGCACAGCCGAAATGGGGGGGGGGGGTGTGGTTTGCACCACCAGCCTTTTTCATTAATGTTGTTATATGGTTATTTCTTTTTAACAGGATCCCACCCCCCCCCCGCCTTTGGAAGAATAAACAGCAAACTTGCCACTCAGCCCTTGGATAAATGCACAGTCATTATAAAAATGAACAGCTGCTGGATGCGATTCAGGGAGTCGGGAGGCCGCCCCTTATCGGGGTTAAATTCGGTGCAACTGAATTTGGGGTATTAGCAGCTTCCCCCCGGCGGAGGTGTGAGAGGGTTAATGACATGCAGAGAGGAGCTCTGTCAAGTGCTTCCCATCAAACCAAGGATCGGGCTGCAAAGTTTGAGCGAGCAGCCCCGGCACAGCACGAACGCGTCCTTCCCAGAGCCGGGCTGCAGCTTTTTAAGCAAACTGAACCAAAACCCCCTAAAAATAAAAAGCTCAGCCCTCCAACTAACGAGCACCGCAAAGCGCCGGCGGCCCCGAGGACAACACGGGGACCCCCAAAGCTGTGTGTCCCCAGGCCTGGCACCCACGGCAGCCTCTCCTGGTGCCATCCCGGCCCACCTGGGTGACAGTGACATCCTCCTGGTCAGGGAGCCGGGAGCGAGGGGCCATCCCCGGGGCGCTGCGGCTCCGCTCCGGCCAGTCCTCCGCGCAGCCCCCGGCATGCAAACCATCGGGAGCCAGCGGTCCTCCCGCCCTCTCCCCCTCCTCCTCCTCTTCAGCAGAAAATCATCATATTTCATGTGTGGCTGCTCCAGCCGCGCCAATTGGCTGGGCACCCGCGGCGGAAATGTCAGCAGCAGCCCAGCACCGCTGCGCCCGCGCTGCCCCCGGTCCCGCCGCTGCAAACCGCAGCCCGGGGCAGGGGCGCGGGGCTGCCCCCCAACACCAGAGACGGCGAAAAAGGGGGTTCAGCGGTTGATTTTACTTTTCTCTTGGTTTTTAATGCCACTTTGGCTCGGCTCCAAAGGGACTCAAGCTGCCAGCAACTTGACCTTGACCCGCACGGTTGCGTCGCGCTGCCAGCGAGAAGCCTTTTTGCGGATTGACGGAGCCCCAGCGCATCCGCTGTGCTGCTCGGAGCCGCTCCAGGGGCCGCGCTGACCCCCGGCTCCAGCCCCACCACAGGTACCGGAGCTGCCGGGAGGGACGATGCCCCACAAATAGATACTTTCCTTTTTCTGCCCATTTTCAAAGCCAGGACATTTGTTTACAGCTTTCCAGAGCTTCCAAACATTTTTTTATCATCTTAACAGCTGGAGAAGCTCAGATTTGGAAACAGCAGCTCACGTGAAGCTACTCGGCATGGAGCAACAGCTCAAGGAGGAAGACAACCCAAGACTGATCTGATCATTTTCCTTCTCAAAGCGAGGTGGGGGGGGAAATCCAAATATCTTTCCAGGAAATGGAGCAATGCAATAGCAGAATGGAATAATCCTGATGAAAACCGTCACCTACCTCTGCTGCAAACCAAACACATCACCCAGGAACAACCGGTGAACACAGCCAGTGACACTGAAAAACGTTCTCCAAAGGAGCAACCGAGCCACAGGCGCTCCTGCTGGGTGCTCCGGCACAACGGGAGCGTAGGAACAGGGAAACAACAGCCAAAGGCAAACCTCTACGGCATGGCTTACATGAGGATAAAACATACCGCGTTGTCACAAAAAACTAAAGAGGATTTGAGTACAACATTTGTGGTACAAATCAGCTTATGAAACCACAGTTTAGTACTGATTGTGGGGAAAAAAATGAGTAGTAAATGGACAACGTATTGGATGGAAGGGTAAAAAGCTCCGAATCTACCTTATCTGGCCATCTGACGAGCAGCCCAAGTCCCATCAGCAAGACGATCCAGCCCAGAGCCACCATCGCCACCATCTCCTGTGTCCTCTGCCCTCTGTGTCAAGTGCTTGGGCACAGCAGAAACTCATCACCACTGTGTGTCACTGTAGGCATTGAAACAAGTGCACTAAGAGGGAAGAAAGGGAGATAATCAGGCTATTAAACAAAAAAAACCCACTGTTTCAGTGCAGAGCAACAGGACACAGTTCGTCAGGCTGTTCCTTCGCCTTCCCGATTTCAAGAAGAACCCACACAAGACGTGTCACCACTACACTAGCCTGGGGTCTCCGTGCCAGATGACCCTGCTCTGTCATGGTAGGTGTGTAAGGTGCCATGCGGCTCCATGCACGACCAACTGGACGAGTCAAGGGAGCTGTAGAAGTGGTGTCATCCCATTGGCATCGTGCTCCAACCGCCATCACCACCCCCACATGAACCCAGATCTCCACGTGCCACCGCACACCAGCACTTGGACCATGAGAAGCGACTTGTCCACACAGGCCTGGCTTCCCACACCCGCCAGGCCACATGTGAAAATACCTGTGCTAAGCAAGCGTGGCAGCGTATTGAAGCCTGTCCCGGTGACACCCGAGCCCCTCGGTGACCCGCAGAAGGCAGACGGGCCCTGTTCCCATGCGCTGCGCAGGGCTCGTCCAACGCTGCGCACACCGTGCACGGCGCCCAGCAGGATCAGCCGCAGCTCCTTACATGGGAATTCATGGCTCTGACACTTAGTGGGCATTCATTCTCCTGTGAAAAACGACAAAGAGGCATGTGAGACTATTTAATTTTTGCCTTTTTTAAGCTATCTATCAAGCCTGCTCAATTAGAAGCAGAAAGCTGCGTTTCCTTTTAATTGTTATCATCACTAATGCTCTTGGGATCCAAAAGGCAAGGTATGGGGTTGTTGTTCTCGCACTTTTTAAGAAGTAACTAAGATACAAAGGCTAAGCACGGCTTTGGTTTCAAGTCCTCTGCAGCCGCTGCCTTTCTGGGACCTAATGCAGCAAAACAAATTGGATTCCTGGTGCCACTACATAACGCATTGCATTTGGATGACACGCTGTGGTTTAGGAAGATGCAGAAGATAACAGCACGTAGAGGGAGAAGGGATGAGTTGTAACCAGGGGAACAGACCACAGGGCTGCGAGTGCCGGAGCCCCGGGTGTCTGCGCCTTCACCCAGCGCCAGGGTTCGATCCATTGCTCACTGCAGCGGGGATTTCACACAGAGCAGAGTGGGGAGCAGGATGGAACGGAAAAGATGCTGAGGGTCATCTGGTTGGTGCTCACAGCTGGCTTTTTGTCTCAGGGAGCTGCTGCATCACCCAGCAGCTTGGGAAGTGCCACGTGCATTTGACTTTCTTGAAGCTTATGGAGGTGGGAGGCTCAGAATCCCTTTGCCCATCACTGACCCCAGCAGTCCCCACGGGTACCCAGGAGCCCTGGAAGGGGCTGCATGGAGCACGGGGGGGACGCTGCACAGAGCGCCTCACACACTCTGGGTCACTGTGGGGCACAGTCTAATATGGGAAATGAGAATCACTGAGCAAACCTGAGCCTGCTTCGCTACCCATCTCTCAATTTTCAGTAGAGGTGCTCAGCACTTTTCCTTTCCTCCTATTCCTACAAGAGGATGGTGCTCAGCTACAGTAAACTGTATCTGCAGAGAATATTCACACATCTGCCTGGGATTCCCATTACATCATCTGTCCTCATTTTAGGATACATCTCTCTAAGGTCTCTGGAAACTCAGAATTAACACATTAACTATGACTGATTAAAGAAGAACAAACATCTGGACTATACTTCCAGCTAGTTCTGTGATCCAGTACCACGCGATGGGTGAATCCCAAAAGGTACAAGTTTCAGATTAGAAAATTACTTGATATTCATGAGAGTTTTTCCTGTCATCATTTTAGAGCTCACAACACAGGACTTCTCCGATCAGACACATTTTTGCCCAATTAACCAAGCAACTGGTATAAAACCCTCACAGTCTACCCTTGTGCCAGAAAGAACACCGAAGCACAGAAAAGACAGCCATACAAGTTCACAAGCGAGTAGTGTTGTTCTCATGTGTTTGTTGCGGTCACTAAACAGCAATATCTCGCACCTCAGCACCTGTGACCCCAAGTGACACTGGGGGACAGGGGCATCAAGTCCCCATCGGCCCCAGCCACAGAGCCCCAGCATCAACTCCTCCACTGTCTGGTCACTCCATGCTTCTCAGGGCTCTTCGGCACCCCCAGAGGTTTCGATGACCTCAGCTGTCGGGAGCAAAGGGATGAGAGGAGCCAGCTCCTGCAGAAGAAACCCCTTGTCTGGGTTTGACACTACGGGCAAACGTGAACTTTGATGAACCGAACCACATCATCGTTCAACCTCAGTTCCAGCCTGAGTCCCACCAGACAAGAGCTGCAGAGCAGCCGAGCAGTAAGATGGGCTTTGCTTATTCTTTTTCCCCCCCCCTCTCTTTATTTCAATCATTCCTTGTCCTCATCAAACACAAAACATTATCTAATTCCTCTACAGCATGTGCAGGATTGTGCGTTATCCCTCTACACGGATCTATATTAAACCAACCACAGACAATAACCTCATACCATTCTGTACAGGAAGAACCATAATCTGCCATGCATTAAAGGTCTAAAAAACCCCTGCCTAATGTTACAAGAGTCTCAAGCTGTTAAGCCACTACTTAACTACGGTAATTCACCACCACGTCTCTCCCATGGCACAGCTAGAGAGTTGTTTTCACTTTCTAATAACGAGCACGTGACTTCGGCACTTAATGAGTTCCCGAAATAACCAAACCAAAAGGCAAATCCAGGAGGTTTTACTGCCCAGGGAGAGAACGAAACAGTGAATGGGCAGAAGAACAGAACAAAGGCCAGGAGTGATTATAAAACCATATAGGTGGGACAACGAGCACATTGCTCCCCGTCCCAAAGGGTGAAGCACGGCAGGGGGCAGTGGGTCCCGCAGTGTCCCCCCTTAGCCTGATCTGGAACTCTGGGCCCTCACCTTTAGTTCAACACAGTGAGTGTTGAAAAGTACCCACAAGATCCCTCACTTTGGTGGCACTTTACCCCCCGAACATCAAAACACGTGGCAGACGTTAACGATACCGCGCTGCGTTACACAGAACTGTTGAAGACCCGGGTGGAGAGGCTGCATGGGCTGGGTTACACACAGCATGAATAAGAGCTAAGAGAAGTTGTGAATCTTTACAATAAAACCTGAAGTAAGATTTCATTTCAAACGGGCTTAAGGAAAAACAAATCACATTTTGGCCAAAGGCCAAGTTCTGAATTTCTAATTAACTTAATCAAACTTTTTCATGGTCTAACCCTTGATCATTTATATAAGCAATTTCACTGCACTTCGAGTGAGCCCTGCACCAAATCACAGAAATAACGAACGAGTTCAAAGGATCCTTCCTCATTAACACTCGAGAAAGTGAGTTCAGCAATGGGCTGAATGGCAGTTGCAGGTAGCAGCTCAAAACACATTTTTAAAGGCTGGTAAACCCTGGATTGGCAGATTTTACCAGAGATAAGCAGGTAGTGCTGACCCCATTAAAAATACTGATTTTACACTAATACCAAGAAGCGACCAGCAGACAAAAGAATTCAAGCAGAAGAAAAACCCATACCATTCTGTGATTCTATGATATCTGTGCTGCTGTACAAACCCCAACGTGACCTCAGTGAGATCCTCTGGCCGCTTTTAGCTGCAGAGAAGCGTAACGATGACCACAGAAGCAACCAAGAACATGCAAGAACATACGTTACAAGGGAAGACTAAAAGAGGCCAGTTTGTTTGACCTAGCAAAACGCAAGCTGAGAGGAGACGAGCTATTTCAAGGACAATATTGGCACCAGATCGAATGGAGATAACACAGCCAAAGATTGAATTTAGTCTCCAAGTCTGGCATCGGCTTCAATGTTTCTCTCCTACAAGAGTAAAGGCAAGAAGTTCCAAGACAACACCTGCTCCCTTTGCAAGAACCCCGCAGGAACACGTTGGCCCCGGGTCAGTGGGGCTGTGACACGGACACACAGCAGTTTGGGGTGACAAGACCCCGTCACACTGCCCTCACCTGCAGGTCCTGCTGCCCCCATCAGCCCCAGCAAAACCCCAGCATAAGCACAGCTCCTCCACAGCATTAAGAACAGTGTTCGTAGTTCAGGACTAAAGTCAGTCCAGGTGAATATTTAAAAAAACCCACAATGGAACAAGGAGGAAACAAAATTTCAACAAGATCACGAGGAATAAACATCGTGGCGTGGGAAGCAACTGCTCTGCTGCGAAAGGCAAAGACAAATCCAAAGCTGCACTAAGGCAGCGACCGGGCCGCCCAACACAAAGCCCGGCTCAGACGCTTGCTTCCCTTCAGCAAGAGCTCAGGACAGATTTAAACCAGATTTGGCATCCCCTTTTCTTCTGCACAGCTCAAAGATAAACAGTTCAACCGGTTTGTTTGATTTAGGAGGAACAAAATAACACTACTGTTTAATATTTTAGGTGAGATTTCACACAGTTTCCTTCGTGTCCAACGCGTGTTATAGCAGATGACATCCTGCTTGGATCCAGAAAATACTCTCACTAAATTCAAAACTGTATCAGGCATCCCGCTCTTCATCGAGATGAATATTTGCACAATACTGAGCTTGACCACTGCAAGCAGAACCACCTTGCCTTTTTTCACCCCCTTATCTCAGTTTCTCATAACATTTTGCAGTTTGTTGGTGCAGCCAAACCGTGTTCAGTGCCGAAGTCTCATTCCGCTGATGTGGTGGCCAACGGCTCCATAGCCGGGCGACCCTGTCCAGCCCGTTCCAGCAGATGCGCGGTGCTGGGTGCAGGGGCTTCGAGCAGAGCTCCATGTATTTCCCACTGTGGTTCCAAGTGAAGCACATCTGGGAGTCAAAAATAACATCACGGCGTGGAAAAACCTGTGCTTCCTGCGCTCCGGGCCAGGTGAGCCCAGCTGCGGCTGGAGGAACACTAAATAAACCATCAGTTTGCAAGTGCTGCCTTAGTGCTATCAGAGGTGAAGCTAGCCATGTTATTCAGGAGACAAAAGGAAGATGATAAAAGCTGGTGTATGGGCTTGGGAGGTAGATTTCACCCTGAAGGCCTGGAGTTTGGAATTCGAAGCTGTGGAAGCCAAACTTTGCACTTCCGAGCCTCCGATCCTTTGAATTGCTGCGGTGCCGGAGCCGAGCGGCTCTGCCCGGCTGCAGGACGCGGCTCAGGCGCTCGGTGCCCATGCTGTGCAGCCTTCTCCAGAGCAAGAGTGCGTTCAAAACCCCCGAAAGGCCGATATTTCTCTTTGACAGCGCTCTGTGCTTTATGGGCTCTCCCAGAGCAAAGGAGCCAATGATGGGTGAAGACCAGGGGGCACAAACTGTGATAAAGATAACATAGAAACCAGGCAGCCAACCACCCAATGCTCTTTCTACAGCAAGAGTCCTAAAGCAACTTGCACATGAAAATGAATTTACAGACTGCACCACAGCCTTAGCTCTCATAGAAATGTTTCATCTGCAAACGCCACATTCACTCCAGTCTCTCATATGGGATATATACAAGTGATAAATGTTGGAAATGAGAGGAAATTATGATTTATTACACATATTTTTATTTCTATCGCTGCTCTAAGTGTTACTAAGTATTTTTAAATGCATTAAGCTATAAAATGTATTCAAGTGCCTCTGACAGAAGTGAAATTTACTGAGAATAACACTTAGTCCCGCTGACATAATTCATGGGTATAATTCAAAAGTGTCTTCAAAAATGCTTAGGGATCTTTTAGTAATGAGATTATCAGGGTCATGGTCTGGTTCCTCCCTGCTGACCGAATTACTGTCAAAGTAATGGACGCTTGAGATCCGGGAGGAGGAGAAAACCGAAATTTGCTCCAAAATGAGAACTTGGGTCAATTCCTCTGACAGTCCTGATGGAGCTGAGGGCTCGCTCTTCAAAGGAAAAAAAGAAATCAAGTTAATATCACTACAAGAGCAGTTATTGCAGCATGGAGTGCTGAGGAGGGGCAGCTGGGAGCACCCAGACCCAGCCCGGGCGGTGGAACCGCGTCCGAGCTCCCTTCATCTCCCAGTAAACACAACGAGGATCGAGCACAAGGCTCTTCCAGCTTCACATGCCGTTCCCTGCAGGTCCCCTCTCACCGTCTGTTTCTCAGCGCTGGGAACAATCACGTTTAGCTTTTCTTTTCTCATTGCATAAACTTCCCCAGAGTATCGGCTACACAAGAGAAAACCAAACTGTGCTTAGTGACTTTCTGCAAAAAGGGAAAAACGCCTCAGGGCGGGGATTGT
This sequence comes from Patagioenas fasciata, assembly GCF_037038585.1. Lineage (NCBI taxonomy): Eukaryota > Metazoa > Chordata > Aves > Columbiformes > Columbidae > Patagioenas > Patagioenas fasciata. The sequence continues at coordinate 1,061,162 of NC_092544.1, read as the reverse complement.
TGGGTTTGTTTAACTGTTCGATAAATGAAACAAGGGGCTGGGTGCTGCCATTTGTCTCATCAATAAACTTACACAAGTGACCGCAGCGAGCAACAAGTGAGAGTGGAAAGTGAAGGTGATGGTTTGACAGGTATCTCATGCATTTTATCAGGGACCCAAAGATACAAAAGATAGGTTGTGCGAGACAGCTTCAGGGAATTAAATGGTTGTTTCTATAGGGCAAGAGTGCAGCAACCGGGCAAAAGATGCAGGAGAGCCCGAAGAGCCGCTGTGCGAAATCCACGCTGCGCCATCACATCGGCAAAGCCTGCAGGGCCCCGCAGCAGCCGCTGTTGTTCCCAGCCAGAGCCCCTCCTGCCCTTCCCGCTCCAACCTCGCGCTGTGGGTCCTCCTCTGCCGAACAGAACACATAAAATAAAGCCTTAAAACCGCCAAAGCTGCAGGAGCTCCGTGACAAGCAAAGATCCATCATTAGGGCACTTCAAAGCTTGACTCCTCTTACACAGGCGCTGGAAGCTCCTCCTGCACACACACACTGAAATATTCATCTTTTCCCTTACTGTTCCTTTGAGTTTCATCTTTTGCAGCACCCGTGCTTTGCTGCTCTCCAAACACCAAACTTCTGTATTGGAAACCCTTATTTAGGCAGAAGCTCTGGTCTCCGAGTGCCCGGAGCTGCCGCGCGTTGGCTTCGGGGAGCAAAGCGCCCATGCCCATGGAAAGGCAGCGGTGACCACGGAAAACAGGAGGAACCGGAGACCACGCAGCTCTGCCCCTCAGCAGGTCCCACTTTTTTAAATGAATAATTGAATTTAAATTACTGCTAATGCTGAAATTAATTTAACCTGTTCTAAGTTAGCATGTTGTCACAGGTTGCAGGAGTACGGTTGCCACTGCTCCAAGTGTATTAATAGCAATTCCTGGCACTATTAATAACTGGAGCCCAGCAGCTGCTGTCCCATCTGCACAGGGGTCTCCATCTCTGTGATGGGGAAGGGGAGCGAAAGAGCTGCAGAAAATCCTGGGGAGGTTGTGATGCTCCAGGAGCAGAGCCCTCAACTCCATCCTCTCACCTGGGATCTCACAGGAGATCCCTGGTTCCAGTATAAGTTGGGTAATGAGCTATTAGAGAGCAGTGTAGGAGAAAGGGACCTGGGGGTCCTGGGGACAGCAGGGTGACCATGAGCCAGCACTGGGCCCTTGTGGCCAGGAAGCCAATGGTACCTGGGGCGGGTTAGAAGGGGGTGGTCAGTAGGTCAGAGAGGTTCTCCTGCCCCTCTGCTCTGCCCTGGGGAGACCACCCCTGGAATATTGTGTCCAGTTGTGGCCCCTCAGCTCCAGAAGGACAGGGAACTGCTGGAGAGAGTCCAGCGCAGCCACCAAGATGCTGAAGGGAGTGGAGCATCTCCCGTGTGAGGAAAGGCTGAGGGAGCTGGGGAAGAGGAGACTGAGGGGGGACTCATTCCTGGGGATCAGTATGGAAAGGGGCAGTGTCAGGAGGATGGAGCCAGGCTCTTCTGGGTGACAACCAGTGACAGGACAAGGGGCAATGGGTGCAAACTGGAACACAGGAGGTTCCACTTAAATATGAGAAGCAACTTGTTGGGGGTGAGGGTGGCAGAGCCTGGCCCAGGCTGCCCAGGGAGGTTGTGGAGTCTCCTTCTCTGCAGACATTCAAACCCGCCTGGACCCCTTCCTGTGGAACCTCAGCTGGGTGTTCCTGCTCCATGGGGGGATTGCACTGGATGAGCTTTCCAGGGCCCTTCAACCCCTGACACTCTGGGATTCTGTGAGGAGGCTCCTTCAGGACGGGAAACCTGCTGATCTGCTCGGGGCAAAGACTCCTCATCTCTTCATATGTGGAAGGAAATACAGTATTCAAAATTTTTAAAAAAGCAGCTCTGAAAGCCCCCCCTATGGTTTTGTACCGGTGGCAACACCCAAAACTTCCAGTCGGTGGGTGAGGGTGGGATGGGAAAAAAATGTCATTCCAAGATGAAAGGTTCCACGCTTCTCCCTCCAGCTAAAATCTGCTCCATCTGAGCACGCTGGGGCCCTCAGCTCCTCCGCCCCACAGCAAAGCAGCGACAGCAAAAATAGCCCCAGTTTGTGAAGTATCTGTTGAAAGCATCTCTTCTGGATCAGTTTGTCATATGAAATGATACAGAAATCAGAAGCCAAGTTCACTTCTGTCATCCCTGCTGGAGGCAGCAGATGGAAAGACCCTCGAAATACCATTACTGGAAGGAGTATGTTAAAACATGAAGTTTGGCTTGGGGCAACAGAAGCAGATCCCCTGACAGATGAATATCTTCAGCTGCGGCCCAGGTTTTGCTAGAGCAGGTAAATACAAACACGTCTCCTAAAGCAGAAATCCAGTGCGATCAACATCGTATACATATACACCTTTTTTTTTTAAATTACGGAGCAGAAAGGAGGCAAAGATGAGTGGACTTCACCTTTCAAAATAAATGCCAAAAGAATCCATTATGCCATAGGCTTGGCTTTCTGCAGACTAAATCACCGCTAGAGCAGCAAAGAGCGGGAATGTACTGGGCTGAATACACCAGCAGATTCACAACTTCAAATTTTATCCGGAATGTCACAAAACTTGGCATTTTACCAAAATCCACAACTATGAGACTCGATCATCTGGCAGTTTAGAGCAGGGAGGCTGGGAACCACCTTTCTGAACAGTTTGAGCACTTTAGAGAGGTTTTTCCGTGCTCTGCAGGAAGGCACCAGAATCCCAAAGAGCCTGAACGTGCACCACACTCTCTGCCTATTGTATACAGGGATATTTCTCCCATTTCTCTCTCAAGCCTTTACAAACTCTGCACGGACCCGCAGTACAAGAGGACGGTGGTTCTGCAGCTCAGGACACCCAAAACCCCTCGGACAGCAGCGATCCGGGTTCCTCTCTCCTCAGGCTTGCCTGGCAACACCAGCACTGGTGTCAAACCCCGCACAAACCGCCCATGAGCCCTGGGGCTCCCTGCTGATCTATTGATATAGATATACGCTGACAGATACAGGCACGCACTGTGTGTATATATAGAGATGCACACACACACATATGTATATAATGTGAATTATCGGGTGTGTCAGTGCACAGCAGGTGGGTGTTCCATGAGCAAGGCTCCCAGCCCTACTGTATCTAGAAACCATGTTCCAAGTTCCAAACTTCGCTTTCCTTCTGTCTGCATTTTTGGGCTTCTCAGATCCCCCTTTTTGAGACTTTTTGTGAATCATAAACACATATTTTTTCACAGCCAGTCTAATAATGAACTCACATGCCCAGCTGGGCTGGGTTAGGTATTCGTCACCTAATCCAATAACACTTTCATCTGCCACTGCGGCTTCCCAGCTGGCACAAACCGATTTATGTGCACACTGAGGCAGGCACAGCCCAGCCTCCACACCCTGCCCACTTGATCTCAGGTTAAATCTACGGTTAAAAAGGTATTTGTTGCAAAAACGCTCCCAGATGCAGGTTCTTGTGTTGCTGTTTGTGTACAAGCATCAGTAGCTGGTGGCACAGGGGACAGGAGGGACAGCTGCATCCTCTCCTGGGAGGCCAGGTGAAGTGTTTTACCTCCAAGACAGAGCACTCGAGTGGCCCAGAGCCTCCTGGCACCTGCTGGGCTTCAACCAGAGCATCTAATGGCCCCAAGGGTGCTGGAGACTCAGCCCTCCCTGACTGGCACCTCCAGCACCATGGGCACCACAGGAACAGCTCTTCCAAAACCCTATTTCTCCCCTTGGGTTCTCTCCTTCACACACTTGGATAGCCACCCAGTGTGTGCAAAAGTCACTGAGAACACCAATATACTCATTAAACTGCGTTTTGTTCCCATTCTGCAAAAGTCATGACTGGCAGCACACGTGCAAGTCGAGACAACCAGCCCTCTGTGTCCCCCAGCAATAGTCTTCCTGTCCAAATCATCACTGATTTCCTATTGCAATTAAAGGTACCACTGGTGAATATTAACGCAGACTCCAAAAAGTTTCAGATACTTTAGAGGACAGAGTTGGTTTGATGACTATAGTCCAATTCAGTACATTTTGCTGTAGGCATTTAAAGCAAGACTTTACCCATCTTGGTTTCCTTTCCAACCCTCAGCTTCCTTAACTATTTATTTCATAGAATCACAGAATGGTTTGGGCTGGGACCTTATAGACCATTAGTTCCATCCCCAACACCACGAGCATCCATCCTGCTGCATGTTTCATATCATAATCCTGCATTTCAGTGCTGCCCTGGAGTTCAGGGCAAAAATCTGCCCCTCAGATTCCTGAATTCAAGGAGGAGGATTTAACTCTTCTTAATTCCATTTAACAGGAAGCCCATCTTCCTCGTGTGCTAATGAGCCATCTGCAACTCCTGCTTGGCTCTGACTCCTTCCAGTTCAACATCTTCTGCCAAACCAGCTCTCCCCTGACAGCTCCTCATTTAGAACTGGTTTGTCTTAACTCGCGTTTCTACTCAATCGACCTCATGGGCTTTTTTTCCTCAGTAATTCCACACAAAATGTGCTCGGTGTGCAATTCCCAAGTTCGCTTTCCTGTTGCTGTTTATTATTTTCCACTCCTCGGTGCTGCAGACTCTGCTCTGGAACACAACAGTTAGTCCTGAGCTGCTTTCTTCGCTGTGTCTCTTATCCAGGTGTCATCACTGCAAGCACTTTGCCAAACGAAATATCACTCAGAATTGGTATCAAAATACATGAGGCGGGGAAGGAAGATATCTCACCTCTAATTTCTCTCAGGTCCAAATGCCATCAACTTTGCACTAACAGCTGCTGCAGATGTTTTATTCCAGATGAGCACAGAAGTGTTGGTGCACAGTCTCCATACCTGGCTTTAATTGACTATCAGACTTTGACTAATTACAGTGTCTCTTATTAAGCTACATAGTGCCTGACTTCCCAAAACTCGAACTTACTTTGGACAGAGAAGCCAGGCTCAGTTGCTCCGTGCACATTCTCTTGCTGCCCTTCTCTGAGTACAGACCTGGTGCAGCCGATACAGCCCGTGGAGGAGCCTTCGAGTCAAACCACGGCCTCGGGAGACCAGGATTTCAGTGCCTAAACACTATAGCACCACAGGGACATTAACACACCTGGGGTTTGCATGGCTCATCAGTCTATGACACCAAACAAAGGCTTGTCCACTGTTTCTGAGCTAAAACATGATGCTGTGGACATGGTTTGAAGCTTTGCTGCTTAAACCCCAAACCAAGCCCAGGCTGTCCCGGGAAACCCAACTGTCCCTGGGAGGTCGGGACTGGGAAGACTGGTCTCTGTCTGGTTCTTCTCAAGGGAGAAGAGGTCCTTCATTTAGCAGAGCAATTTAGTTACTGCTCCATTTTTAATAACGCTATTTAAATACAGTAACTAGAGTTTCGTTTTTATGGATGTCAGGAGAAACATAAGCCACAAGTTCAATGCAAACCACAGAGGAAGTATTTTTATTTCCAACACGCAGTGTTTCTCCTAACCTGAAATAACCATCTGAGCATGTTCGTGCTCCCAGAACCGGGAAGTCTGCAGGGCTCTGAACCATTCCCTTACAGGAGGTGTGATGGAAGTAACACAGCGTACCCTCCGTGTCTGTTACTTCTCAAACTAAGGGGCTCTCCTCTAGGAAAGGGGCTTTGATGATCTCTCCATTTCCACTAATGAACTTCAGAAGTCTCTCTTTATCCTGCATTTCAGGTTTTTTACATCAGATTACTACGTACTTGATCAGCAGAGTCCGGTGGCCCTCAGTTCTAATGCTAAATGGCCCCACAGGGAACACGTGCAGGGAAAGCACGTTTCTATGCACTGAGGCCTCTTAGGGACACACTCGCTCTTCCAGACCGGAGATAGAGCACATTAATTGCGGGGTGCACACAGGACCTCTCCCAGGATCACAGGACCTCTCCCAGAATCTCCAGTGCCTTTCGCCAACACTTAAAATAATAAATTCCAGAGTTTGATGGATGTCACAGCTACTGTTTGATTTTTTCCCCCCCTCATCCAAACCATTCACGTCTTAATTACACTCCAGCAGTCAGTCACCACCAAACCAGTGATAACAAAGAGCATATGAACATGGGTCTTCCCAAAAAAATGGAAACTCAAATTGTGTTGCCTTGTAATGCCCGCAGGCAGCAGTGGTGTGAAGAGCAGAGGAAAGGGCTGGGTTGTGCTCAGCGGCACCATCACCTCTGCCCTTCACCTGCGGAAACCTCACTTGAATTTTCCCCTGCAGCCCAGGCAGGATGTAATTCAGTTTCCTTCCAACCCCCACTGGACTATATTCCCCCCCATATCATAAACCATACATTCATGTAACCATTAATATAATTGAAATCCTCAGAAACGCCACATAAAAGAAAAGGTCGGGATAGTCCAACATCTGCATTAACAGCGTTTTACGAGGTGCAGAAGAACCATCCCAGAATAGTCCTGCACTGGCCAGTTCAGTGCTCTGGCAAAACCACACAGAATGCTGGCAGACGGCTTTATTTCCATGGAGGGTGGGAGCAGCTTCAGAGCCCGTCACCGTGGTACATCCGAACATCCACAGAAAACAGAATGCCACCCGTGCCCAAGGGTTAACGTTCAAAGGGCAGGACTCAGGCTACAGTAAGGAAATGTGGGTTTTCTATTCTCTGCTGCACAAGGCACAGGAAAAGGACTAAATTTGCGTTTCATTTAAGTCCCCCCTAAATAAATAAATAAAAGCAACCCGGTATCTTTTGCCCTCCCCTCGCCAAAGCTCCGCAGCAGCCAGAGGGAGGAGACCCCCCGAGAGGATCCATCTGCAGCTGCTGCCAGACAACAGCCCCGCGGGGAAGGGTTCCCTGCAGCTCCGGGGCTGTTGCTGGGATGGAGACAACATTTGTGGGGCAGGGGTGGATTTAGCACAGCAAGAACCACCTGTGCTGGAGGGTGGTGCACACTGAGTGTGACATCTCCTCCCTTGTTCTTGCAGCAACAGGGGTTTTCTGCCTGCGGCGTCCCAGCACCTTCGCTCCGGCTGCTTCTCCAAGTGCCCAAGGGGTCAGGAGGACGAGCACCCCGGAGCCAGACCCGTCCTGCTTGGAATCACAGAACCACACAGCAGTTTGGGCTGGAGGGACCTTCCCAGCCCCCCCCAGTGCCACCCCTGCCATGAGCAGGGACATCTGCACCAGCTCAGGTTGCTCAGAGCCTCCAAGTTTCCAGGACTTCTCATGGAATCATTCAGGTTGGGAGAGACCCTCAAGATCCTCGAGTCCAACCATAACTCCCCCTGTCCCATGTCCTGAGACCCTCATCTCCATGTCCAGCCCTCCAGGGATGGTGACTCCAGCACTGCCCTGGGCAGCCTGTTCAATGCCCCACAGCCCTTTGGGGAAGAAATTGCTCCCCAGATCCAATTACTGTATTAGATTGTGGTTCCTGGCCTGTCACAAATACACCTCCATGATGAACTGAAGTGACCTTTCATTATTTGAAGTTTACCAAAGCATGGGCTTCTACCACATCACTCATGGCTTTCTCACCCAGATTGCTGAAATCTGGGGTAAAACAAGAAAAGAAACCCAAACCTGGCTGGCAAGGGCAGATTTGAGACCTGGCTTCTCCTTCACCCAGGGGCTGCCCACAGAGCCCAGTCTCCTGGGAAATGCAGATTAATCACCCGCCTTGCGAGCGCCCACATTATTGTATTTGTTTCCCTCATTCTCTGCTCTTGTGTGACTGATGCTTTATTAGCATAACACAGGGATTTTGTAACACAGACCTGAAATCTAGGCAAGAACTACCTTCCCTGCCCTTTAACATAGACCAGACTCCTAGGAGATTTAATTAGCGCAATTCTGAGCATAACTTAAAACCACAAGAAACTTTAATTTTAAAAACCTGATTTTATCTAGTTCCAGCTATTTTCCTGAAGCCAACTCGATGCTTGTTAACCGGTACAGCAATGAGTATACAGCAATTTAGGCTTCATGTTAAACGCTACCCAGAGAACACCAGCTATTCTGTAAGTGTTGTCAAGCAATTATCACCCAGAATCTCTTCATCAGGAGCTATATTTGAAGTCCCAGTTTACTTACCTTATATGCTTTATTATCCTAGGAAATACAGAATGGCTACTATTTATTTACTATTTAATAATTTTTGTCAAGCTGTCTTGGAGTTGAAATTGGAATTCGGTTGAAATGTTATGAAACCAGCATATTTATTTGGTTGTCATTTAAGTAAATCAAATTAAAATACTCTGGAAAGGGAGAAATACTGATTTATCAAAACATTTTGCACATCAAGCTAAGAGCCTTCTACAAGAGGCACATTAGCAGTGGTTCGCAAGCTGGCTCTCCCAGGCTAACATGTGATTTTCCAAATACATTCATGTGCCCTGAGATGCCATAAAGGACCTTAACAGGAGTTTTAAAAATACCTAAAAATAGAAATAGCAAAGCACCATTGAAGTGAGGAGTTGAGTTCCCAGCATGAGTATCTGCGGGGATTTTCAAAGACCTCCAGGTCACAAAAAGGCTTTGAAAGCCTCCGGGACCTGGAGGGTCGGAGTCCACCCCTCCCTGTGTTTTCAATTGCAGAAGGGAACAAACTGCCTTGGTTTTGTGATTCCTGTCCTTGCGCTCAGCGTCAAGTGAAGAATCCAAATACAACAAAAAACCCTCCCAAATATTCAACTGAAAACAAAAACGACAAAAGCAAAAAGGCTTACAGCACCGACTTTGGAAAAAGCTGTATTTTAAAGTCAGAACTTCCAGTATTCATTTCTAGAGACTAAAAACCCACCTAGATTTAATAAATTCACGGAGATACATATGCAGGAAGCTTGAGCTGATCTCCAACGCTTAAGATAACTCTTACCACTTGAGAAATATCTTAAATACATTGAAACTCAAAGTGGTGCCATTCACAGATCCTTCCACAGCAATTATTTAAACACCCAACAAACTATAACTTGACACCGATTTGCAGAATTTCCAATCAAACAGGCATCCCCCAGTACTCTTTTTTCCTTCCAAAATTAAAAAACCTCTCATTTCGAAGCACAAAGCACACAGCAATGTTTGTGGAAAGTTTTCCCATGTCCAGGACAGCTGCACGGTTTCCAGCTTCACACCCCATCCAGGGCTTCCTGCGGCCGCTCAGCCCCGCGCGCCGCGCATTTCTTGGCAGCTTTTCTCCCCAATTGCGTTACCAAGCTCGGAGGCACCAAACGCTGATAACGGGATGTCCAGGGACACAATTAACAGCAGGGAGGGACACGGAGAGGCAGCTCCAGCCTCCCCGCTCCCCTGGAGCTGTGCTGGCAGCTCAGGTACCGCAGCACCTCGGGCAGCTGGTGGACGGGAGTCGCAGCCCAGGCGCGAATGCAGAACATCCCGGTGCAGAGCGACCGAGCCAAGACAAACCCGGCACCAGGCGGATGGGAATCACGAGGGAACCATCCCCCAGCCTGGGGCTTCACCCTCCCCATCACCTGCGCCAGCACCAGGAGCCCCTGCCCCGCAAACGGAGCAGGCGTGGGGACAACCACAGGGACAATCGCAGGGACAGTCACGGGCTTGTGCTCTGGCTTGTAGCCAGACTTGCCACTTTTCCCCTAACAAGACAGTTGGCTGTAAATTGGCATGAAAATATACATATTCACATAAATCCTGGGGCAGACCGTGCACAACTCATGCCTTCCCTTTTTAAAACATGGTCCCTCCTCCTATTACATGCAAGGAATAAATAAAAGATAACCTCATGACATACTCCAACAGGAGCCTCAACTTTCTTTAGCAGCAATAAGACGAACAAAGGAGGAGGAAGGAGGAGGGCCTCTTAGTGCTATTTTCAGCCATTATTACCCAAGATGAAAAGGAACATGGCAAAGCCAGGGCCCGGCGAGCGCTGCGGTGCTGCCGGCCCAGCCAGAGCGGATGCTGGCGGGACAGGGTCGCACACCCGGTTCTGACGGGAACACCCTGCAAACGCCAGAAACTCACGCAGCGGGCTTAAAATTCGGTGAGGACAAAATGAGAAATCCAGTAACAGATGTCTAAAGAGAGAGAGGGGAAGGGATCTGTTTGGACTTGTGAGAGCAAAGAAAATGAAGCATGCAAATCATTTCTCCATTTCATACAAAAACAGCCCTTTTAAGGCTGGAGCCAGGGGATGGAGGAAAACAAGAGTTCGCCTCAGTTTGCCCGCAAAGCTGGAGGGAAGGACAGCACGAGACTTGGCTCACGCCACCACGCACACCGAGCATCGCAGCCTGCGCACCCTGCTCCGCACAGCCCGGGCAGCGGGGCCTGGTAAACCCATCCTGTGCAGGGGCTGAACCCCGCCAGGGTCAGGAGACAAACCTGTAGCTTCTGGCTTTGTTGTGCTATCGCTCCAGAAAAGACAACACAGATCATGGCACAGACTTGCCCAGGGCTGGGCACCTTCAGGTTCCCCGACTTGCTGCTCCATGGGGTTTTCCTCCAGAAGGCCCTGTGGATAAGCAAGCGATGCCAGAAGATGTGCCGAATGCCACCACCTCCCCGGCACAGCGTGGTGGAGGTGCAGAGGAGCTCCCCTGCAAAGCAGTGAGCAGCAATGCACCCGACCTCTGCCAAGGGGCCCTCTCTCCCCTGCCCTCTTTATTCAGGATTCGCTTTGCTCAGCCTGAAGCACATGCTTATGGATTGATTGTCAACCTTAAAATCCAACTCCTTGATGGAGAAGTAAATTAATTACAATATTAAGAGGCTTTTTCTTTCAACTTAGAGTCCTGAACCCAGCAGAAAAGCACCATCTCGTCTCCATGCTATAACATCACATCACACACACTGAGACCGATTGCAGCCCATCCTCTGCCCATGAATCGCAGGGAACTTTAAAACTGTATCACTGTTAGGTATGGCATGGAGACATCAAAGAAAGAAGAGACTCAACACTGGAACTAATACAGACCCACTAACCACACATCACTCTCGCCATTGCCTTCTCGCACACACGGAGAACCAGGCACGGACTTGGTGCTTTTGATTTGGCACCACACCGAGCTCCACAGCGTGTGGAGACATCCCCGGTCATTTCCCAGCAGCGTCACCCCGGGGCACGCAGGGGGATGCGACCTGGAGGCTGAAGGGTTAAACCAACTCTCCCATTCAGCCACCATCTGATGTGTGCACATTCAGAGTGCTAATTACATCTAACAAAGGCAAGGCACAAAGCCCTACATGATACTGTAGATTTCAATAATGCCAGTATAGCTTATTAGGATCATTTTTTGGTGGGTTAGAGGACCAACATTTAAAACCCGCACAGGTATTCATACACGATGTCCTTAAGCATAGTGAAATCTGAATTAAGAGCAATTATCAGAAAGATACTGTGTGATCCATATTGTAATTCTATTATCCTGCTCAAAGGTCCTTCAAGGACTAATGGAGAAAGCTGCTGGGAAATTCAATCAGCCACGAGCTGGGGACATCTCGGATGGAAGCCGAGGTGGTCACCACTAAAGCAAAAGAAATGGAGACACTTTCAAAAGCAGCCCCAAGAGATCGGGGTAAGGTTTGCACTGCGGAATCACGTTTCCCACAGCAAAGGCATCCACCTGGGTCTAAACCAGGGTACAGAGCTGGGACACAACCCGCACCTCCTCCACTCTTCTCCAATTAACAAGGAAAATATAAGTATGAAAAAGTAACAATGAAGCTCAGCATGCCAAAATAATAATAGGTTAATGCGAGGACAGCTGGGAACCTGATCCACCAGCCTCATCCGTCCCATGCAGGCAGGTGAGCAGCAGCCCAGCAGGTCTGGGGTGGCTGAGGCAGAAAGGAGACAGGTGCTCAACAGCTGCTAGCAGGATATACGTGTACATGGATATATACATATATATATGCATAATGGCAGCAACACACAGAGTCAGGTCCAAGCAGTAAGCAAGTGCCAGATTAGTACTGCTTTAATTATAGAACTTCTGGTGTTTGGATTTTTTTTTGGCCTGTGTCTGCATATTTATGTTTATGGAGTAGAGATACCCGGAAGGCAAATCCCAAAGTACCTTCTCCTGTTCATTACGACTTGGCACCGCAGAACCCGGGAGCCCAAGGCACTGTCATGCCCCAACATGTGCCTGTGCGCTGCAGAGGCTGAGCAAGTCCCTCCGACAGCGGTGAACGGCAGAACTGAACCGTGGCTTTGTGCTTCTGGTGGCTTTTTGGAGTGCTACACATTGCTATGGGCACTGCAATGGTGTGGATGTTACAGCAGGACCTCGCAGGGCACAAACTACCCAACACTTAGCTGTCTAATCCGAACATATATACCATATTTAATTGTCAAAATGCATCACAGCTTCCCTTCTACAGGTGATATATTTTTTTTAAGCCAACAGAATATTTTATTTTAGCATTACAGTCTCTCTGCTTTTCCCTTTACACAATTACCAGCATGGCAAAATCAAAGTCTCCAAAGCTTGGAAATACGAAAACCAAGTTCATCTGCCCAAACTTCAATAAACCTCATTGCACATGTGAATTTTGCTGTCACCCTTCTGAGATGGCTCTTCCCCTCCGGGTTCCTGCCCCCGGTGCGCAGGCAGCGAGCAGGGATCCAACAGCCCGCTCCGCTCCCGTTCAGCGTGTGGCCTTGTGCCTTATTTACTATAATTATTTCAACATCTGCTCTGAAGACAGAAATTTGTTTATTTCCTCAGAGGCTTTTCTATGGCACTCATTGCTATAGCATTTGAATGCTTTATAAAATATTAATGGATTTCTGTTCTTTTCCTTCTGTTATCATCTCCATTTTCCAGACGGGAAATTCTGGCCCGCATATTAAATTGTGAATTTGTTCACCAATTTGGGAGGAAGCGGCAAATCTCCCGCACACAGGCAAAGCAGCTACAGCGTGTTTGCAGAACAAGCTGTGGCCGAGGGGCACGTTCAGGGCTACCGGGCAGAGCCCTTGCTGGCCAAGGTGGAGCAGAACGTCCATCCAGCATCAGAAGGCGAGACATTATGCAATGTATTCAGAATCGCACTGAGAATGTGCTATTAGCCTAGAGATTTCCAGATAAAAGCAATACAGAAATGACACCTCTTCCCCTTCTTCGGCACCCACTTCTTGCCCTCCTACTTCTGCAACAGGGGTTATAGAACCGTATATTCCTAACATCCAGTTTCCCATCATTTCAAGCCCTGCCATGAGGGTCGGATCATACTCCACATGTCCTCACCCTTTGCAGTAACACCACTCTGAAGACCGATGGCACATACGGTCTTTAGCATTCTCCCTTCTTTGCAAGCCCAGCCTCCCAGCCCTCCAACCATTCCTGTTCTTTTGCTCCAAGCGCTCTCTCCCAAGCTCCACATTTAACTTATTTAAAGCGTGGTGTGCCAAAAGCTGCCCCGCACCATGAGCGGAGCGAGTTGACCCCACTCATCACACAGCCCCACATCGCTCCACGCAGACCCCAGGGCAGGTTCCAGCCCCCCGGGCGATGCTGCAACCTTGGCGTGCACAGTTACTTGGGCCTGTCTATATTTAGAAGTTTATTTGTGCCCTTATTGAATTACATTCTGATTTGTGCACTTTGTCATCACCAATTTGAATTCTGATCCTGTCCTTTAACGTCTGAGCTTTGTGCCATCTGCAGATTTAATAAGTGTACTCTCATTAATTAACACAGTTGATGTCACCAGAGCCAGGACAGGCCCTCCCAGACCCCACTCCAGACACTCTTCCATTCTAACAGGGAACAGTAATTAGTCTGCAGATATGGTTGTCTGACCAACTTTGTATCCATTCTGTAATTGCTTCATCAAGATGCAGATGACACTAAGTTAGGAAAACTGTAACAGTCCCACATGCATCTACAGCTTCATTAAACCCCAAATACATCCTGTTACTGCTTTTCTCCTGCCTGCAAAACATGCTCCCCAGCAGCTGTCCTTCATACCTCAGAAATGCCCACTGCCAGGGAGGCTGCTTGAGCTTCTATTTTGTATTTCGTTACAACAAGAAGTTCATCAGCCCAAGGCAATTGGAAAGAAATTATCTGATAGATTCTAGACTGTTCTTTATTCAAGCCAGAGACCCTCTGATGCTGTTTGTTAATAATGACAGACACCGGACTGCAGCTGATCCTTTCAATAGTGGCAGATGCAGAAAAAATAGACATTTACTGCTGAATAATGCTTTCTTTGGTTTCTACATGAAATACAGCACACGCAACTAACTACTCATTCCCTTCCCTAAGCCTGCACTCCTCGTCCTCTCTTCCTCAGTAACCCTGCAGTAGGTTCGCGTCAGCCACCTAAAGCAGATCTACAAATAAACAGCATGGGGAACAGCGCTCATCAAAACCAAGTAAATAAAGGCCATTCTGGCAAGGAACACTGAGAATTTCTGCTCTGCAAACCATAGCTTTATTAAAAAAAAAAATCATCTCAGGAAAAACCACCACTCTGCTCTGGAAAATACATCTAATAGGTTTCCAAGCACCAGCACATCTGTGTTGAACTTCACTGTTTGCCTCGGCAGGGTTTGGACCTATGGCTGGAAGTCACTTCAGCTGTTGCAGTTCTGAATTTTTAAGTACTAACTGACATGCTATACAGCTGCTATACTAGTGACATGCCTAGGCTGTCTAGCTAAGGGACATAGTAACTCAGAACTACACCAAGTGTTCAACTCCACCACAAACAAGCCACCTCAGTCCCATTTCCCAGCCCATTCCTGATGTCCCGTTGCACTCAGCTGCACCAAAGAGCCAAACCCATCCTGTCACCCCTCACCCCAAGCAAGAACAATCAAACAGAAACCTGAAATACAGCTGTACTTTGAAAAGGCACTTGGTTAAAATCAGATATATTGGACAGAACAGACTCCCAGCCTGCAAGGAAAAGGTTCAGCACTCCCTTCTCAGGCTCACAGAGGCAAATATCAACCCGAGTACGAAGTTCCGCAGCTGGCGGGGGTAACAATGCTAGTGATGAGTCAGGAGCCACGGCAGACCCGGCCCTCTGCATCAAGCATTAGCTCCTCAGGAACTGGGAGAAAAAAGGAAGTACAACTGTGTTTCAAGCAGTGAAATCAGCAGGCTCTAGTTGTCAGCGTTTTTGTTTGTTTCTAGAGCAAATTTAGTTGTCTTGAATATCTCAAGAAGTTGCTGGCATCTGGGAATTTCAGGCTGAGACGGAGCCGATGCGGCTGTTTGCTCTTCCTGCCGTAGGATCAGCAGCACCACGGCTGCACGTCCCCAGTTCCTGCGGATGCCGCCTCCGGCAGAGCCCTGATCCCAGAGCACGGGCCACAGAGCCACAGGATTATCGTGGGTGGAAAAGCCCCCCAAGATCATCGAGTCCAGCCGTTCCCTGTCCCTGCCCCATGCCCTGAGAACCTCATCTCCATGTCCAGCCCTCCAGGGCTGGTGACTCCAGCACTGCCCTGGGCAGCCTGTTCAATGCCCCACAGCCCTTTGGGGAAGAAATTGTTCCCCAGATCCAACCTCAACCTCCCCTGGTGCAACTTGAGGCCATTTCCTCTGCTCCTGGCGCTTGTTCCTGGGGAGCAGAGCCCAACCACCCTGGCTCCAAGCTCCTTTCAGGCAACACATCCACACAAAGCAACAAATCCCAGTACAGACACAATGAGCTGGAGAAGACCTCAGGCCACCAACACTGTCCAAAGCATTTTGCAGAGTGAGCACCCCAGTAAAACCAGAGGGATCACCCACCTTCCCAGTCTGGAGCAGCCGATGGGCACCAGGCTCTGCTCCCCATCCTGCATTCAGGTAAAAGCAGCTCAGGTGTTTCTGCTGCCCTAATATAGGCACAGGCCCTTAGCACTAACGAGAAACACATTTTCCTCGTTAGCCAGAATGAGATTTAAAGCGGCTTTCTTCACTGTGCACAGATTTTTTGGGGTCAAGTCACTCTCTTGGTTAGCAGGTGGAGGAATGCATTAAATCACTCAATGTTAGCTAAGCTGTCAGTATTGATCTGAACAGGCCTGGGAATTTGAAATGCAGTTTTTGCCCATTTTAAATGTATCATCTTTCATATAAACAAATCTTCTGGCACCAGAGCATACGGAGTAAAAGCGAATTATGGTACCACACACTACAAAGTTAAAAAGGCAATTTTCTTAACATCCAATTTCAGCACTCTGCAACTATGTTTAAATGCAGAGGGGTATATTGCTGTGAACCAAATCCCAACAGTGCCTACATATTAGTCAAAGGAAAGATTTAAAATGCACAAAATAAATAATAATGATTGCCAAACTCTTCGGGTTTTGCAGTTTACTAAACAGATGCACCAGGTAATTCAATTTAGTGGCTACAAAGAGTATAATAGCTTAATGCAGTTTCATATTTAGCACAGTGGGTTAACCATAAAAATACAATTTATACTAATGGATATTCTAATCAGGGCAGCTTCCAAAGGGGAGCTGACAATTCAGTCACTCCACTTCCTCACCAGCTCTATTTATTAAAGATGCTGGACTGCAGCTCGAGCAGCAGGAAGATTGTTCTCTTGATTCAAACACCAAGTAACGGTACTGGAGAGAAATCAATCACCCAGGATTTTCCCAATACGTTCACCGTTTCTGCGGCGCTGCCAAGAAATCCTCCGTTCAAGGGGTATAGTTTATTTCTGACTACAAATCTTGAGGGGACTTTCCTAGGAGGTTGAATACTTTGCTATGGTGGGTAATTAAAGCTTCAGCCAGAGGTTACTCCTTCCCGTTGCTCCGTTTAGAGGATCACTCTAAAACCCCATTGATTATCTTGAAAGTCTGGGAGCATCGGCCTGGAGATGAAGCCTTTACTATGCCATAGTCATTCAATAAGAAAAAGAAACCCAACAAATGCATCCAAAATGGTTTTAATTTACATGAACTAGAGACCTTCCAGTTAAAGATTCTCACGGAAACCCCTCAGCTATTTCGCACAAGTCGTATTTGGTAGTTGCTCCAAGGTGGAAGGAGTTATAGGCCGTGTTCTAAGCAGCTGTGAGGTGCAGCAATTGTTGTAGATTTTCTGTGAGTTATTCCGAGATTGTGACATCCATTAATAAAATCTGCCACCTGTGACTTATAAAATTAACTCGTGTTTTTTCCATGGGAGTTTCCAATAACACCTCATATCCTTTTTCAATATGCATACTATGCTGTCAGATGATTTTACCCTGACTTTCTGAATGTAACTACGCTTAGACAGAATGACTCTACATGAGAATGAGAAGTCCTTGAGGAGTTCGGTGGAAGTCTGAATGACCATAGGAAGGGAAATCCAAAAATCAGTCATCACTTCCTCAATTGTTTCGAAGCATCTTCGAAAGAAGCCAATAAAAGGACGTGCTAAGCCGGTACCTGTGAGCATTTCGGTGACGTTGGTACCCGCTGCAGGGAAGGTTTCGTCCTGGGTCTCCTGCAAACACATCTCCGACCCTCACAGGCTGCGGGCATTTCAGATCCGTCCGCCTGGGTTTGTGCTCACAGGCAGCAACAACCACCCAGGATTCTTTTTTGCTTCTGATAAAGAACATCCGAGCCCCTCGGGGAATACAAACACCACCAAAATTCACCATCAGCTGGTGGCACCTCGGTCATTTCATGGCAGAAGGTGCCAGAGAAAAGCTCAAAGACACATCTGCTCTGGGGACGGACCTCCAGGGACTGTTGCACACGTGTGTAGGTTGGTACAGTGTCACATCAGTCACGTTTTGGACACAGGGAGCTGAGAGCACATCAGGGGAAAAAACACATCTCAGCAGCCTTCAGCTGGGACGGAAGGAGGACGGTGGCTCAGCCCTGCAGGCAGCGTCCCGGCACCAAGTCACCGCGGCTGAACACAGACAGGGACTTCCTTGCAGGTGCAGTTATTAGCAAAAATAAGAAAGATAAATCCACATTAAGGTCCGTTCCAGCTGCAGGGCTGCTGGGTGGACACGGCAGAGCGGGCTGCGTCCCGCAGCGGGGATGCCGAGGGACCTCGTAGCCCGGGAAACCTCCTGTCAACCAACGAGCACCTTCCAGTGCCTGTAGCTGTACACGCTACACACTGTTTGTATAGGGAGGGTTCTTAATATCCAGGAATGATTTGGGTCTCACTGTCTCCTCACCCCTCACACCCTGATTTTCCCATGCAGGAATGTGAATCAAAATTGGATTATTCTGCTCACGCAGAGCAGCGACTCGGCCGCATTCTCATCTCTCTGCAAAACAGCATAAAATTCAGGCCCGCAAAAAAGAAACACTGACCCTCTCGATATGCAACTGCATTCACAGACCTTTCTGAGAGAAGAGCGGGGGCCAGCGTTGCTTTCAGCAGCTTTCGCTGAAGCAGGCCCCGCGCTGCCAGCCGCGGGCTCTGGTACCAGCGGGTACCAGATAAAGGGCGCAGGCTCCTGCTCGGGGGCTGCACCGGCACCTGCCGCACGGACAGCCAAACCACACGGGTTTGGACGCTGCAGCCTGTAAGTCGTTGTGTATTTATAGACAGAGAGAGGCTTGTTTGGTGTATCATGAAGTTCCTTCCATAGCCAGGGATGCTGCAAGAGGTTAATTGTCAGTGGCAGTGAAAGTCTGTTTGGTGCTTGACTCCCCAATCTGACTTTATTGCTGTTTATAGACCATTCAGCCCTCCAGCTACCGGTTTTATTCTCTTTCCTCCATTATGGCTTTTCCCCCTCCTTATTCTAAGAAGGTTTTGGTTTTCCTGGCACTCTTTTTATCACCTCACCACCTTCTACCCTTTCATTCCAGTCAGTTTATTTAAAACCAAAACACCACATAAGGGCTCCTACTTAACAAAATGAAGTTATTCAAGATGTTTACTCAACAGAAAATAGATAGTGAGCTCACCTGGCTGGTGTAGGCTGCACTAACAACCCAGCTCCCTGCACGTAGCCCCAAGGCAAAACCTCTTTGTACTCCAGTGCTATCGCTCAGGGACCCATCACATCCATATGGGTCTGTACCAGGGCCAGGGGCTGAGCTGAAATGATGCTGTAAATGCCAGAGAAGTTCCTACACATCAGTCATTACCAGTTCCCCAGCCGAAGCACAGTCTGAAAGCAAGGTAATGGGAGGAGGTTGAGCCTTTCCTCTTAATAAGAGATTTCATGTAATTAAGTCCCCATAAAACATCGCCTGAAGTGACTGTGTGACAGGGGGAGGTTTGCACCGAGCACCTGTCCGCAGGGCAGCTCTCTGCTGCTGTTTGCCCGCTGAGAGGCAGGACACACTCCTTCCTCTCCCAAAGCCCAGCCGGAATTAAAACAAAATAAATAAAAAATGTTAAAAAACCTGCTAAGAAGTTAAATAAGGACACCACCATCCTACCAGCGGCTTCACTATTTCTTGCAACATATCATTTTCTTGTCTGATTTGTCAGAGAGTTTCCTCTTCAATGCAGAAACATAAAATTTAACAGTCTGGCTCTACCTCCCTTCCCAGGCTCCCGGCAGCCTCTGATAGAGAAACACCCACCGACCCTCACTGCTCTTCCTCCACAACCTTCAGAAATGCCTTGAAACATCGGGAACCACCAACCCCATCCTCACACAGATGGGAGAAGTGAAAGACCAGACAGAGTGTCCTGCAGGTCTCCCCAAGGGTTTTAGCAGGAGCAGGACTCAGGGGTTCCTCCCAAACGCAGCACGTGTCAGAATCACTTCAAAACAGACACCGGTAATTAAAGAACTTTGATGCCTATGCTATCAGAAAGCCAACAGCACCATTAGCAGAGCACGAGCTAACACGAGGCTGAAGCTGGATGACCTGCGTTGAAAACAAGTTCAGCTAAGGAAATGGACGCCGGGAGTTTTACTCTGCTTCGCTTTTCTCATCTAAACAACCATAGCAAATGTTTAACGGGTGATTTTTCCTTGCATAGTTTTCCTTTTAGAACAGGGCAGCGCGTATCGCGAGGAGCCGGAGCCAGGGAAGGCTGTGTTATCAAGGACAGCAGCAAAGCCGCGGGAGCCATATTTTTAAATCACAAGTCCTCTGGGACAGGGATTATCCAGTGTAAGTTAAAACACACCCCCAGCGCCTTTCCTCTAACACACAGTCGGTTGCAAGGGAATTTGCAAACAAACTAACATGTGCATTTGACTGATACTGAACTGATACCCATACCTTTCGCCCAAGGTTCGAGAGAGATTTGATAATTTGTCTATAAATATGCATTTTGCGCACACGAACACCGCCCTCTGCTGCATGCAGGGACTGATGCTGGTAAGCAGATTTATGAGCGTTGCCCCTGGCAACAGAGTTGTTGAACGTGATAAAAATTCTTCTGTCTCTTCGCTTTAGAAAATGCCAGTGCATCAAAATGCAAATGATTCCGCCTCCCGCAAAGGTCATTCGAGGTAAGGGACACGCTTAACTTCTGAATCTCTGGAAAGAAAATGGTGAAAACTGAACCACAGCACATTGCAATGTTTCAATACTTCAGGCATATGTTGTGTTGTCACCTCAGTGGTTTCTAGGAGTATATTAAGAAGGCTGCTGCCCACTCCTATAACACTTGAAATTGCTTTATTTGAGAAGGAGGTCAGACTCACAATAAACCAGTAGTTTTTATTCCTCTCTAACACCACACCTGTTGGCATAGTGAATCCTTCCGTGCACACCCATGCTTTTCCCTGGAGGCACATGCTGTTTCTGCTCAGGGAAAGACTTCTCACAAGAAGATACGATTGCCCCAAAGTGGCAGAGGAGAAACGAGGCTGATCTGATTGCTTTTATTTGCATTTACACCTAGACGCTCTCTCCTCCAGGCCAGATCTGCTCCGTCTTTGCCAGAGCAGTTCACAAGCAGCCGCAAAACGTTCAGCTTGCCCACAGCAAAAACACTTATTTCATCTACCCAGCCTGGGTCTTCCAACAGGTAAGACCCGAGGTTGAACCAAAAGGAAGCATTTTTATTGGGAGCAACCCTTCCAAAACATGATTAATGGAAAAGCAGTGGTAGATTAGCTTGCAATACCCTGGGTAGACCTGGTGTCCCTTGGCTGGCCAGTCCAGCTCAGCACAAGGCCCTGCAGACTTGCAATTTGGTGCTTTAAATTTCCTTGAGATAAATTATTGGTTTCTGTCTGCCTGGTTTGCCTCAAAATTGATTTAGAGGAAAGGACCTGAGCTTCACTGACATTAGGAATCCCATGTTTTATAACGTTCCGAGATGAGAAACACGCAAAGCTGGCTCCACAAAGAGCAGGAGCAGGCACTGAGCGTTCCTATGAGCATCTGAACTGATTCACCAAAGGGTCTGATGAACTCACGGAACTGTTGGTGCTGTGTCTGTGCTCAGGAGTCCCGAGGGGTGCCGGATAAAGCCAGAGCCGTGCTCTGGGGCGGGAATGGGGGGAACGCCAGCAGCAGCCAAGCTGTGGCTGCAGAATGGAACAAAACCAGAGCCTTGTTCGGCTGCCCAGCCAGACACGAGCAGACAGCAAAAAGCATGAGCAATGGCATTAAAGTTACCCCGCTTTGGAAAAAAACAATGAAGAGGGAAAATGTTTTCATCATACCAGTGACATCAACTGCGTTCCCAAACTCTTCCAGCACAAAATCATTTCCCACATCCCCAAATTCGCCCTGGGAGGTACGCGCTGTGTCCATGGGACAGGGTGAGGATCCTTCCTCAAGGACCCTCCTCGACCTACACATTTTAAGAGCTGTTTGAGGTTCAGACGCGGTGTACGATGCACATTCACAGCTCGCACCTCTGCCTTCAGCACCTCGAACCCAAACATGGAGTTAGGCTGGCGTTAAGCTCCACACGCACCTTATTCTTGACAGAACTGTTTAGCAAAGACATCGACTAGAAACAGGGTTTATCCAAAATTATTCGGCATTCCCAGCACATTTAATAAAGCGCAGGTTCGCTATAGCAGTCGAACAACCACATAACAATACCGAGGATGCACAGCACGTGAGGCCTCGCTCCAGGGGCCTCTGTCACTCCAGGGTACCCAGCAGGACGTGGGGCAGTGCCAGGGTGGGTTATGGTCACACTCAATGATCCTGAGGCTCTTTTCCAACCAAAATGATGCTACGATTCTGTGATCTAATAAGTGTGAGAATCCCAGCCCTAAACAGGGAGAAATCCTGTGCTCACACGTAGTCAAAACACTTCCCAGTCACGGTATCACTGGAATGAAATAGCACACGGAGTTCCCAGCCATCAGGTTTTAACACTTGCATTACAGTTCTGCTTTAATAGCAACTTTAAAGAGCAGTAGGCAATAAATGCAGAAAAAAAGAGTGTTAAGGAAACATGAAGGTCGCATACTCCAGATAGTCACAAGTCAAACAGTGTACAAGTTAAAAGCTCAATTAACCTTGAGTGTCTCATGCACAAATAACTCCCAATTTCTGCATGAACTGTTTGCATTTGCAGTAATATCATGTATTAGTTACCTGGTCGGAGTGATTCGAGATTTAAAAATTTTAAAAAATAAATAAAAAGAGGGAGAACAATGAATAGAACACTACAGACTATGGGAAGTAAAAGCACTTAACATTCCCTCTGCTGTCCCGGAGTCTTTCAGGCTGGCAAAGGAGCCAGAGAGGTTCCATTTTTGTTTATCTTCTTTAGAAACGCCCTCCTTTTCTATTTTTTTTTTTAGTGCAGAGAAGACAACTTTACAAGAGTTAAAATTTGAATCAACTTGTTGAGAAAAGTTAATGTTTTGTTCCTGTTGGCCGCAGTTCACGAAAAGCATCCGCGCTGCAATCTAAATACATGGTTTTCATATTTTCTTCTTATTTTAAGGAAGTGAAGGGTTTTATTTGACTGAACAAACATCATTTGGAAGCTGTCTCTGCTGCACCTCTCCTGCCCTGCAGCTGCCTTGTGCATTAATGGGGAGAAGAAGGAAGAAAAAGCAGGGTTTGTTGGGCAGAACACTTTTCTGAGCCCCTGAACGTCCACACAACAAGGATTATCACGAGGTGCCTTCCAGAGCACCCCCACAGCAGGGAAAGCAGTGAAACCAACTTCCCAGCAGCCGGAGATGGGACCCGGAGCCCTCGCCGGGCGCCCGAGCGGAGCCACCGCTCACGGGACGTGCCCGAGCGGAGCTCTCTTGGAAGTGGCTCCTGAGCCCAGTGACATCGGCTCCAGAAACCCCTGAGGGCAGAGGGAACAGTGCAAGCTTTGTTTTCTTGGAGAAGCGTTGTGAAACGCCTTTGCATCCTTTCCTCCCTCAAGAAAACGCAGATGTTTGGCTTACGGAGACACCTGAAGACGGGCGGGAGAGCAAAGCTGCTCCTCCGCTGGGAAAGCAGCTAAAGCTTCGCTCCTAAAATGGTGCTGTCAAATCCATGGGGCCTGAATGATCTATTTAATGAATACTTTAACCTACAGCAGGTCGTATATGATGGGAAGTGATGTCGGCTGAGTCATTAACCTGTTTGCTTGTATTCCAAGATAGTAACAAGAAGTCAGAGACAGCACTAAAAAGTCCCTGTTTCTGCTCTTAGGGCAGCTCTGCTCCCCTCCATGTGAAAGACTGTCTGAAAAGCAGTTTTTATGTCATTTCAGCCAACTCTTGAGCCCCTTCCTGCATTGCACCCTCAGTACAATGCAAGGGCAATTTCAGGTTTAGCTGGCAGGACACACGCAGACTGGAAAACCAGATTGGTCATTGATCAAGATCATTTAAAGTTCATTAGAGGGGGAGCTCCAAATGCTCCTGCAGTGCCACTGAGGGTGTAAAGCAAAGTTTTACTGTTTGAATTAGGGTGCTGCAGCCCTGAAAAGGCCCTTAATCGGCTCCGCTAATGGGTTTCAGAATGATGAGTGGCTCTCACTGCTTTTCAAGCAGGAAGACGTCTACAACTGTGAGACTTATTAATTTCACTTAAAGTGCTAAGGCTGACATCCTGGATCTGCGGTCTCTTAAAGTCTCTTTCTTAATTGTTGTAAAGCATCTTTAAGAGCACTTTAAGATGTCTCTATTTACAAGTTAAAAAAAAAATAACCTTATAACATCTTAAATCTTGTAGCAGAATTTCCATTCATTTGGATATTTACCAGAGGCCGGGTTATATTTCCCCCAGGATGAAAATGCATATGCAGTCGAGAGACCATTCCCCGCAGCATCGAGCAGAAATAAGGGTCATAAGTCCAGTTTTGAACAATATAAATCAGCTTCTTTGTTTCTGTGATTCCATATGGTGAAGAGAAAGAGGGGTTTGGTTTTAGGCGAAGAAGCAGCAGAGCTGTAACTTAGATATTAATAGGTTACATGATATTTATTTAATCTCTCTTTTGTTTTGAAATCAACCCTATTTTTTCCATTTGTGAAATCCTAAGTGAAATCCTTTTCTGGCTTGGTTGGACTTAAATATTTGAGCGTTTCCTACATTTCCATCCTGAGGATTCCATCTCAATGGCTACAAAGTGGGCTCCTGAGGCAGCAGGAAACTTGGGGTGACCACTGCGGGGATGAAGGGGACAGTGCTGTAACCTGCTCCCCACCTTCTTGCTCCTCACCATCACGGTCCTTCCACATCTCAGCCCTTCATGTCTAAGGACTTGGTTCTGCTCAGAAAATGCGGCACCAGCTCAGCAGGTGGAGGAGGCCACGTCCATGAGATGCCCCTCTCCCCATCTCCCCATCTCCATCGGTTCCCTGCAGCATCTCCCTCCTCGTGCTTTTCTGCCTGAAAAAAATCAATATCCCAACAACAGGAAAAAAAGGGTGAGGCTTCTACTAAAGGGGCCAAGGGCAGTTTCCACGGGAGTTTTATTTAGCCCGAGCTGTTGGATGGACTCCGTGTGCCATTCCTTGCTTACGCGCCAGCCCAAATGAGGAAGAACACAGACACGAAGCCAAAATGATAATAAATAAGCTTCCACAACCTTAAAATATTTACAGCCCCAAAACGCGTTAACAGAGAACAGGGAGCGTGCCGAGGGTGCTGGCTCCAAATCTTTGGGCGGTGTTTGTTCCCATGTGGATCAAGAGACTCTTCTGTGCCTTCCCTTAGGATGGAGGCCGCAAAACCGATTTGTGGAAGCCGCACATTTGCAAAGAGGGCTCTAGAAATATTATTGAGAAATGTATTCATTCCCCAAAGCCTCGCTATTATTTTAAAGTGTAAATAAAAATAGCAGTATTTTCTTACACTGGAGAGCTCTAAAACTTTAGTTGGGAAGTATGAAATCATATTCTGCAACTGTAAAATTATGATTCATGGGTCTCTTTCCAACCTCGAAGTAGTTCTGTGACATAAAATGTGCAACTAAGTGTTTGCTTTTCATTTAAAAGGTCTCATTAAGACCAAAACCGAGCTTCTCCAGCCCCATAACAACTCTAACATGTCAGACCTAATAGGCCCTCTCCACCATGGGGTGCCATCGGAGGACACACAGACATCCAAAGGATGCAAGACCAACATACTTCTTGCTCCCAGGAACATCATTCCAAAGCCCCAGTTTAACAGAGGACTTAAACCTGAACTTACACCCATTTGTCTGCTGCAGAGGCAATGTCTCACCCCAGCCGACGGCACTTAAACCTGTCCATAAAACCAAGCACTTGGTCAGTGTGTTGCTGAGCCGCATTGCAGGATAGGGTCCCCATCCGCTGCCCTTAATTAAGAGTTCCTCTCGGTTTTAATAGGTGCTGCATCTGGCTCTGGCGTGCTGTGCTTGATTTGGATTTCATGGTCATTTTGTCATTTAACAGCACCGTGGAGATCTTTTATGCCTCTCTGTGCAACGCTGCTCTTTCTATAGATGCAACCCATTATACCGCATAAAAACACGGCACTTCTGCCCATCCTGGTGCAATTTGTTACCAGCAGAGCTGGTGGCATCCTCGTGGCTAAAACTGCTCAGAGCTCCTGGTTGTAAAGTTCTTCCTATAATAACTTTACCAAAATGTAGCTCTTCTGTCTGAAACTTGCAATGGGGTTTCTGCTGGGGGGTGGGATTCCGTTTATATTATAAAATAGCTAATTACACCTCGAAATTATTTGCAAGGCAGTGAGAATGAAAAAGCTGCATCTAATCATGAATCTGCATTAAGGCTGATACATATAACAGAAAGACACATCAGTGAAGTCTGTGTTTCATAGGGGAAACAGCCCCGTCTGGAAAGGAAAACAGTGAATTTTTAACTTTGTTTTGACCCCGGCTCAGCACCGCTGCAATAACTGGGATAAAGGAGAGAGTGCTGAGTGGCGTATTTGCTTAGGACAGCATAGCAAATATTATCCTTGCAGCAGCAAAGCTTTTGCACATTTCTCTATTTGGAAATGTTTCTTTGTCTCTCCCGGCCAGCCTTCCCGCAGCAGCGCTCGGTTGGAGCTCCTGCTTGTCAGTTGTCCCGGTTTTGGCTCCGAGAGCTCTGAGGTTTCAAGCTGAAGCTGGGAAACTCGCACTTGTGTGGTTTGGGGCGTATGGATGTGGAACCAGGGGATTTTCGCTCTGGCCCCGGGCTCCGCGGGGTTCCCGACCCCGGCAGTGTTGGTGTCGGAACTGAGCCACCGAACGCCACCACCCCTCCTCTTCCTTGCCTGTATTTTTGTTTCTCTGGCTGTGCCGCTGCCCACGAGCTCTTGCAGAATAAGGGTTGAAGGCAGCAATGCCCGAGAGCAAAACCAAGGTAATTATACAGTAAGTCGGCCCTCACATAACTTGTAAACTTTATGATCTGGCACTTTCGTGACGTATTTGTAACCCAGGGACAATGCCTGACCAGAAAGAAAAACCCAGCTATTCTGCAACGGGCAATTATGGGTATCAGCAAAATAAGAGATTTCCAAGAAATGCCTTTTGTTTTCCTCCTTGTTATCCACTGCAGAGAATGGCATTGGTACCGTTGTATCTCTTACTCTCCCTTTGTCTGTTCTATTGAAGCAAAATGTCATTTTTGACATTGGGCTGTAAAACAGAAGTTGCCGAAGCCTGTTATGAACAGCACACCTGCCATTCACACCTCGCTCTGGCCCGCTGCCTTCTGGAGAGCTGAGTTCGGTGCTGAATTCCTCCTGTCCCAGATACCCCAGGCATAATTACCCCATTTCTGTGGTGTCAGTACCTGACATTTGAGATATGTTAAAAAGAATCAGGCAGAAGACGGGTGAAGTTGTTTTCTAGAAGCTGCTCCCACCATATCCCCCTCCAAAATAAATGCTATATATATGGCAATATCCACTGATGAAATGAGATTTCTTATGCTTGTATATAGAACCATAGAATCATTTGGTTGGACGACAGCCTCAGGATCATCGAGTCCCACCATAACCCACCCCTGTCCCTGCCCCATGTCCTGAGAACCTCATCTCCATGTCCAGCCCTCCAGGGATGGTGACTCCAGCACTGCCCTGGGCAGCCTGTTCAATGCCCCACAGCCCTTTGGGGAAGAAATTGTTCCTAAATCCAACCTCAACCTCCCCTGGCGCAACTTGAGGCCGTTTCCTCTGCTCCTGGCGCTTGTTCCTGGGGAGCAGAGCCCAACACCCTCCATGCTACAACCTGGTGCTGGGATTAACCGCACCGGCTCATTTGGGCTCCAGACGTGTGTGAACAAGCCCGCACACCCCGTGTCCGTGTCACACTGAAGGCAGTGACCTAATTCATACCATTAAAACTACACTGTTTTTTCCAGGGCTGGACGCAGCACTGCTGGGTGCCCTGCGCTGTCTTCTCTGCTGAAGCCGTCGGGGAGCCAGGATGCTCTGCATCGCTCAAGGAGCTTTTACCATCTTGCAGGGATTATATTGCAGGCCAAGGCTCTCCGGCTGCGGCCCGCAGAGCTGCTCCTGTCAGGATGATGGACCATCTGCCGGTCCCCGACCCGTCACCCTCCCTGCTGCAGTAACCGTAGCCCGGTCTGCGCTTGTTTCAAGGCTTCCAGATGCTTTTTTTGCGTTACCACAGTAATAAAGCCCTACTCTGTGCTCCCGAGATTTGTCAGGTGCATGTAGTCTTGGTTCAACCTTGAGTAGGTGACACCCAAAGCCTTGATGGAATGAGTCCCTAAGATGAGCATCCTGGGGCAGGTAATGGACAAAGGGCTGCACTTAAAGAGGGGGGAGCCTCGCTGAGCCATGAAGAACCCACAAAGAAAATGGGAAGGAAGTTACCTGGCAACATTCCTGTCCAATTAAAGCAAATTTATTGTCATGTTGTTTCCTCAGTGCTGCCCTGTTATTAATTGTTAATGCGGCGGTGCGCTCTGGCCGCTGTGCGGGAGGGAACGGCTGAGAGAAGGAGAAGCTGCGTCTGAAAAGCGTTTTCTGTACAAAACCCTCCAAAGCGCTCACGCTGGCTCCGCTCTGCTCCTGGAACGAGGGGGCAAAACGATGGCAGAGCAACGTGAAATGTGTAGGACCCACGGGATTCTAAATTATAGTGGTGTGTACATATGAAATGCTCGCAGGAAAGGAGACAGCACGGGAATGTAAATTCGCAAAACACTGTTTAGGAATCTTGAGCTATTTTCTCTATAAATAGAAGCAATTCTCTGCTTCGTATTGAGACACGAAAACACTGCATCTTTGTATAATCACTGGTGCTTTTCTGTCTGCACCTGATCATATCGATCCCCTCTCCATTATTTAAGGAAACCCAGCACTGAATACATGGCACTAGCGAGTCTGAGCTATCAGAAGATGGACAGACATGAACTGAGAAAGCAAAAGGAGAAAAAAAGGGTAACCATCGGAACTGGAGCAGAGATGAGCATCTGGCACATTCTGTGCCATTGAGATGAGCCTTCTCCTGTGGATCAGCCTCTCCTGCCTGCTTTCCAGAGGAACAAATTGTTAAAATCACTCAGGAGAGGGCTCTGGGCTGGGGCTTCAAGGGCAGTGAGGGCAGCCGGAGCATCCGGCTCCTGCAGAGCTCCACAGCTCCCCAAGCCTCCCTGGCTGCAGAGCTCCGGGCTTCGCAGGCTCAAGCGAGACTGTTCAGGAAACTCCAACTGCAAGAGGTGAAGCCTGACGTGCAATTCGACGGTTGCGTAACTTGGGCTCAGCTCTCAAAGCCCTTACAGCTCACTTGTATTTCCATTAGTCAACGCTGGGCTAAATCCTGCACCCCCAGCTCAGGGCTCCCACTCCCGCTTTGGGAGAGCTCGTCCCTAGCGAGGGTAAAGCTCCAACTCAGGGAGCTGAAGACAAGACATCCAAACCCCAAAACAGCGACAGCGCTAAGCAAAAAGGCTTTTGCTATTTATTATATTCTCCTTTCAGCGTGGCAGAAGAAAACCTGGGTTTCCAACCCCTCTCCTGCAAAACAAAGTATTTCCAAATTCAGAAAGAAAGCAGCATTCATCAAACCTTGTGCTACATATCAGCAAAACCCCAGAGCTGTCCTGACAACATCTGGCCCTGTGCCACAGCCTCGCAAACACCACTGCCAGCGTTTGCAGAGCCACTGGGGCCTTGAATGCCTTTTTATTTAGGTGGCTGCTCTGGGCTATACTATATATTAAGGTTCCATTTATAGGTATTTTACAAAGTGTTAATAAATTTACAAAGTGTTAATAAACCTGGGTAATCATTTGTTAGTGTTTTTGATAGAATCCAACAGGGCAAAAACTCCCTATAAATGATCTCTAATGCCCTTCTAAAGCACATAAAGCTTCTAACGCAGGGTCACAGAGCAGATTACACAGGATCCCAGGTGGGTTTGGATGTCTCAGGGAAGGAGACTCCACACCCGCTCTGGGCAGCCTGGGCCAGGCTCTGGCACCTCCCAGCAAAGAAGTTTCTGCCCATGTTCAGGTGGAGCCTCCTGTGTTTCAGTCTGTGCCCGTTGCCCCTCACCCTGGCGCTGGGCACCACTGAACTGAGTCTGTTCCATCCTCTGACACCCCCCCTGAGCTATTGATCATTGATCACATCCCTCTCAGCTTCTCTTCTCCAGCTCAGCAGCCCCAGCTCTCTGTGTCTCCACATCAAAGATGCTCCAGACCCCTCAGCATCTCTGTGTCCCTCCCTGGACTCTCTCCAGTGATTCCTTGTCCTTAAACTGGGGAGCCCAGAACTGGACCCAGAACGGCAGATGTGGCCTCCCCAGGCAGAGCAGAGGGGGAGGGTTCACCTCCCTGACCTGCTGCTCACACTCTGCCTCACGCTCCCCAGGCACCATTGGCCTCTTGGCCACACGGGCACATTGCTGGCTTGTGGTCAACGTGTTGCCAACCAGGACTCCCAGGTCCTTCTCCGCGATGCTGCTCTCCAGAGTAGGTGAATCTGTGCATGTCTCCAGCACACAGAGCATTTGTGAAAAGTACTGAGTCCAGGTTTGGAAACGAGCAATCACGACCTCTTTGCATGATGAGAAATTGCGTCCCAGGGCCGGCACTTCCCCAGGCTCCTGTCAGACCACGGCATGGCCGTCCTGCCCCCTTCCTGCCCCGCACCCAGAGGTTCCTCCAAACTGGTGATGTCACGGTAGCTAATGGGCTTTAATTGTGCCTTTCCACTTAGTAGCAAGAAGCTGAAAGCTCATTATACACTGGCCTTGCGGCTATTGAGAACAGCTCTGGCTCCTTAAAGACTCTCTGATGGGCAGAGTTTTTCTGAGGAGAGCAAGAAAAGCCAAGTGGGGTCGGACCAAGGAGGCAGCTGTGGGTGCTGGTGGGTGAGCAGAGAGAAGAGGGAGATGGTTCCCCACTTGATTTCACCTCTGGTTTGTGCCCCTGGGGTTTGCTGAGTTACAGGTGGGCTCTTCGCAGTTAAAGACCCTAAATGCATTTCTTTTTGTGTGTTTTCCCGGTCACCTTCTGAACCCGTGTGATCTTTCAGCACTCGCAGCATCCCAGCAGCTTTCCCAGCAGCTCCTCGCTGGGGCTGGGGGCCGTTCCTCCATCGCCCCCACTGCCATGGCCTGAAGGATCCGCTTCGAGCTGTCAGAGAGGGAGGTGGGAGGAAGGGCCGCAGAGACACCATGAATATCTCACTCCAAACACCTTTTTCCAGCCAATTTTACACCTTTCAGTATTTATCCTTAGACCTTATTTCCAGAGGTGAGTTGGGAAAATGCCATATGAGGCAATACAAAAGCCTTCCTAAATTCAATCTAAATGACTTTTTACTGCTCCTCCTTATCTATTTACTCTCGCTTGCTCTGTCAAAGAGGAAATTAGATCAGTTTGGTGTGATCTAAACACATTTGTGGCAGCTGTGAGTCACCGTGCATCTCAGGACCGTCCTTCCTTATCAGACCGGTAGGTACACAGCGACAAAGGTTAATGTCTTCACAGTTAATCTGAGTAATACCAGCCACTGTTTATTACCCAGAAATCAGAAAATCTCGTGGAAAGCTACAGATTCCTCCATGTTCAGAGTGGCCCTGGACAAGCCCTTGGACACGCTGGGCTGTGATCTTGGTCTCTCCAGTCAAATCTCTCTTCCAAGTCCATTGTAGGGTGGAAGTTAGTGGTTGATAACCCAGCAGTCACACAATCAGCGCTAATTGCTACGCTCCCCTCGTGGAACAAAGACACTGCAAAAAACGGATTAAAAGACTTCTTTAGGAGAACAGTAGCTAATTCACAGATTCCTGTAATTAGCATTTCCCTTGTTTGGAAATGTAAATGTTCCAAAAATATGTTCATATCAGTAGAGTATGAACAAGAAATTTTGAAGTCTCCTAATTCCTTGCGTGTCCCTAACAGGATATGCGTTAATACGGATATATACGGCTCGAGAATTTTTCGCAAGCTAATCAAATCCATAGGTAGGATGGACTTTTTTTGGCTCCATTCATGGAGAAGCTGTACTCTCTAATGTTTTTCTATCTCACGGGATCTATTTACACGTGTATTCAGGCAAGTAACTTTTTTCCCAGAAACTTCTGGTGGCCATTCAAGATCAGTTAGCAGAAGATGTTGGTCTGAGTCAGCAGCCTCATGAAGGAAGCTCTGTCGAGTTTTTGGAATGTTGGCACAAAATTTCTGCCAAGACTGTACATAAAATGAACATAAAAGCCCTTGGAAGCTGTGTGTTTCTCCACCTTTTCCTCAGCACTTCAAAGGAGCTGTAATGGCAGAGAGCTTGGTGCGGGCAACAGGGCTGGTGATCCTCGGTTTCCATTTCCAGTGTCGAAATGCTGCCTGAAAACATTTGGGTTTGTTTGTTTGGGGTTTATTTTCATCAAAAGCTGAAGCTGTGGTTTAATGTAATGAAAAACGATGTCTTTGTTCTCTCATTTTGGGTGCTCTTCCTGCACGATGGAAGCTTCACCACAAGTGTTGGTGAAGCTAAATCTCCATCCACATCAAACCGGCAGTGCGGTTTGGGGCAGCTCTGCTTTGTTCTCAAGGTGTAGCCTCTTGCCCATGGACATGTTGAACTGTTGTTCAGAACTGGATTTCTGTCCGTTAGGGATTGTTTACAGACTGAACAGCAGCGATGACACCCTGGAAATTTCTATACGTTCCCAGTATCATTCATCATCTCCAGACAACCTGGAGGAATTGAGGAGGCAAGTCACTGGGAAATGTCCTTTGCTGGCTAATCATAGACAGGGCTAAAATGCTGCCCTGCTAGTCCCCAAGTTCTCTTTCTTTTCTTAGATGCACACAGGAAAATGCAACTATATTTAGCAAATCTCGTATTTAAGATCTCATAGTCTTTGAAGTGCTAGTCCTTCACCAGAGTTATTCTGCTTTACACCTGCAGTCTCCAGCCCTTCTCCTCCTGCCAGCTTGTTGGTTTGGGGAACAAACCTGGCACCTTGACTTAGCCCTCCTGTGAACAACCGGTTCTGCTCTGCTCCTGCAACAGCCGTGCACACAGGTCCATGGGCTTTGCCTCCAGGACCACACTTGTGCAGAGCCCCGAGGACTCTCCAGGCGCATTTTCCCAAGTTAGAGGTTGAGCGTGCAGCAAAGCATCTCAGATAAAGGTGCCAGCATCAACCCAGCCAGGGCATTACCCTCCTGGGACTGAGCACAGCGGGACAAGCAAATTACTCGTCATTAATTCTTGTACTGGGAAGTTGCATCATGATGTGCAGGAGGCCACAGAGGAGACACCGAGCTCTGACTCAACAGGATCGGTGTCCCCGCGCAGGACAGGGCTGAGGACGCTGCATTATTCTCAGATCCAGTCTTCCAAGCAACTTCTAAGCAACTTCCCCAGAACAACTCATGATTTCCTTCCCGTATAAGGTTTCAGGGACAACCCAGGAGCCGCGTTTCTCCAAGGAGGGACAGAGTTCAACTATTTTTATTTTTTTCTATGATTTCTGCAGACTTTGTTTGCAGTTGAGATTACTTGGAAATAGCATTCCTAGAAAAACAATGCCTCAGATTGACCACTTCTTCCAGGGCCTCTAATCTCTTGCTTTCTGCCCGGTATCTTTTGGCTCGAGTTTCATTGTGAAGTTTCAATACGAGCAGCTTCCAAAGCGCAGGATACAAGTCGCCATCCAAAAAAGCGCAGCTACAACTGCAGACAGGCATCCAGTAAATAACGCTGCGGAGGCAGCGGCTTGCACTCTCGGGGCCAAAAGCAACCCTGGGGTAAAGGCCACTGAGTCAAATAAAGCGGTGCTGCTCCGCTGAGGTGCTGGCCCCGTCTCGCAGCAGATGTCGGGGATTATTCTGATGCGCAGCGTCACGCGGGCACAGCAGATTCACATTACGGGGTCAAGCTAATACCAGCACAGCTTCGTTGGAGTCGGCTCTCTGCCTGCTCCTGGCTTTACACTGAATGCCAAATTCAAACAGAATTTGCCGATCTGCAGGCACCCAGGAATGGGCTCTCCAATAATTCAGAGGTTTAGGCTCCTCCTGCCCCCTGGTGAAGCTCTGGGCTCTGTGACCCCACGGTGTCACATGCCACCCAAAATCTTGAGAGCCGCCCCCAGTTCCACAGGGGGAAGCACCTGCGCTCACCTCCATCCCCCATCAGGGCGATTCCTGCATCCCAGATGCCTTCAGGAACCGCTCACCCCCTCCATCCTCGGAGGGTTCTGTGGTCAACCAGACATCATCACACCATGGCATTAAAGGGCAAAAATAATCAGATGCCTTAGCAAAAGCGCCTTTCCCAAGGCTGCTGAGGGCTCCTGCAGCTCTGGCACTGGGAGGCAGCACCAGAGACACAGGCAAGGAAACGCGCTCAGCCCTGTGCCTCAAACCCTGTTTAATCCCTTCCCCTCCCTCCACAGTGGGAGCGATGCCTCTGTGCATCTTGGAGAAGAAAAGCTCTCCATCACATTGAAATGCGAAGCTT
Organism: Patagioenas fasciata; assembly: GCF_037038585.1. NCBI lineage: Eukaryota > Metazoa > Chordata > Aves > Columbiformes > Columbidae > Patagioenas > Patagioenas fasciata. Next base: position 1,026,936 of record NC_092544.1, on the reverse strand, counting down.
CCTCATTAGAATTTAATTTGCACCGATATAGAGAAAATTATCATGTCAGTGCAGAGAAAAGAAACAGTGATTCAGGAGAGAAGCTTTGTGATAAATTGTGCCAAGCACTTTTGTCACTGTAGGCTGAAATGAAGATTTGGCTCGGGGAGGTTGGTACGTGGCTTCATAATGACCCTCCATGGGAGGGACAGATGGCCCCAGTGACAGCGTGAGCCCCTCCTGGTTTTTTCTGAGTAGCTGTAACGGTTGTCATGGCAAACCCCATTACAATAACACCCACAAATATCTTTTCAATTAATTCCTCAAAAGTCTAAAAAGTGGGACACATTTTTCATAAGTGACAGTGACACCTGCGTCGGTATTTTCGTGGTGCATTGTTCTCCTGCCAGACGCTCCACGTGCAGCGGGTGGAAGGTGTCTCAGAAATAGGAAATCTGTCAGCTGGGAGTGTTGTTAACCCTTTTCCAGCCCTCCAGCAAGGCTACTGAGGAAGCTGCTGGAGATACCCGAAGTGGAACGTCTCTATCCCCATCACTCCTCCATAAGGGATGGAGACAGCACTTTCTTAGCGGAGGTGCCAAGACCCAGTGAGACCAAGCACCAAACCAAGGAGCTATTAAGGTGCCTCCTTCCCACCTGAAAGCACCGGAGGTGCACAGTCAAACACTCTCTGGCTGTCAGTGGCCTGGAGCCGGAGGAAAAGCCACCTCTGCAGCAGCCGGAGCCAGAGCTGGAGCCCTGAGTCATTCCCCAGGCTGTGGGAAACCGTCTCCCCTAAGCTGGCTGGGCTTTCCTGTCCTTCCCACCTTGTTTCTACAGTAGCGTGTCCAGACCTGATCTTTTTGCTCAGTGCAACTGCTGTTTTTCTTTATTATTTCTACTCACTTTCTTCTCTTTTTCGAATGGTCTTCCATCTTTGAACATCTGATTCCTCATTTGGAAAGACAGACGTTTAATAATTATAGAATCATGGAACCATTTTGGTTGGAAGAGACCCTCGATCATCGAGTCCAACTGTGAACCCACCCCTGGCACTGCCCCATGTCCCTGAGAGCCTCATCTCCACACCTTTCAAACACCTCCAACTGATGCAAATCCACACTGCTCTGAGCACATTGCCCCACGTCTCCCCGGTCTTCCTCCCCTCGCATTGCTCATGTCGCCACATCGTTCTGGAGAAGGAGCTTTTCTCGTTCTCTCCGAGCCCGCCTCGCAGACACATCATGAATTACAGAGCTCCCTCGCTTTGATGTCTCTAGTGCTTTGGGCTGAGTTTGTCCATTGCTCCATTCCCTGCTACACTGGGTTATCTTGTTCGAGGCATGGGGATATGGAGACATGGGAAAGGTTCTTGAAGAGGAAAATGCAATTACAGACGAGAGGCCTCTCCCTGGGGTGAATCAGAGCACTTTGGCGCTCATGATGTCCACCCTGGGCAGCATCGCAGCCTCTAGATCCGGATGCTCTGCTGCCCGCATCCCCCCTGCGGGACGGGACCAAGGCGCATTCCCCCGCTCCAAACCCACACCCCCATGGGCCAGGAGGAGCTGCAGGGAGCCCTGATCCCCGTGGGGATGGTTTTGTGGGCAAGCCCAAGGGGTCTGAAGCTCAGCTCCAAATGAGATGGATGGTGACAGGGGGCGGAGGGAGGAGTCCCGTGGCAGGGTGACAGTGGCCCAGCCTTTAACCCGTGCTCTGCAGCTGAAGGGCTCTTGCTTGCAGAGATAGTCCAGGCTCACTGGCTCAAAGCCCTGCCTGCTGCCCCCTTCCAGCCATCATTTCAAAGCACTTTCCTCCGCTTCACTTTTCTTAATAACAATATATTAAAAAAATCCTGGACAGAAAAAAAATGCTTGCCCTGTTCAGGCCTATTCATTCCCAATGGTTTTGTCCCAGAATAAACACAGACATGTTTTGAAGCTTGTTGTGAAAGGAGATTAACTCTAAAATCTGCTTCCTGGCTTTGAAGGCTGCAGACCAGCATGGCTTTTATTATTAAGTAGTCATTAGACTGAGTGACATATAGAAAGAATAATTGCTTGGCGTGTTTGAAGGTTGAAGGATGTTAATTAAGAAGTAAAATGTTTGTTTTCTCTTGCTCTGAACAAAGCAATCCGAGGGCTGGTGTTGTGCCGGCGTTTCCTCCCGAGGGGCAGCTCTGATCTCACCCTCCCAGGGCTTTGGGAATGCGAGTGTCTGCAGCAGCTCCGCTCCCAGCGCTGCGGCCGCGGCCCCGGGCTGATCCGCTGCCCCACGCCGAGGGGGATGAGAACCGGGCATGTCCGGCCCTCCTTTCTGCAGCTCTGCAGGTTCAAGGTTGGATGGCAACAGCTGTCAGAGCAAACCCAGAGCGGGCTGGCCTTGCGGGAGCGCGGCGGCAGCTGCCAGGCCATGGAGAAGATGGAGAGCGATCGAGCAGCAGCGTCGTCTCCACGGGGGCTCAGCCCCGTGGCACGGAGGGTTCTGAGGGTGCTGCAGAGCACTGAGGGCGTTTGTTTGCAGGAAATAATAATGGGAGGGATGGCTGCCCTGCTGAGTACAAGATCCTGACCAGGCTGGGTTATATAAAGCCACCGTCTCCCTCGGGCGCCGCACCAGCAGGGTAAGGAGAGATGCGGTGACCTTTTGGCAGTGACACATCGGGAGAGCTATGTGACTAAATTCAGCTCTGCCGCGCTCCTGCCTGCCGACGTTGCACATGAGAAATGCCGTGGTTGGCGCTTGCAGATCGCTTGGAAAATACGTCCCACAAAAGGGGACAGGAACGTCACATTATGACCCGCTGGGGAGGCTGTCCCCATGTGTCACCTGTGTGGGAAGATGAGCAGCTCAGGGATACAACCATGGTTAGGGAGGCAGAGCGACTGAGCTCAGCTCTCATTGTTCCTTTTGGGCCGCTTCATGGTCCAGGCTCTGGAGAAAATCCCCCTGCAATGCAGTCAGTGTTGCCAGGCTGGTGGAACTGGGGGGTTGTTTCGGCTTGGGGGGTCCTACTCCATGTGTCACGATGCAGAAGGAGGTGAGGATGACGCCTCAGATCTGTCCTTCTCAGTGCTCCCTTCCCCTCCCATCCTTGCAGCCCCGTTGTCACCAGTCAGCATCCCTGTGACACCCGCCCGTGCCTGGGGAAGGACAAAAACACAGCAGGGCCAAACGGGGCAAAACGGAGCGGGTGGCACCAGCAGAGTGGTTCAGAACAGGAGTAGCAACTTGGATTTCATTGCAGCACTTGGATCATCATTTTGGTGGGACATGCATGGAGATGGCACAGGTACGGCACCAGGGCCATACATCGATGGTGCAGGAATGACACCGGGGCCATACATCAATGGTCCAGGTACAACCCATGGCTCTAACCTTACAGCTCGTAAAGCTTCTGTGATGATGTGACCGCTCAGCCCCCCTGCTGCCCCGCACCTTGTGGGTGATCATTAGTACCTGTATGGGGTTTATGGGCAAAACTTTGGTGGGGCAAGGGAGTGGGAAAACCAGCTGGGAACATTGCAAGACAAGGAGAGAAAACTGTTCTCAATGCTGCTGGAGGGTCTTTATAGATACTATAAAGTTTCCCTCAAAAAATTAAGCTTCAGGTTGAAGCCATTCTCAACACAGAGAGCAGAAATAGCCTCAACTTAAGACAAGTAGGAAGAAATAAAAAATGAACTAGTGTTAAGATGGACCTGGTCCTTTTCTGGAGGGAACCGTACAGCACTTCTCCCCCTGAGAATACGGAACGGGACGTGAAAACCAGCGGGGCTGTTTTGAGGCCGGTGAGATCGTTTCCCAGGCTGCAGCACAGGCTTTCCCAGGGCTTTAACCCTGCGTGCTCCCGCCTTTTTTCTCTTTTAGCTCATCTAAAAATCCCCTGGTGAACTGTAAGCTCATCAGATATTACACTCTTTAAGGAGAAAAAAGCTTATAAAACCAAGACAACATATTTCCTGACCTAGCAAAACAAATCGCTCGCACCCTGCTGGAAGATCTTTGCAAGAAGGGTCAGCTGCTGCCCCACACAATGCAGATCTTGAGGGAAACACCTGTTTTCCCATTAATTGAGGTTATTGAGCAACCAATAACAGCTTCTGCAGTCCTTGCAATTAAACTCCTGTTACTGGTGTCACTCAACAGGTGCTGCAGGACTCCAGGTGCATTAAGGTGCCCTCAAAGGTAGGAATTTCGAATTGTTTTAGTAGGTAAACAGGCAAATGGCTAAGGGAGGAGGAGTAAAGGTCAGGGCATGATCCTGGAGCTAATCTCAGCGAGGCAGCTGTGCCCGCGCGGGGCACGGATCAGCCGGCAGTGGAAACTCTGAGCCCGCTGCCTGATTTATCCCGGGAGGAATTTGCTGCACTTGGGGTAGGACTGCGTTGCCTTTTCTAACTGCACCAAGGAGCTTTGACGCTCAAATCATCTTATGGGAAAATAAAATATCAGCCAGGGATTGCCCTGGAGGGGTTCTCTGGTGTGGGTCTCTCTGGCATCTGTTGGTGTTTGTCCCCCGGTGGGCGTGAATCGTCCTGTGGCTGCGCTCTGAGTTCACCCCTGTGCTCTTCACCATGAGCCGCAGGTTTCCTCCCTCCCTTCGCAGCACTGGCTGTGTTTGAGGGTCCCACCAGCAGCCCCAGTGTCCCCTCCCTCCCCACAGGCCACGTTCCCGACACGTCGTTTTCCTCTCCTTGTTCACATCCTCTCTCGTACGTTTATTTCTCTCATAAATCCCATTGCCACTTGTGTTCAGCTTCAAATCCACCACCTTCTCTCTCTTTTCTTCCTTTTCTCTGCATTTGCCCAAACGGTTCTTTCTATGCCTTATTTGTGCAGCCGCCTATCTACAGTGCCTGGCACTGGTCCCTGCTGAATTGAGGGCTATTTTTTCAGACCAGCTTGTCAAATTCATTTTGGATTCAGATCCTGTGCTCCAACACGTTTGCGGTTTCTCCCAGCGGGTGTCATCCCTGGATTCGGTGAACAGACTCGGCTGTCGTGCCAGTCGCCCTGACCTGTTGGTGCAGGCACAGCCCAGAGCTGGAATATAATACAATATAATATAATATAATATAATATAATATCATCAAGCACCTGCAGAGGACGGTGTCTCGAGCTCAGCACAGCAGCGTTCCTGCTCCCATGTTGCAAGCAGACGCTCACACAACCAGCACAGAGCCGTAAATCTTTGGGTGATTTCTCAAGTCTCTTTGAACATGCCACTGATGTTTGCAGCTCATTGTACGTGCACATCTGTGGAAGCAGTTTTTTACCTGTAGGAATGTGACTGTCCTTTGCAGAAAGCAAATACCTGCAGGATGCCAAAATGTCCTGCCAAAAATGCCTGTATAGCTTATTTTGGGGTGCTGGCCAAAACATCAGAAATAGTGTCATTGATTTCAGTAAAGCGGTTGCACGTCCTGCCTGACGCACACCTTGTGAATAATCGGGGAAAAATGTTGCGGGTGACAAAAGAAACAAGTTTTGTTTGCACTTGCTAAATAAATGAAGAGTGAAGAAAGCCGCATGTTTACCGGGCGTGTTTACAGTGCAGAAACAGAAAAAAAGGGGTTCAGTTTGCAATAGGCTGCACGTAGTGAATTATTTGCCTGACTAAGATTTATAGGAGTGAAAACGAGTGTGAACAATGATGGTTTAGAAGAATGGCCAAGCCCTTCGTTCCACAGAGCCGTTACTGTAGCTGCATTGAGGATGGCAGAAAGGAAATACATGGTGATGGCCATATAATTCATCTGAAAATAAGTCAGTCCTTTTATTGCCTTTTAAAGTCACTTTTTGGCCCTCCGTTAAGTTCCTATTCAAAAAGCATCTGTGAGTTTTTCTCATACATCCTTTTAGACTTGGCAAGAGCCAGCCTAAATTTTAATTTGCCTGGATTGATCAGTTTGACCACTGCAAACCGTCCCAATCGTTGCTCGAGGTGGCTGCAGTACCTGACATGCAGCTGCTGTCGTGTACCCGAGTCCTTCTGTGCATCCTGAGCACACTCAGTCCTTGGAGCCTCCTTTGCAAAGCTGGCTCCAAAAATCCCCAGAGGAATTTGCTCCAATTCATCAGCATCGCTTGGCTAACGAAGTGTCTGTAAACAGACGCACAACCTTCCCTGCAGCCAGCGGGAATTGTGAAACACGAACGTTGCGGCTCAAATGCCAGGATTATCTCTTGCTATCCACATCCTGATAGAACTCCTCCTGGGTAAAGTTCAGCATGTCCACCTTCTGGACTGACAGAGCTCCCATGTGATTTCTATATGGACAAGGATGGGGTGCAAATAGTCTCCTACCCTGTTTCCCCCAAAATAAGACCTATCCAGAAAATAAACCCTAGCATGATTTTTCAGGATTTTTGAGCATGATCAAAATATAAGCCCTACTCCAAAAATAAGCCCTAGTTACAGTTCATTTAAAAAGTCAACTTAAACGGTGTCCTGACATCTATACATGTAAGAAAGTAAACATCTTTTGGAGCAAAAATTAGTACAAGACCTTGTCTTATTTTTGGGGAAACAGGGTATGTGGCCACCTTGGTGTGCTGGCCCCAGGGGTGAGAGGGGACAGACTGTCCCCTGGATCCCAGCTCCATCAGGCCCCTCTGGCTCCAAGGATGACACCTTAAGCCATATCTGTTTTGCAACATGTGTCCTGATACTGGAATGACACTGATACGGTTGCCATGACAGCTTGGTCTCCATCCAAGGATGGCACGTTGAACGGAGCCTTTTGTTTCTCCCATAGCAGCCTGTAAACCACCGTAGCAGGCTGCACCGTGGGCTCCCACCAATGCAACGTGTGTGCCCACCCAGGTTCCTAAATCTGACGGACATCTCCTCCTCGAAGGACCGTGGCACGGTGTTCAGGTGACGGGGTTGGTCAAAACCCCAGCATTTTGCACTTGGAAGCCTCCCCCTTCCCACTCCCTTGGGTTTATTCCGGAGGGAGAAGCCAGAAGCCCGCGCTGGCCCCGGGGTTGCAGTTTGCTGCGTTGCTACCTGCTGCTGTTCCGCTGCAGTGAGGTAACGCTGCACAGAGCACACGCACCGACACAGGCACCTGCATCTGCATCGGGCGAACACGTGCAGGGCTGGCGGGGGGTGAGCTGCTGGGGAAGCTCGGTGCTCAGGCACCCTCACCTCGCCCGCTCCTGCAGCCCCGGCCCTGGGCAGTGCGGATCGCACGGGCTGTAACGCACAGAAACAGCTAGGACTTGGGAAACTCTAAAAAATGGGGCTTTTTGCAAGTCACCGAAGCTGAAGCAGAGTCTTGTGTAGGGTGAGCTGGTTAAACTCTCGGACCACTGCGTTCACCCTCTTTAGCAGGCGCTCCCCCAGGACCTGCCACCACTGTCCTTGTCCCTCCTGGTCTCTGACTGACCAGGGAGGAGTCGTGGGGCCTGGGCTGGGTCTATTCCTCCTGCACTCTGGCTTTGGTGTCCATTCTCTGCCTTTTCCTCTTGTTCCCTCTCAAGGACAGGTCCCCACCATTCCTTCCTCCCCTTCTCTATCTTCCTCAGAGTTTTGGAGTCTCTCCCTGCCTCAGCCCCTCTCCATCTCATTCCGATATCATCCTGACCCTCTGCAGCACATCTCATCTCTCCTCCCATCCCCTTCCCTCTCCTGTACGGCTGCTCCACTGGAACAGCCCCCACTGGTGTCATCCCTTTCCCCCCATCCTGCCTCTCCCCTGCACAGCACGGGGATGCTGCCATGGCAGGAGAGCTCGAGGATGGATCAACATCAACCGCAGACTTCTAGGCGGATGTTTCTGCAGCACCCTTCAAACCTCTCCTGCAAACAGGCAGTTGCTTTATGTCAAGAAAGGCGGTGTGCCTGGCAGTGTCTGATCTGCATGAATACAGCCTGCGAGAGTGATGGAGCTCGGAGGTTTGTTGCCACTCCAGTAAATAAAAAACAAGCCCTTTTATCATTTTAAGTGTCTTGTTTTTCATCTGGAGGTATGTGGCATTCAAACAGGGCAATAAACTTCAGTCTCTCCTCTTTAACGGGCTCTGCCCTGTAAAGTGCAGCCAGACCTACGATTCCAAGATTCATGTGATGCGGGGGTCAGGGAGGGCTCAGTCTTCATTAGCAGCGGTAAAAAGCCAGCCCTGCCTCCCTCTTCCAGGCAATTCCCAGCTCTGGTGTGGCTAAAGGGAGAGCATTAACTGGGAGACAATATCCCCGGGCAATAGCTTTCCACAAGACACGGAGGGGAAATCCCTCTCCATGCATCCCCCGGCACTGGTTTGTACCCACTGTCCCGATGCTTCGGTCACCCCAGCGCAACCCAGGTCTAGTGGTCATAATGAAAGAGGGCAGCTTGGTCCACCAGGTAAGGCACAGGTTTGGGGCCCCTAATTAGTAAAAGTCTGTTTACCCAGCTCCGAATCGTTTAACAAACTGTTTCTTCATTTAGCTTTCTGTGTTGGATGAGAGGGGAGGGAGAGTTACTTGGCATGGGGAGGAGGGGATGAGGGTGCTGGAGAAGCTCTGGGAGAAGGAAGAAACACATCAAGGCTGCCTGTCTTCCCCATCCCAAATTACAGCACCCAGAGAGGAACACGCCGGGGTTGGGTAAGAGTAATGCAGCCCGCCGCCTCATCTTGGAGTATTTTCCTTTGCCTTGGGTGAGTAAATAATAATCTGTTTTGGAAAATGTTTTGAGAGACACTGTCTAGTGCAGAGGCTGTGGGAGGAAAGATGAGCGCTGAGACAGACGGATGGACACAGCCACCGAGCTCAGCTTCGAGGAGCTCTTAGGTTGGGAGAGCTGCTGGAGATGGATGGAGAGCTTGTGGGGATGGAGAGCTTGTGGGGCCACCTCTAAGGGAGTCTTCATCCACACAGTTTGGATTGTAGCCCCCCAAGGACCTGCCGAGGGTCCTTTTTCCGATGGGAATGGTGACAGGCAGAGGTTTGCTGTAGCATTCTCTGCCCACAGAGCAAATCTCAGGTGGCAGTATCACTCTCCTTGCTCTTCATCTACCGACACTGCCATGTGCTCTGCACTCTCATGAGCAAACCTGTGGCTGATGAAGAGACGGTGCCACCACCGGCAGAGATGGTGGCGGTGCTGACAGAGCGGTCCCACCTGGGCACACTGGCACGGGGGGAGTGAGAGGGAGGGGAAAGAGTTAATTCAAAAGTATAGGTTAGTGAGGCCAGCAGATGGGAAGAGGAACAACATCAAACCGCATGGATGATGGGTGCAGTTGTCAGCATGTAGCAGAAACTGCGGTCAGGAAGATGGAATTATGTAGGAAATGGAAGGAGGCACACAGCAAGGAGCATGAGGTAGGTTTGCACTATTGATTTTAGATGTCTCAAGGCTGGATGGATGCCTCAGCCAGAGCCAGACCCCTGAGCTCCCTCCACATCAAGGCAAAAGCCCAAGTGGTCCATTGGGCAATGCATCTGCTGAGCTTTTGGTAGGGGGAAACGCTCCCCGTTTCTGTCCCTTGGCTGCAGGTGGAGACTGAGGATGGAGCACCCACAGCAGTTATTGCATTCCTGCTCTTCCCCTCAGGGTGCAAAGCCTCATACAACAAGATAGTTTTGCAGCCACAGTCCAGCTGCAGTTTGACCACGGACAAGCTGAGAGGACATCGGAGTCTGAGCCTGTGTCTGGGGGCTCCTCGTACTTCAAAGGGCAGGAGGCAGGACCACCCTCCTTCCAGCAAAGCGACTCTCCAAACAGCTGTAGAGCGGAGAGAAGCCAAACCAGAAACCCTACCAGCCCTGACTATATGTGATCTATGTGCAGTTTAATGTTTGATGGCTAATGTCAAAGAGAATTCAGCTAAAGGCAGGAAGAGAAACCCAGGGAAAACAAGGGTAGCCGTGCAGGGAGCCAGCTTTATGACTAATGTTACCTTCTGAGTAATGCTCAAACCGAAACATAAATAACAATAAATCCAGTTCCACTCCATCCGGCGGACAGAGCAGAGCCCACTTTGCTTGGCCAAAACAGGCCCCAGTGTTTAACCACAAGAAAATCCTCCTGAAGTTTTATTACTTACTGTAAGGACTGTAAAAGCCCCTTGGTTAGGAAATATAGCTTCTCGTGGATTTACAGCATGAGCGCTTGGACAGGCTGTTTCCCATTCAGCTGCGTTTCCAGAGGTGGGACGAGACGGGATGCTGGTTATCCTGGGGGATGTATTTCCATGTAAGTTTGTGCCCAGTCCCGTTCCACCAGCTTTCCCTGAGACCCCCAGGTATTGTGTCATTTTAATCTCTGAAACCAGAGGCCAAACAGCGTCTCGCTCATGCTGCTTTGCTGCTGGACGCGTGTCTGGATGGGGATGCTCCATTCCCACCTTCATGAAGCCCGGAGCTCCCTGGGCACCATCCTCCCTCTGCAAAACCTTGTGGGACCTCCTGCAAAACATCCTCAGTGCATCTGAATGACTGCTGCATTTGGTTTGCTGACACCTTTGGGACACCGTGGCGTTTTTTTTGGATCACAGATTGCTTCGTCTGTTTAAAAAAGGTGCATTTTTGCCAAAGAATGACATCTCCGATGGCTCGGGGTAGATGGAGGCTCCTCCGTGGCGGAACAGGGTGGTCAGCTGAGGGCAGGTGGCGGAGTGTCCTGGGGGATGGAACTTGGCATTTCTTTAGAGAGGAAGGTCCAGAGGATGCACGAGGCACTGCAGAGCATTTCTGGAACTGGGAAAAAAGAAGTCTTGTTGGTTTTCAGCCCAGAATTCTCAGAATTTTGATTTTCTATGAGAAAAACATTTAGTTTCTCCCAATCCTCTCCCGGGGGATGGGAGTTGTGCTTTTTCTGCCTAGCTCTATGACCTCCCCATTTCTAATCTCTCTGCACTGTGTTCTGGGGTAATCACGGGGCTTCCAGCCCTCCCAGGTGTGGGGACACCAGACCAGGTGAACCCAGCCAGCGGTTCCTGACGCACCAGAATGAGGAAGAAAATGCCTGAAATGCTGTGTGTTGTGATCCTTGGATTTTGGGAGACAGTATCATAAATGGGTGATTAGTGGAGCTGCTAAGGAGAGGTTGGCTTTCTCCCCTCCCCTGGGAGGTATAAATCCAAGTGCTGTCCATAAGAAATGCAAGATAATCCTTCTGCTTCTCGTGCGTAGCCAGAGAACCTCATCCAGCGGGCACTGACTTTGAGGAGAGACGATGCTCGGTGGGAGAGAGTCCAGAGACGATCTGCGAACGTGATCAGAGGTCTGGAAAACACGACCTGAGGGGAAAAGGCTGCGAGAAGCCGGACTGTTTAGTCTAGAAGGGAGGGCAGACGTGATAACAGCCCTCAGCTATGCAGAGGTTGCTGCAGAGGGAGGGGAATAAACTGCTCTCCACGTGGCTTGGAACCAGGGAAGGGTCATTTAGAGTCATTTAGGAAGAACACCCTGATGGGAGAGCAGGGGAGTGCCAGGTTTGGCCATGGAGGAGGTTTGAGTCTCACCTGTGGTTGGGGGAGCTGGCCAGGCTGGTGCCCAGTGGGGACATGGGGGGACATGAGCTGGCTGATGCCACCTCCTGGGGTCTCCCTGTGCTCTCGGATAGACCTTTCAACCCGCAGTTCCTCTTCAGACAGGTTGGTAGGTGAACCCCACCAGATATCACTGTGATGCCCACGAACGCCAGGACACGGTCACGGGTCCCTGAGCTCCTCCTATGAGCAAATGTATAGGGACCAAGAGGAGGAGCAGGGACCAGGCACCTGCTGAGCCCCGGCCCCACCACAAGTCCTGATGCGGGGAGGGCAGCAGGGGCCGCAGAGGAAGAACAAGTCCCCACGTGTGTCCGGGCAGGGACGGCTGAAGCTGCAAAATCTCTGCAAAGGGGAGCGGGGGGCATTTCTAATGCCTGCTTCACCTGTCGTGATCCCAGCCATGGCAAAGCATCTCTGGGGGTGGATGCAGAATAGAATCACAGAATCATTTCAGTTGGAAGAGACCCTCAGGATCATCGAGTCCAACCGTAACCTAACTAGCACTAAACCATGTCCCCAAAAGCCTCGTCTAAATGCCTTTTAGACCCCTCCAGGGATGGTACTGCACCACCACCCTGGGCAGCCTGTTCAATGCCCCACAGCCCTTTCCATGGAGATATTTTTTTCCAGCCCTCGTGGAGAAAGCATCAGTGTCTGGAGCCAGCACAGAGAGCCTGTGTTCTGAGGCCTGGGAAGGACGTGTGGCTCTGCCGCAGAGGCCAAGTGTTTTGTGAGCAAACACTTTAACTGGGTGGTCCTCAAAAAAAAAGGGAAAGTGAGAGATAACACGTGCAGTTGGAGCACAGAACCAAAGGGTTTACTGATCGTCGGCAACACGGGCAGACCTGCACGGGGCTGGCACTGCTTGTCACGGCCACCCATGGATCTGTGGTTCTGGGTGACAAAGTGCACTGGGTCACCAGCAGCTTTGTGGCATCTCAGTTTAAGAGCTGTAGCCCCAGCTGGATCGCAGTAACCTTGCTGAGAGAGCAAAATCCAGCGAGCCCGAGGCAGCCGAGTCCTGGGCATTGCTCCTTCCCCGAGCTTTTGTTCTCAAACCCGTGACTCAAAGCCAGATCTACGTCAGTGCTTTTCCCAACAGCTTGGCAAGCTGCATAACCATCCATCTGCAGTTGTCACTGGTAGCAGCGCATCATCTGGGGAGAAACTGGCTGCTCGCAGACACCCAGTCACACAAGGAGCAAACAGTTGCTTTATTTCTGAGTGGGGCTACACACACCATTAGGCACTTCATTAATCTTGTGTTTAATTCTCTGCACGACTCTCACTGGAAGAAGGAATACAGTCTACATTTTAATTATTGGGGAGTACTAGGGGAGCCTTCTTAACTCCTTTTCCTCCCTTGCTGTTGCACTATAAGACATGAGAGATGGTGACCTGTTGGCAAAGCTGTCCCTCGGTGTTTTCCCCCACCTGAGTGCTGCACAGCCTGCAGATGACAGGGAGCAAAGGCCGACACTGGCTGCACCGAGCCCTGAAATCGGTAATTCCTGCATCACCTCAGAGACCCCGCTTCTCTAATTAGCACACAGGGCTGTTCATTAGTGTAGAACCACATCCCCCGTGTCCTCACAGCACCCCCAGCAAACAGCTCAGCTCTGGGAGCCCCCGAGCTGCTCAGACCATGAGTCCCCCGAGGCAGTTTTTGTTAATTATCCTCAGTCTGGCTCCAGGAAAGAGGTTGGAAGAACATCAGCCCTGCGCTTTCTGCTGCCAGTCAGGGCCACGGGGGCACCCAGGAATATTCTAACGTGGCTTTGTGATGGTTTGGCTGGCAATGAGGCCCTCTCCCCTCTCCGAGCTGGCTGAGGGTTTCCCACCAGCCCTGTGTTAAAATAGCCTGTGACCACCTGTCCAGCTGCCTGTGGGAAGACCCTTCCTGCTCTTACAGCACCTGAAGCTCCATTTAATTTGGAATCCTCTAAAAAGCTGCCCCAGGCTGCCAAGAGGAACTGGAACAAGTTGGTGGATGAACCATCCCTGGAGACATCCCAGGCCAGGCTGGACGGGGCTCTGAGCAACCTGAGCTGGTGAAGATGTCCCTGCTCATGGCAGGGGTGGCACTGGATGAGCTTTGAAGGTCCCTTCAACCCAAACCACCCTGCGATTCTGTTTCTTAATGCGCCCTCTTTTTCCCCTTTCCCATTTGTCGTGCTTGCCCCCTCAGAGTGTGAGTGTGTGCAGGATGATCTGTTGGTCTCTCAATATGATTTATAGGCAAATGAAGCAGAGGAATCTCCCCACAGCTGTGCCTGATGAAGGGCTGCCTGCTGCTCCCAGCACCTTGGCGATGAAAGGAGAAAACCCTTGCCCTGAAGACAAACAGCACCCAAAAATGCCAGCATCTCCCAGGAAGGAGGATTTACTACCAAGGCTGTTTTTCTTTTTCTCTCTGCATGTGGCTCTCAGGCACACACGATGCTTTCCCAGCATTAGCTGCGTGGAAGTGACTCCTCAGATGTGAATAGGAGCATGATCCAGGCGCAGCAGTGAATTCGCTGGACTCTGCTTCCCTTTGTGCAGCACTTGGGAGACTCACGAGCCAGAGGTGTAACACAAGGCTTGTGTTTGGGCCCGCAAAGGGAAAAGCTTTCTTTTTGATTTCTCTGGATTCACTACATTAATTATGAGGCTATATGGCGAGTCGCCATAATTGCAAGTCTCGAGAGAGAGGAGAAACGTTCATCGGTTCTCACGGACATCTAGAGATGGGGAGGATGGAGATTTCCTCCTCTGCGTGTCCGGGGACACCTCGTTTCTGAGCACCGCTGTGCTGGGGCTGTGCCATCACCCCTCAGCCTCACCTCTGGGAAGCAGGTGATTATGTGATAATCTCAAGCTTCATTGAAAAAGCCAATTATTTGTTTTGGAGAAAACGTGGAAAACTCGAGCCCTACAGACTCGAAACCCAGTGGGTAAACAACAGAAGAAAAGAAAGCAGATGGTTGGTTTTGCCATATTTTCTTGCATAATCACTGTTTTCTCCCAGATTGTGCTTACAAAACGTGGTTGCTGCCGCTGTACGCGTCTCTTCCGAGCTCCCCGATGATGGGAGCCGTGGCGGCTGGCAGCGCACTACGCAAACGCTCTCACTTCATCAGCTATTTTTAACAGCAACAAAGACCTTGGCTTTTAAATTGATCCTACTATATTCATGGAGGAGAGGGCTGCCTCGCTCATTACTTCTGAATTTCTGGCATTAAAAATTGAAGTTTTGCTTCTTTCTGCCTCAAAAATGCAAGAGGACTTTCATAACTTCTCTCCTGGTGTAAACTTACTGCAGGGTTAAATACTTTGATGCTTTGTAGAGGGCTCTCAGAAAGCCAGCAAGAGAGCCAAGCATTGTATTTCAGGAGAATATTACGTGCTGTTGTTGTGGTTTAACCCCGGCCGGTAACTAAGACCCACGCAGCCACTCACTCACTCCGGTGGGACGGGGGAGAGACTCAGAAGGGTTAAAGTGAGGACACTCATGGGTTCAGATAAAGGCACCATCACCACAGGCGTCAGAGATAGTGAAGTCAGGGTTTGTAGGGCTGGGTGTCTCTTGCTGCCGTTCCCTTCTCGAGGATGCTCACAAGGATTTGTTCCCTTGTGCCCATGGCTCTTCAAGAGAAAAGAAGGTAAAGGCAAGAGGAGGGTGGCAGGAAATGTCCTCTTTCAGTTTAGAACGGTACCTCACCCAATTCATCACATGCTCATATTTCACTTGAGGAGATACGGGAATTCTCACTGTTCTTGGAGGAAATTGCTTTCCCTTTTGTTAGGAATAATTAGGAATGAAATTTATCTCCCCTTAATTATGAGTGCAGGTGGATAAATTTGCCTTGTTAAATATTTATTGTTTAAAAGCAGATAGTAAGAAGCAAAGCCCTGGAACTGCAGCCTAGGAAATATATCCCCTGGTTTCCAATGTAACGATTTAATCTGCTGTTCTACTCCTCAGATCACTTTTCCAATTCAACGTGCAGCACAAATTCGCCAGGGATAATATAAACTTTTACCGCTACTGGCTTTGGGGCTATGAAAACCTGGGGTTTCAGTCTCTTGGCTTGGAGATCAATACTGAAACTTAAGTGGCTAACATCCCCATACAAGGCCAGAATTTATCTTCTGTGGTTGTCTATAAATCAATGACAATATAATGTCCATTCTGCTCATGCCTGCCTGTAGTTTATGGTGAGTAGCCATCCAGAATTTGACTAATATGTGAAACTATTTCTGTCCATCTGGTCCAACAGGCATGTCAGAGAAGAGCGACTCTTCCAAGAGCTGCCTTTGTTCATCATAAATCTCCAATTAAAACCAAACAGATGTGGAGGGTGGGTGTTTCACGCGGACCTTCGGCCACGTCCTGCGTCGTGAGCCCAGGACCGAGACGTCGAGCTCGACTCCGCAGAAGATTCCCGGCATTCTTGGATTGCTTCGAATTGAAGCCTACTGAGAAAACATCTCTGTACTTGAGGCTGTTTGACCCACAGGGTCATGCAAATAAACATCTGAAGAAAAGGCATATTTCTGTAAAATTCATATTTACAAAAAAATCCCAAGGGCTTGTTTCTCCTGCACACAAGGTGGGAAGTGCCTGTTGCATGTTCACCACCGGCAGTAGTAGTTAATTGCCGGTAAACTTAGAGTAAGGATCAGGAAATAATTCTGCTCACAGCATGGATCCAGCCTTTGAAATTCGTTGTCAGCAGAAAGCAGGGGCGAACACCGCTGATCGAGGAGGGGCTGGCCAAGACAATGACCAGTGTTGCTCTCTGGTTACACACCAAGGAAAAGGCAACTTTTTCTGCAGATGTGTAACGTGGGATGGTGGTGTCCAAACAGGCTCTCTCAAGAAAACCACCCGTCTCTCCAGAGAGTCCATCCACCAGCGCAAAGCCTGAGCCTTCCTTCGTTCACCGCTCCGACGTGGCCAGAATCAAGGTGCAAGTGCAAGCACAAGTCCTCTCACTGCTCTGTTTCCTCTGGCAGCGAGAGGCAAACCCTCACAAACCTGAAACTCTTTTTTTCCATAAGTGGATGTGGGATGTTCTCCTGGGGTTGCCTGGAGCGTTTGGCAGGTGTGATGGACGGAAAAAGGGAAAGGAAACCACTTCTCTCTTGACAGCCTTGGGTTTAGGCTTTTCCAAGATTTCCTTCCCAAATCTGCGATCTGCAAACAACACTCACATTTAGTACATCAATCTCACAACACTTGAGCAAGCTGGGACCAGACATCCCAAGCTGGGACATCATGGGCCTCCACTGCTCCAGCTAGAGCAGAATTTGCAATGGCAGCTCCGACTCACATCACGTTGCTTGTGACACTTAGGGACAAGATCACGCGCTGCTGCTCGTCTGCCCAGAGCCAGCGTGTCGTCCGTGTTGGTGCAGCACAGGCTGATGTGCGCACTCACAGGTGTCAGGTTTGTTCTGTGCCGTCTACCCAAGCAGCCTGTGAAGTTTGTTTAACACAGATGTTTGTTAGCCATCTACCAGCAATCTGTGCGTGTGGAAGCTTCCTCGCCATCTCCCTGAACCGCTGTGGGTACAGGCTGCTGTGCGGCCCTTTGGCCAGGACTGGGAAGCTGAGAATCACTTGGGAGGATGGTTGTCTTGAAATTGCTGTAACAGCCCAGAAAAAGAGAAAGAAAGTGTTTGCCTTTCTGCTTCCATTTGAGAAGGTAAATGACCCTGTCTGGGTGTGCTGTGCCTGTTCCCTTTGGACAGGCAGCAATTCAGCGTTGGAGGGGTGAGGACCTGGAGATTCTGCAGCGTTGTGGGCAGATGTGCAGTGTGACTGCAAAGAGCATTCCAAACCCCAGGCTCGTGAAGGAGCCCCGGTCCTCCACAGATGTGATCATGGAATAGTTTGGGTTGGAACAGACCTTCAAAGGTCGTCTAGTCCAAGCCCTGCAATGAGCGGGATCCAAGAACCTGAGTCCAACAAAAGGGTTAAATGAAGGCATAACTTCCCTGGGACTGTAACTGTTAACACATGCATTGAAACCACAGATAAAAGGACTGGCAAGACCGTATCTGCCTCTTGAAACCTGCCCACATGCTTTCTTATGTCTCCAAGGCCACTTCCTTGTCCCTGGCCAGGTGACAGTTTACCTCTAAGACTTGTTACTGGGTGAAACAGCAAGATATCACCCCCCTGCATTCCCCAAGTTCACACTCCACTTCGCAGGTGTTGCAGTTACAGTTGTTGTGATTCTGCACCTTGGCTAACACTTTCTAAGGACTTTAATTTTAATTTTTCAACAGTTGTTACCTCTCATCTACAAACACTTCCAGTCTGACACATTATGTCCTCTGGGTGCTGGTGAGCAGGAGAAAAATCAACATGACTGAAGTGAGAGTGCCCTGCTAGACCTGCGAATAAAGCTGCATCCCCCATCCTTGCTGCTGTCCTGATGTGACTCGCAGATGCTGAATACTTTGGCCAACTTGAAAAACTGTTGAGAGCACAAAGCTCTGAGTGCTTTTCCTCCTTCAGGTGGCAGTTCCAGCTGTAGCATCCAGTCCCCGCTGCCTCAGGTCTTGCAGCTTTTCCCTGGGATGCGTAGCAGCCGACCGACGTCTTCCACATTGTCCTGGGGCTTGTTTTCAGCTCACACTACTGGAATACACTCCCTTGCTGATGTTGCTCTGGTGACCTTGTCCAACACTGGCTCCCTCCCCTCCAGCCGTACCCTTTCTATTATCCACGCTGCCTCTTGCTGCAAAGACTAAAGAAGGAAAAGAAAGATCCCGCACCCAGCAGCTGCGTGGGGAAAGCTGCGAGCCGTGCGCTCACGCTGCCGGGGTTTGCTGCCTTCCCTGGAACACGCTGTGCGAGACACATCCTGGTGGGACTGAGCTTCACACATCTCCAAATCGAACAAATTTTGATAGAAAATTCAACTGAGATGACACTTTAACTGGAAAGAACAGCAGCAGAGAAATCAACAAACTTCAGGCCTTGGAGTCTGTTCCTTCGTTTTCATCAGATCCAGCAGATTTGTTTCAAACCGTCTGGAACAGACGTTCTGTGCATTTTTTTATCCCAGAAGATACCACAAACAGTTTCTGCTTCAAATTATGAAGTAATAAAAGAAACCTCACCACATTGATGTTTGTTACTAATTATGTTAGTTATGTTTTTATATCAGCAACTGCAAGCTTAAATCCGCTTGGAATAATAATCAAAAAGCAATTTGGGTCAGATTTTACAACCCTTTAAATATATTATCTCTGTGTTTCCAATCAAATAATCAGTCCCATATAATATTCCTATAAGACATGGTCAGCATGTTCTGCAGATGTTTCTGAGCACGAGCGTTACTGTCTTCTCTGCTAACATATAGACTGCTGTGACTATATGATTACTATAATCCCGTGTCCAAGGGTGTGATACAAGCTCAGGACGGCAAAGGATGCACCCAGCAGCCCATTTAGACAAGATGCAAGAGGTGGCACAGCTGGGGAGCTGAGGCAATGCATGTTTTTAAGGATAAAATGCAACAGAGCCCTTAGGTACCCGCCGCGGCTTAGGAGGGGTTTACAGAGCCCAAGGTCCTGCTGGGCCACCCAACATGGGTCCGAGGGGACAGGCTGTGATGTGTTTAAGTGCATTATTGCTGTCCCTGGTGCCTGTGAGTGAGAGGACAGGGCAGCTGAGACCCCTCTCAAAAGCCCTCCTACCTCAGGAGGGAAAAATCGTTTTAAAAAACCTATTCTTACTTATGCTCCAAAGTCTTGGCGCTTCTGTGGCTTGTGCATGCAAAGGGAAACCACCAAAGCTTCATGTTCTAGGGAAGCCTCCTGCCTGCCCACTCCCCATTGATGATGATGATGGTGATGAAGGCATCCCTCTCACCTCCCACAGACACACCCGTTCTACAACACTTTGCCCCACTCAGGACATCTGGGCTTGTCCAAGTGGAGCTGCCTGACCTGCCTGCCACAGCCCGGTGACTCCCAGTGCTGCTCGGATCACTCAGGGTTAGGATTATGGTTGGGTTAGTGTTAGGCTTAGGTTAGGGTTAGGGTGAGGTTTAGGGTTATGGTTAAACTTAGGTTATGGTTATGGTCAGGGTTATGCTAGGGTTGGCGTTGGGGTTGGGGTTAGGGTTATGGTTAGGATTAGAGTTGTTCTCACTCTCCTTGGCTTCCTCCCCTCCCCAGTGCTACCTGGGGAAAAAAGAGAAGGGAGGAATTTGCATGCTGCGATACCATGGAAACTAAACACAATTCCTACAGAAACAGGGCAGGTAAGAGAAACGGTTTTTCCAAATTCTCTCAGATACGGATGCCTGTCGTGGAAATTCTCTGCCAAGTCCCCACCCAGCATGGACCAGCACTAAGGAGCAGATGATTTAGGTCAGCTCAAAGTCTGGCTGGTAGCACCACGATCTGTATGCCCAGCTCACAGCTGAGGTCAGGGCCATCTCTGCTTTTTGCTTAATCTGTTTTCAAAGCAAAAGAAAACCTGGCTGGAAGAAGCCCCAGTCCCTGCCCAGAGTCCCAGCAGTACGAGCACAGCTCCTTGTCCCTGTGCCTGAGCTCACCCCGGCGTGGCTGGAGCAGGAACAGCCTGACGCCGTTCGAGGGAACATGTCCACCACATCCCGCTCCTGCCTTCGTGTGCCGTCACACATCCCAGGGACATGCTTTTCCCCATAGAGCCATTCGTGGGGTGCACTCATCTCCCCCACTCCTGCAGTCAGGTTCTTCTTTGCAAATTCCCCTCTGGAACTCACTTACAGCTTTTCCCCTTCAAACACTGCCAGTAACTGCATCCATCAAGTGCATCACAGGTGGTGTGCTCAGAAAAAGGTCATCTGGCTCCAGTTAAGAGGAAGATGAGTGGGCACTTTCACACCAAAGACAACCACAGGTGCAAAGGTTTGTTCAGATGGGTTTAGTGCTGAGGTCTCGATTTGCCTTTGAAGAGCCCGTGGGGGAATGAAGGAACCCCTGTGCTGTCCCTGGTGTTTGTGGCCCATCAGAGACCTCCTGTGAGAAGATTTGGGTCTGCAGCACAAGGCATCTGAAACACAGCAGCCTTGGCACCGCTGTGCTCGTGCTGGGATTGAGCGGCCAAGGAAAGGGAGGCTGGGGACAGTCAGGCCGGGAAAGGGTTGGGCGAAATGCCTTACAAACAGTCCTTGCCGTCATGCCACACTGGAAAGATTTAGCAATATGAACTTCCCTGATGCACCCGCAGAAAACAACCTGTAAATGCTGCCAGGGCTCTTGCTGTGGAACCGGTGGCCGGGTTTTGTGCCCCGGCTGTGCCTCCTTGGATGGATCCATTGCTACACAAGCCCCATTGCAGCTCCTCGGGAGATTTTTCAAGGCAGTTGTTGGGATAGGAAAAGCCTTCCTGGAAGTGTTCCAGTGCTTGTGGCTATGGGCAAAGCTGAAGCGATGCAGGAAGGCGCTGAAGGAGCAGATACCCATCTGCAAGGGAAATCTGTCCAGCTGCTCCCGGCCCCAGGGGAGACCCCCAGCTCACAGACACAAAAGGCAAATGAAACTGGATATAACAGGGGAGCAAATGCAAAGGGAAGGTTCTGGAGGTTTCCTGCTCCAGGTTCATCTCCCACATTGACAGCAGCCCTCAGCAACGAGACACCAACCCTCCCTTCGTTTGGCCTGCAAGGGTCCCCTGTGCTGCCAGCCGAGCCCTGAAGCCAGGCTGGGATTTGTTGCCAAGCCCTGTGCAAGGACGGCCGGGGCTGCCTGCCGGGATGAGCTGCTCGAGCAGAGATGAAGCATCACTGCCATCTACCTCCGCTCTGCACCCCGCCGCGGGACGGGGAAGGGGCCGAGATGCCCACATGTTTGCTATTAAGCAGCGAGAGCGCTTCCAAGGATGGGTCCGCAAAGCCCAGGGAGAGGCAAAGCTGCCAACGGCGTCGTCAGAAATGTGTTCAGCGTTCAGCCACCGCTGGCAGCCAAGTCTCGCTGGCGGGGTCTGATGGGTTCCTTGGCTTTCCTTCTGAGTGTTGGTGGTTTGAAGGAGCTGAGCAGCTCTGCAGGAAGCTGATGTGCTGCTGGCTCCCAGCCCTCGTCTGGGGGGCTGGAAACTCTGGGGATGGGCCCCTTAGGGCAGATAATGGGGAAGCTTATTTGCAAGAAAAAAAGGCTTTTGATTAAAAATGTTCGTTGGTGCTCACCAAGCAGGGAAAAGCCCCTCTTCCCGGGAAGCTGAGGACTCAAGGGTTTTGTTTGCTGAGTGAGCAGTCATTTTCTATGGAAATAGTGTTTTCTGCTGGAAAGATAAGAAGTGATTTTAGGTCAGAAAAGTATTTAGGTGGAAAATTCCTCACTGGCTGGAAAGGTTCCCCCAACCTCCCTCGAGGATGTGGGGAGTCGGGAAGGGAAAAGGAGCAGTAAAGATTTCAACCCAGCTATAAAAGAGGCTCTCAGCACATTCATAAACTAGAACAGCTCCCTCACCATCGCCCCAGGGGCTTCATGGAAACCTCGATAGCTTGCGGAGCGGCAGATTGCATGTGGGTAGATCAGTATGGGGAGAGAAAGATATATATGGAGATCGACAGTATAGAGAGACGTCAAGCTTTTGGTTCATCTTTTGGGAAAACAGCTGCGTACTTTCCTCCTTGTCCCTTCCACAGGGAAAATTTGGCCCAGAGTGACTAAAACAAGGGTGACAACGGCACATGCCGGAGCAAAATCACGTTCATAGGAACTAAACAAACCAAGTCCCCTCCTGCTCTGTGCATTTCCCGGGCTGTTCTCTGTCACACAGAAACCTGCTGTTCCAGAGCCACTAACAGGGAGTGGGGAGGTCAAGTAAGTCACTCAAATGTGTGATTTCTCCTCATTTACTGGGCAGGAACGGTGTCTGCTTGCAGAGCTCTGAGGAATCATTCCCACCCACACGCTGGTTCCAACCGACCTCGGGAGAAAGATACTTATTTAGAAAGATTTACCCTGCTGCTGGGCATGAAGATTGAGTGTTCGCAGAGGTGCTGGGTGCCCTGTGACCCCGGACATGCCGCATGGTGACAGCTCAGCCCAAGGCAGGGGACCAGGGGCTCCACGTTCTTGCACCCTGAGCAGTGAGGAGATCCCTTGCGGGTTGCTTGAGGGGTTTGCAGGAGGGCAGAGAGATGCTAAAAAAAACCCCAAAAACTACCCAAAAACAATTTTTCTCCCAGAAAAACCTCATGTAGAGAAGGTTGAAAAGTATATTGCTGGGAGACAGGTTTTTTTCTAGGTCTGACCGGGGAATTAAAGGACTCGGGCTGTCCCCAGCCCCGGGCAGAAGGGTCTCTAAAGGGGCAGAAGCAGCAGGAAGAAGAGTATCATGGGGCGAAGGAACTGCTTTTCAAACAACTTGTTAAAAACAGTGCGTTCTGCTTGATTTCCACTCTGGCGATGATGTAGTGCTGGCATGGCAGTCTCCGAGGTCTGGTCGCTCACCAACAGCCCAGCTCCCACCAGAATAGCCAAGAATAACCCCAAATGGGTGTCATTAATAGCTTGAAAACATGTCAGTGAAACAAAGTACAGTAAACTGGAGGGAAATTAGGATGCTGTTTGTAAGGACTAATTAGGTGTTGCAGAGCTGCATGGGGAGAGCGGGACCGGCCGCCGCAGCAAGGGACCCGTCTGGGGACGATGCAGCGTCCCCAGGGCCAGAGCGATTTAACTGTTCTCCAGGGGATTTAGAGCCCAAAGAGAGAAATATCTGTCAGGGATGATGTATTTAGGGTTGATCATGGGCTTGTGTGGGTGTCCAGACACACTCCTGAGCTCCTGCTAATGGCCAGGACAGCTGAGCGTGAGCAGGATGGGACCCCACGCACCCGCCTGCTGCAGCCACGGGCAGCCCTGACGTGTCCCAGGGCACGATCCAGGACAGCTCCGGGTGCAGAACCGCCTGCCCGGGGCTGTGGGTGAGCTCAGGGGGCTCCACGGGGAGCGCTTGGATGCTCCCATGCTGGAGAGACCAAGCGTGACCGTGGCCACATCCAACCTTGGAGACTGCAACTCCCCAGGCGAGAGCCTGAGCTGCTCATTTATTTTTGATATCCTCATGACAACCACAGCGCAAGACTGTGAGAAAGGGAGAGGCAGCCCGAGCAGCTGCCGTCCCCGGGGAGACGCGGGGACACGGCACCCGGGCGCCCTGCGCAGCCAAGAGCCTCTTCCAGCAGATTTCTTCCCCTGTTCAGGTCCCACTCTGGAGCACCCAGTCTAACAAAGCCCCTTCCCCATCCTCCTATTTAGCCCTTATCTCCTGGAAAATGAAAAATCCACTCATTTCCTACCCCCAGCAGCATCTCTGGAAGCGGGGGCTGCGGAGACGAGCCGTCCTCACCCCGTCCCCGCGCCCACGGTCGCTGGAAGCGTTGCTCGCTATCAGCTGAGCCTCACTCATTGCAGCCCCAGATGGTTTTCCGTGGGTGGGGATGCACCCCCCACCACCCTCGCGCTGCTGCCTGCACCCTGCCCAGGGCTGGCACGAGGGGACAGGAGGGGACGGTGGAGGCCGAGGGGCTGCTGCTGCACCTGGGGCTCTGCATGTGTCACCCCCCCAGGACCTCAGTTCCAATGGCGACTCATTTCCTTGGGCAAGAACTTGCTCACGCGTCCATCCAGCCCAGCCCCAACAGCAGAGATTTGGGGGCTTTTGTGGTCTCTAGCACAAAAATGTGTGTTTGTAGGTGTTTAAGCAATTTGGCAAAATGTCCTCCTCCTCCAAAACGCAGGAGACGAAGCAATCTGGCACCGGGGAAGGGCAGCGCAAAGTCAACACCACCAGCAGCCGGGTCTGGGCTCCTTTCACAGCACCAGAAGGGACCCTGGGCATCGCTGCCAGGGGAGGCCTCGTCCCTCCTCACTAAACAGCTCTTTCCTCTAGAAGCAACAAAACAACTGGGGCAAATCGCATGTAAATCCTCCAGCCCAGACCCCCAAAGACACTTCAGTGTCTGAGCAGTGGAAACGGAGCCTCTAAATCCTTCTGCCTGACCTGATTCAGCTCCTGCTCCTGCCCATTCTCCTACCTGACCTCCTGCAAACCACGCATGGAGGTATTTAAAAAACCTGTAGATGTGGCACTTATGGACAGGGTTTAGTGGTGGACTCAATGATCTTGAGGGGCTTTTCCAACCAACATGATTCGTGATTCTATGATGTCTATGAGATGAGCAAGCATTTCTTTCTTGCGTTGAAATTCACTGCTAGAATAAGTAAAAACAGGAAGAAAATGTTCACTTTGTTGCAGTGAGTCCCTCATTGCCCCTTGCCCTGGGATTGCCCCTCTCGGGCTGCGTTGTCGGTGTCACCGCTACGGATCAGCCCACTGGAGGGAGAGCATCGCTGTGGGACGTGGGGACCCGCACATCCCCGGCTGCACGGGCAGACGGGAATGAGTCAGAGAGGAAAAGAGGGGGAGGGAGGTGGCTGATGAAAAGTCCCAGTTGTTACAGATAGATGAGGAAAAAAAAGGGGAAAAAACCAACCAGAAGTGCCCCCGTGCTCCTGGGAAGGGAGGGTGGGTGGAGGAGGGTGACGTAAGGGCAGCCTGTGCTTCCCACCCCGCTGCCCCGTCAGTGACACACGCGCCAGCTCGAGGGTCCCCAGCGCCTCCCACATGGGACAGCGGGGACATCTGCAGCAGCCCTACGTGACGGGCGGGAGGATGCTCTGGGATGGGGCTTCTCCGGGAGCTGGAGCGAGCGGAGTCCTTGTGAAGCTGGGACATGAGGTGTCACCTCATCGGCATTTTGGGAGGAGGGAAGCCAAGAGAAAAAGTGGAAATGGGACTCATGTGAAAGAGCCAAAGGCGGCTCTTTCGAAGCAAAGGAAATGTTTTATTTTAGGGGGGATTGAGCACTGAGGGGGGACCCTGTGGCTGCTGCCTGCGGGATCCAGAGAACGGGCTGGAGCACCAGTGTGATGGGAGCGGCTGAGGGACCTGGGGGTTCAGCTGGAGAACAGGAGCTGAGGGGAGACCTTCTGATCTCTGAACTGCCTGAAAGGAGCTTGGAGCCAGGGGGGTCGGGCTCTGCTCCCCAGGAACAAGCACCAGGATGAAGGGAAACAGCTGCTGTGGCTCTAAACAAAAAGACAACCCTCGTTTTTTATCTCTTTTTTTTTAAGACCAGTTTGGGGTTTTTTATCCCTGGCAAACGCCGGCAAAGCTGCAGAGACGTGTAAGTGCCACCGGAGCACGTGCTGGAACGAGGTTAGCTGGGGCGAGGCTGCTCCGCTGCCGTGGGGAGCTGCTGGAGATGCAGTCTGTTCCCACTCACATCCACAGATATTTATAGGTACAGATGTTTCTCTAGCAGTTGGGTTCAAGCTTGAGGGGTTTTTTTTTAATGGTTTTTTTTTACTCCCTGTCTTCCTTCCCATCCCTCCTTTGCTCTTCAAAGCAATGCTGGAGGTAGAGAAAGCGGCTCCAGAAGCCAGCGAGGAGGCTGAGGAGTCACTCCCCACCCCAGGGTTTTAGAAATAAGGAACAAGCGCCAGGAGCAGAGGAAACGGCCTCAAGTTGCCCAGGGGAGGTTGAGGTTGGATTTAGGAACAATTTCTTCCCCAAAGGGCTGTGGGGCGTTGAACAGGCTGCCCAGGGCAGTGCTGGAGTCACCAGCCCTGGAGGGCTGGACGTGGAGATGAGGTTCTCAGGACATGGGGCAGGGACAGGGGTGGGGAACGGTTGGACTCGATGATCTTGGGGGTCTTTTCCAGCCAAAATGAGTCCTTGCAAAGCTGGGACGTGATGCGGCGCCTCATCAGCATTTTGGGAAGAAGGAAGCCAAAAAAAAAAGAGTGGAAATGGGACACATTTGTAAAAGCCAAAGGTGCAAGTGACTGTCAGAGCAAATGTTTCCACTCCTTGCTCAGCCCTCTGGGATTATTCTGAGCTTGGAGGCTCAGCCCCCCTTTCCTTGAGCCAAATGATTCTATGACATTTGGGCATAACTGGTGAGCTGTTTGCTCCCCGCTATAGGAGGTTTTCTCGGCCCTGGCACCT
The DNA here is from genome assembly GCF_037038585.1 of Patagioenas fasciata. Taxonomy (NCBI): domain Eukaryota; kingdom Metazoa; phylum Chordata; class Aves; order Columbiformes; family Columbidae; genus Patagioenas; species Patagioenas fasciata. The sequence goes on along the minus strand of NC_092544.1, from coordinate 1,000,451 downwards.
GCCCGTTGCCGCGGGGCTCTGCTCAGCTCAAACACTCCGAAGAGCCGAGCAGATGATGCTCGCCCATGAGCACCACCAAGCAGCTGAGATTTCACAGCTCAGCTTATTCCTCCTGCTGCTCTGACCCCACTGATTCCCCAGCACCTTCCTACCCCGGGGAAGGTGGGTTGAACATCTTGGGAAAGAGAAAAACTCCACTGAAATGAATCCGTGCCCCAGGGGATGGTGCTGGGAAACGCTGCCTTTGCCTCTGAGTGTTATCTTCAGAGGCTGGGCAATGGCTCTGCTCCACAATTAATTATACATGCTCTGTGGTCCGTCTGGGAGGCATTAATGGCTCCAGATGTGGATCAGGGGGCTCTCCGTGGCACTGCAAACATGCTGGAAGTCCAATTTGGATTTCCCCGGGTGCCTCATTTAAATGAATTATGTAAACGCTTTCCCCTCCTCTTTTGAGCAAAATCCAGTCCGGCTGCTGCCCGATGTGTTAATCCCATGAATAAAATAAAAAGCAAGGGAGATCATGCACTAGAGAGAATGAAACGAGGCTGTGGGGCCCCTTGCAGCGCCTGGGGGCTGAGGTAGGTGAGCCACGATGGAGGGTGCAGGGTGCAGGATGCAGGGTACAGGGTGAGGGGTGCAGGAGGCAGGCAGGGTACAGAGTGCGGGCAGAGTAGAGGGTGCAGGCAGGGTGCAGAGTACAGGTAGCATGTAGGGTGCAGGCAGGATGTAGGGTGCAGGCAGGGAGCAGGGAGCAGGCAGGGTGCAGGATGCACTGTGCAGACAGGGTGCAAGCAGGATGCACTATGCAAACAAGGTGCAGGATGCACTGTGCCGACAGGGTGCAGGGTGCACGCAGGGTGCAGGGAGTACGGTGCACACAGGGTGCAAGCAGGATGCACTATGCAAACAAGGTGCAGGGTGCACTGTGCAGACAGGGTGCAGGGTGCACGCAGGGTGCACACAGGGTGCAGGGAGCACGATGCACACAGGGTGTGGGGCTCGGGCCCCAGCGCGTGCTGCCAGCACCCCCTGGTGGCGGGAACGGCCCCGCTGAGCCGCTGGGCCCCGCCCGTTCCTGCCTGCGGGGGAGCCCCCGCTGGGGAGCGCGCCAGGCACCGCTCACCCCCCTGGGCCCCCGCCACAGTGTGGGGTACAGCCCCCCAAAGGGTGCACCCCTGCACGGGTACACCCCAGCATGCGATGCACCCCCGGGCAGCCAGCTGTGCCCTCACCCCGGCATTAGGGTGTTTAATACCTCCCCCTCCCGCACACCCAACGCACACCTTAGGAAAGACCCCAGAAGGACAAATCCACCAGATTTATTCCAAACGAGACTTCATATTAAGGAGGCAAAGCGCTGGGGCAGCGCAGCCTGCGGGAAAGCTGACCCGTGCTCCAGTGAGGACCAGGGACGTGTCCTGCGGGGACAGCCGGGCAGGAGAGGGTCCCCCGAGGAGCTGGAGCCACCGCTGAGGCTGGGGGGATGCAGCGGGACATCCGCCTCCAGCCACAAATCCCCGAAATTCACTTACCTCCCGCTGTTTGGGGAAGCAACACCAGCCAGGGCCCCAGAGCTCCCTAAAAGGCACCACGGTCCCAGGGTACCAAGGGAGATGGTGAAAACCAAACCCTCCCTAGGCAAGGTGGTGGTCTCCACTAGAAGAGGCACCACCAAAGGCACTACACAAACACGGAGATGATAAGAGCTTTAAAAACATCCTCGAATCTTTCTCAGCCCTTGCTGATTGTCCCTGCTTGGCACTTCATCTCTTTCAAGTTAAAACAGAAGACCTGCAAGAAGGCACAATCCAGCAGAGATGTTCCTGCGTGCAAAACGCGAGGCTAAGGCAGAGCTGGGGCTGTCCCCAGCCTCAAGGGACAAGGCCACGATGGCTCCGACCCAGCAGCGGGATGCCCAGGGCCACCTCAGCTGAAGTCCCGGTCTGGCAGCACCAGTGGAGCCACCAAAGTCCAGAGGTAGAGCAGGAGCCCGGCCCAGCTGGAGCAGATCTTCACCCACACGGCCGTCCAGGGGCTCGTCAGCACCTGCAAGCTCTCGTCGGGCCTGGAACAGCAAACAAGCAGGTGGCACCCATCACTGCGCCAGAGGGGGACATCCCCCCGCTCCCCCCATGTCCCAGGGGATTGCGGCTGCAGCCGAGGATGCTGCAGGAGGGAGCCAGTGACCCCAGGCACAACCTGCTGCAGGCAGCCCTATGCTACCTCAAAATAATTAACACTGATTAGAGTGAATGGTCAGTGGGCTTGCACAGGGATGCATCTCAGCAAACAGCTCTGCCCAGCACAAGAGCAGGGGGGACACTGGGAGAAGGGGACACAGAGGAAGGGGGGCAGTCCCCAGTTCCCGCGGGAGCTCTGCCCACCTGTACCAGTTGGTGAGGGTCATCATGATGTAGAGGGCAGCGAGGAGGAGGCAGAGGTGGAAGAAGGTGTAGTTGTAGGACACGCCATCCTGCTCGTCGTCATATGCCCGGTGCACCCCGCTCTCCACGGCCGCCGCCTCGCCGGTCGCCCCAGCCGCGCTTTCCTCCGTCAGCATCAGCTTGTTGACCTGCGGGTGGTCCGAGGAGCGGACGCTGCGGGCAGAGGGACGGCAGGCTCAGCACTGCCTGACCATTGCCTCCTCGGGTGCCCCCCAGCCTGAGCTCAGCCCCCCATGCCTGGGGACAGCTTTGCAAGAGACACTTAGTGACAAAACCCCTGGTCCAAGCTGTGACCTCCCCTCCAGCATCACCTTTCCCTAAAAGCCCCCAGTGCCTCTCTGCTCCAGGCAGGCAGAGGGACGGTGCCGTCCCAGGGACATAACCAAGTCCTCACCTGATGAAGAAGGTGCAGAGGATGAAGATGATCAGCCCCACGATGCTCGGGGCGTCCCACCAGGTTGTCACCGACTGGGTGGCCATCGCCGAGACCGTGCTGTTCCTCACCAGCAGCGTGGGGTTACAGGTCAGGTCTGAGGGGACACACACAGGGGGTTCAGCACCTTTCTCCAGAGACCCAGGGGGGCAAAGCACCCACCCCAGTGGGTGGCCCTGCTCCAGGCACCTCCCTCCCGAAGCCAAGGCCACATCCTCCTTACTTGGTACATTGGCCAGGGCGGACCAGGTAATGTAAATGGTGTAGAGGGTGATGAGGGACGCCTGCAGCAGCCCCGAGTGCGGCTGAGCCTCCTGCAAACACAACGGCGGGTGTTCAGGGCTGGTCCTGTACCCCATGGTAACACAGCCACTGGCCTCCCAGGTGTCCCCCCGTCACCTCACCTGGATCTTGGGCAGGATGGACACGGCAGAGATGATGAGGCAGAGGATGAGGTTGATGCTGATGAGGACCTTGCCCTCCGTGCAGCCCTCGGGCTTGGTGTAGTAGACGTAGAGCAGAACTACAGCCGCAATGGAGGCGGCGTAGAAGATGAAGGTGACGATGCAAAGGGCTGGGGGAGGAAACAAAAAGAAAAGAGGGTGGATCAGAGCCCCAGGTCACCACCAGCTCCGTGTCACCCCCCCAGGATGAGTTCCCCCACCCCTGCACCCTCTGCGGTGCCACCGTACCCACCTGCGTACCAGCCCTTGGCGTTGCTCTTGTCCGCGTTGCGCAGCCACAATTGGCTCCAGGAGTGGGCGAAGTCAATGAGGAGAATGAGCTGGATGAGGATGAAGAGGAAGGAGCCGACCACACCAAAGTAAAACCAGACTTGGAGGGCAAGAGAAAAGCCAGTTAAGAGCAGGGAAAATGGGAATTTGCCAGCTCCAGCCTGGGTTTGACCCTGTGCTGAGGGTTAACCCAGCAGACAGGGCGGGCAGGTCCTCACCAGAGGTGAAGGCACCGTCGGGGATGTAGAAGGCCCCCACCGTGATCCCCACCAGCACCAGGAACTTGAAGAACCAGAAGCTGCAGGAGGAGAGAGGAGGCACAGTCTGCAAGTGGGAACCCAGCGGGGAAGGGGGCTCTGTGTGCCCCCAGGGACGGACGCTCACCCGTTCTGCACGGCGGCTCGCGGGTCCTTGCTGCTGCGCACGCACACCATGAGCAGCGCGAAGAGGAAGAAGAAGGCGGCCATGGCGAAGCCCATGCGGTACACGGCTTTGTGGCCCAGGAAGCTGCTGCAGTCGATGTGGGTCTGGACGCCCAGGACCGATCCGCTGCCTTCACAGAAGCCGGGGAGCTGCAAAGGTGACGGGAGGGTGAGCATCACCCCAGCACCCCACACCCACCACGAGCCCAGGTGCCACCAAAGATGGGCCAGCCCATGACTGCTCCAGTGCCACCTGTGAAGCAAGCGGTTGGCCCGCTTGGGACAGTGGGGGGTGACACAGCTAAAGCCACCCAGCAGGTCAGTGGAAAGCTGGGATGACACCAGCATTTCCCAAAAAGCCCAGCGCAGCCCTCACAGTAGCTCTGCTGGCAGACCTCAGCTCCGCCAGCTCAAGTCCCACCTCCGTGACTTGCAAGTCACTTGGCCAGTTGAACCCAAAAATGGGATGTCTCCTGCGACACATTTGGGAAAACCAGATACCACATGAAACCATCCTGCTGCATTTTCTCCTCCATGGAAAACCAGGGTTAATAACACCCTCTCTCAGTGAGATGCTCAGAAAAAAAAAGGAATAGAACCAACATCAAGCCCCCAAAATTCACTCTCTGATTCAGCCTCACGTACCCACCACAGGCTAAACCTCTTCCCCATTACAACCAAGCCCAGCGACCTCCGGGAGTTATTTACCTTGTACAGCTCCTTCTCCACGCCGGGGATTATCATAATGACGGACACGAGGGTGCCGAGGAAGAGGAAGAAGGTGAAGAGGAGGCGGGAGACGGTAGAGTTCTTGGCCGAGGGGCAGCAGCCGCAGAGCAGACAAGGCGCGGAGCCGCAGAGACAGGACACCTGCAACAAGAGCATCCCCGTGCCAGAGAGGTCGAAATTTGGCCTGGAAAATGGTGAGGTTTGTTGTTGTTTAAGAGACTGTTGGGTTTGGGCGTTGACCTCTGGGAAAGCGGCGGGCAGACGAGCTGGTTTCTAGGAGGAGGCTTTTGGAAGCCCTCGGCATCCCTGGTGCCTGCCGGAGGTTTCTTTTCGAGGACAACTCTTACATGGCCAAGCTCCACAGCTGTATTTCAGGTTTTACAGCCTCTTGCAACCATGGGAAGACAACTGCCAAGGTAACGGGGCACAGCAGCCCGTCCCACTGACCTTCTTGGTGACGTGCAAGAGTCCCATGTCACCAGAAGCCTTTTTTTGTGGCTTCTGGTGCCCTTCTTGGGTCCTCCCATTTAAGTTCCTTTGCAAAGGAGCCCCGTACCACACACTAACCCAACCTGCTGCCTGGACACCTCCTGATTTTAGCCTTTTTCTTTAAAAACAAGTGGGTTAAGAGCAAGGAAAATCCTCCCATGTTAAGGACACGCCCTGATACACCTCCCTGAAAAGCCTTTTGAAAATGTCCCTCAGTATGAACACGGCCAGCGGCCAAACAGCGGGATGGAAAAAGCCGACGAGGGAAGGGGCCGCAGCACAAGAGCAGTGGAGTAACAAGGAAGTATCGGTTTTCAGCCGCTGCAGATGAAAGATTAATCTCTCCAGTTTCGCTATCCACTTCCTCATTAAATCCAGCTCACCTCCTGCAGGACTCGCACGTCATGGCTGCTCCGCTCCCTCCTGGGCCTCGGGGCTGGGAGAGCGTGGACGGAGCTGGACAAGCACTGTCCACCCAGCCAGAGAACAATGTGAACACAACTACACCGACCCAACACCTACCCAACTACACCTACTCAACACCTGCCCAACTACACCGACCCGACACCTACCCAACTACACCGACCCGACACCTACCCAACCACACCGACCAGACACCTACCCAACTACACCGACCAGACACCTACCCAACTACACCGACCCAGCTACACCAGCTCAACAAAACCAGTCCAACACCACCAGCCCAACACCACATCTTCTGCAAGCTGCCTTCGCCCCAGCAAAACTCAGGATGCAGAGACTGAGTCAACTGAACACAATGCTGAGCAACCGGTCTTTACCTCCTGTTAAATTAACAACCCAGCAGGTTAATGAGTACCAAACCCACAGGGCCAGACACACGCTCGGGAGGCTGGTGGCTCTCACGCCTGGCAGGTGGCTTTGCATGGGTACAATGACACTGACCGTCCCCAGGAGGTGCCCAAACCACAACGGGGGCTGCACGAGCCCCAGGGTTCACTCTGGTTGGGCTGGGCTCTGCTGGCAACACCCAGCCTGTGCCAGGGAAGGCAGCTCGGGATGACCGCACTGCTTATGGCAGCCCTGGGGAGATACTGGCAAGAGAGGCAGAGATGGGGGGTTGGTTTTGGTTAGTGCTTTCTCCATGTTGTGGTTTCTCAGTTCAGAATGGAGCTAAAACATCCCCTTAGTCAACCAGCTCCACTGGAAGGAATAGGAGAATTAAACCTATACAGTGACTCTACCCTGATACCACAACCTGGGCCAGAATCAGAGTAACTTCCACGTTTTCTGATACCTGCCCATAAGGAAAAGTATGGGATGCATGTTGCAGGCAGAGGCCTTGCAGGCTGCCCTCCATCTGATCTTATGTTTCAAAAGCTCCTGGTCGTTAAACCTCCAAAACTTTGAGGTCAGGTTGTGAAACCGGCCCCATTCCCAGGCTGGTGGCTCCGGGTCGGTGTCGCCGCCCTGCCTGGCCCTGTGCCCGCAGGTGAGGCAATGCCAGCAACGGCAGCACCGGCCGTGGGCAGCTGCTGCGTCACCAGGCACAGCACCCCGGATCCTGCACCCCACGTCACTGGGCATGGCACCCCAAATTCAGCACTCCACGTCACCAGGCACAGCACCCCGAATCACACACCCTGCACCCGCCCTGGACCATGGCACCCACACACAGCAGCCCCACCCGTCCCGGCTCCTTCTTCTTATTCCATCCGTAGCCTCCTGCTTTTGGGCTTGGCAGTGAGAACCAGGCAGGACCCCAGCCCCTCAGCATCACATGTGTGCAGCAGCACTGGACCCCCCCGTATATAAGAGCAGGGGGGCCAGGACCACCCGACTTCCCCAGGGGCAGCAGGACCTCACCCCTCCAGCTGCCCAGATCTCCCAGGTGCACTGGGGCACAGCATCCCAGGCACCCTCAGACTCCATGTTCCCCTCAACCATGACATTCATGAGCCTCAGAATTATCTGGGGCGAACCCTCTGGGTCTCCCCTGGATACCCCGGGGGGCTGTGGGATGCCCTGCTCCGGGTGTCCCCCCAAACTCAGAGGGGTGCATCGATACAGGGCTCCCCTGCATCCCCCCGAGGGTCCCCTGCACCCCTCCGCCTTTTCCTTGGAACTTCCCGCGTCTCCTCCGCCCCCCAGGGGTACCGGCCACATCCCCGGGGTGTCCCCCAGACCTCCCTGGGCCTCCCCTGCACCTCCCACCCGCACCCGCAGCAGCACCGACTCCCCCGCCCCGGGGCCGCGCCCGCCGCTGCGGTGCCGGGATCGGCCGCAGCCCCGTTCCACCCCCGGTCCCCTCCCGCTCCCGTCCCGCGGCCCCGGCCGGGCACTCACGCAGCTGAGCAGGGAGCAGACGCCCAGACAGGCCCCCATGGTGCGGCCGCCGCTCCCCGCTCCCTCCGCGGCCGCGCTGGCTCCACCCGGACCGGCTCCGGAGCTCCCGCTCGGGGCGGGCGCTGCCGCCTCCCCCGGGGCGGCCCCTGCGGCGGCGGGGCGGGGCCCTGCGGACAGCCGGGAATCCCCGGCATCGCCCCCGAGCCCCTCGGAGCGGAGAAGTGGCTCCTCGGATGCCCCTGCACCGTTCAGCGCCGAGGGGACCGCACCGACAGCGGGAGCCCGGCCCGGAGCGGGGGCTCTGGGGTGCCCCGGGACTGGGGTGCTGCCCAGGCACCCACCGCGGGAAGGGGTTGGCTCCTCTGAAGGCAGCTCAGGGTCCCGAGGTGTGTTTTGAGTGTGTTCGCTGAGAGCTGGGTGCCCTTGGAAAGGCTGTGTCAGGTCCCCACTGAATGTCCCCAGAGCAGCTGACAATGCTGTGGGGGCCTGGGGTCACCTGGCGCCTGGATCCAAGGGGGACATGGATGAAACCCTGTGATTTTTCATTGATACAGCTTGTGCAGGTAGATATGGCCTTGCTGAGGGCTGCTGATGGGAGACATGGGGTCAGCAACAGCGTTTGGGGCCCACAAAGAGCAGAGTGCTGGGCTGCTCTCCGCCATCAAGTCCTACAAGTCCGGTGCACCACTCCACTCCAACACACATAGCGGCTCCAGTACACCACCCAGCTCCAGTACGTCATACCACCCAGCTCCAGTACACCACCCAGCTCCAGTACGTCATACCACCCAGCTCCAGTACACCACCCAGCTCCAGTACACCACCCAGCTCCAGTACATCATACCACCCAGCTCCAGTACACCACCCAGCTCCAGTACATCACCACTTCCTTGCTCCAGCCTTTCCCCATGGTCTCTGGCACCTGGGATTCCTGAAAGTTGCTCTTGCAAGTAAAGAAGCAAAGGCAGCATTCAGTTCTTCAGCCTTTCCTATGTCTGGGGCACTTGGTCCCCCATCTCATGGAGCGATGTGCCTATGCACTTATGGCAGCTCTCCTTGCTGTCACCTCCCAGCTCCAGCAGAGCCTCCAGCTCCAGCAGACACTGGCTCCAGTGCAGATTCCATCTCCAGCACATCTACCAGGCTGAACAAACTCCCCCTGCGGGACCAGACCCCGGGTGAGGGGGAACAAGGGACGCACGGTGCCAAGGGTGGGAGCTGGAGCTGGGCGGACAGCGGGTTTCCCGGCCTGGCCGGTGTCCGGCACGTCCACCCGGAACAGCGAGTGCTGCCCTGCTGCTGGCGTGCATAATTCAGGGGCTGAGATAAACTGGGATGTGCTAGCCCACATCCAGACCCTAAATTTAGACAGCGGGGAATGTGTGTGACTATGAGGCAGCAGGCAGGATTTGGGGGGCACAGGGCTGGGGCAGGCGGAAGCCAATGTGTCCCCTGTGTCCTTGGGGCTGAGGAGGGTGTCACACTTCCTGCTTCAGAGATAAAGCTCCAGGGTTCGGCTTCTGTTGGCACAAATTAAAAGAAAAAGCTTTACTCTGTGTGCTCGCAGGAGCTGCTGCCTGGTTGCACTCTGCAACAGGAGAGGTCAGTGCCCGTGATTGCTCACTGATGTCAACAGAGCTCAGGTTGCTTTTCCCTTTGGGAGGTGGCGGGGGGTGGCTGGGGCCCCGCCTGGCCTGGCTGTGTGCAGGCACAGGGCTGCAGCGCCCGTGGGACAGGCAGTGGCCTTGGGGACACGATGGGCTGGTGGCAGACACAGCACCCGGGTGGGAGTGGGGGCTCTGGATGGCCCCATCTCTTCCTGGTTGGATACCCAAGCCCTGTGACACCTGCAGCAGGAATGTCCTTCAGTCCCTGTCCTCCAGGAAGGGCAAATCAGATGGAGGGGGGTTTGTCCCCTTGGTCTCGCTGTCCCCATGTGCCTTGTAGGGACGCGAGCCTGCTGGCATGCAGGGAACAGAAATCCCGCCGGCTCCGTGGACCCTGGAGGGACCGATCCTCCTCACAGTCCCCTCGTCCCCTTTGGTGATGCCACCAGATGGCAGTGCCGGTATGAGACCGGTGCACACAGCCGCGGGCAGTGCGGACGGTGGCTGGGGACAGTGGCTGGGGACGGTGGCTGGGGACAGTGGTTGGGGACAGTGGCTGGGGACGGTGGCTGGGGACAGTGGCTGAGGACTGTCTGGGCTCGGTCCCTGCCTGCTTCTGCACGACCAAGCAGGGTCCCAGCTGCCAGGAGGGACAGGACACCCAACTTGTGTCACAGGGGTGTCCCCACACCTGGCTTTTGCTGGTGAGCAGCGGCCATGCCACTGCCATCACTAACAGCATCAGCCCCTCACTGTCGCCTCTCGGGAGGTGACATGTCTGCAGTGACAGCTGCTCCAGGGCTGGAGCGGGACCTGGCAGGGCAGGCAGCAATGTCACGAGTGACAGAGCTGTGACAGTCCCCCCTGCACCAAAGGACACGCTGCTTTACACCACCCTGCACACGGGGAAGATGAAGGATGGGAGATGAGCCCAGGGACACGGGGCTGCCTCCAGCCCCCCTGCAGCAGGAGCCCTCAGCCCGTGTCCCACTGCTCAGCAGGGCTGGGAGCATCCTTGCCCATGGACCCCTGATAAAACACCTTTTTTTCTGCTCAGCCACCCTCTCTGCTACTTCTCCTGCATCTCTCAGCATCCCTGAGGCATAAGGAGACATTTTCTTTCCCCTTCCCCCTGTCTCTGGTTCATTAGGGGCCAGGGGATCACTTTCTGCCCACTGTGGGGGGGTTATAGGGCTGAGGGTGGCCCCAGATTGGCAGCACAGCTGGCCAGGGGTGCCCTCCCACCCAGGGACCTGGGGGGAAAAGAAGTGACCTCGTGTGACAGTATCTGGGACAATACCAGCTTAGCAGTGGGCGCAGCCAGAGGGCTCCTGCTGAGCCCAAGCGATGCTATTCGTGGATGAACCAACATTATGGTGATTAATAATAATGAATAATCGAGTCTGTATTTGGAAAATCAACTGAATTCGTCAAGCACCTTTCCTCCTGAGCATCATCTAGTGCAGGCAAATGCAGGCATGGTGTAAGGTGCGTTTTTGGGGTGATGATTTGGGGTTTGACAAATCCCCGGTCCACGGGGTTGTCCAACCTCCCTCCTCACCTGTGATTCTGTGATGACCCTTGGGGCTGGCCCCGCTCCTGGATGGGGCTTTCAGGGCACCCAGGACCCTTCCCCTCAGCCACCAGCTGCCAGCAAGGATGTCACAGCTCTGTGTTTCGGGTGCTCTGGGGAACTGCTCCAAGATGTCAGGGTGCTGCTGCTGTGAGGGAGGCCAGGCGAGGGGCCCAGCGGGGAAACTGCCCCCCTTTCACTGCCAGCTGTGTATTTTCTCAGCTGTGCTGCCTCTCTTGGATCTTCCAGCCCCCAGTCGAGAAGGGGGACGGGCACAGAGCCAGGCTGGGATGGGAAGGACAAATGCAAAAGTCCCGCAATTACAGCATCTCCATTGCCCCTTGCCTAAGGATGCCTTTGAGTCAGGGAATTAGTTTTCTGCTAAGCTCCTCTGTAATAAACAGAGACTCGGGAGGACTTGCAATGGGTGATTGCTTGGCCTGTAATTACAGACAGAGGTGGGTGGTCAGGGTCACAGGAGCCGGGATTCAAACCCGATGGAAATGAGGGGGACGATTTCCAGGAGCACCACTGCAGGCACCTGCAGAACCTTCTGCGCTTGAGCTCCAACTTTGGCCCTTTTGTTCACCGGGAGCCTCCCGTCCTGCAGCACCGCCGGCTTAGCAGCAGAATGCATCTCAAATGCATCAGCCCACCCGAGGAGCCTGATGGCGATCAAGAAACCCCTCTGAATGTAGCGATGGGCATCCTACCTGCTGCCATTGCTGCTGGGAAACCCACCGAGATTGCATTTGGGACCCTCTTTGAGGACATTTTGCCACTTTTAGATGTCTTAGAGGCCAGTGGGGTGATGCAGACCTGACATGGCTGGTGGTTTCCATGATGAGCCATCACCAAACCTCTCGTTTGGTCTTGTCCCTGAAGCCTCTCCCAGCAAGAAAAGCAAAGGGCTGTGAGGCCAAGAAATGCCGGGCACCCTCTGTCCTTGAAGCTTGATTTAGCGACTGGCTGGAAAAGCTCCGGCATTTCCCTGCTGAGTTTGGACAGACGCTGTTTGTCTTCCCGGTGGCGGTGGCCAGATGCCTGGTGGGTGATGGATGAGAGTGTCAGGCAGGAGTTTCTGCACTGACACAACTGCTGGGAAGGAAAATCTGGGGAGGAGGTGACTCCACTGTGAGCTGAATGTCCCCCCCGAGGCACCAGGATCTGAGTCGGTGGGATAGGGAGGCTGGGGGAGGAGAAAGCAGGGGGGAGCTTGATCTGAAGATGTCCTTGGTCCTCCAGGCAGGAGGACCTGGCTCTTCTCATTCCCAGCCTGCAACCACCGCACCGCTGGTACTTCTGCTCCAGGTCTGAGCCCCCCAGTTTACTTTCCGGGCACCCAAAGGGTCCGACCTTCCTCCAAACTCCAGCACAAGAGCCCCTGAGTCCCTCACCTGCATTCTCCATCATCCTCTGTGGACAGGGTGTCTCCAGTGCCACCCGGGCATCCCAGCTGCGGGGACTGCAAATCTGGGATGCCCGTGGAAAGCTGCGTATGGCGCAGGCGGTTTTCGAGCCTGTTCATTTTCAGCCTTAATGATTCTTCCTTTTGGAGGAATGGCTAATGAGCCGTGGGGATCCAATTAGATTTCTCCAGTCAGCCTTTTGCCTTATTCCTTGCTGTTTAAAACAAAAAAAGAAGGAAAAAAACCCACAAGCACCAGCATGGAGACCATTAGATCGGTGTCTCCTTAATGAGTTCACAGTTCCGGCAGCAATATCTGTGTTTGAGAGGAGAGACAGAAACTGAGCTGCACCCATGGGCGAGCGAGCCATGGGGTGGGAGCCGTGTTCCCCCCTTTGCAGACCCTTTGTGGGGTGCAGGGGAGCTCACAGGGTCCTCATCAGGTTTGGGGTTTGCTCCCTGCACCGGATGCTTCACACGGCACCCACATGGATCCCCGGAGCCACGTGGCTTTTTTATTAAGTGCGGCAGCATCTGGGGTTTTATCCCATGTTTCTGCCGGATCAGGGATGCTGATAAAGCCCAGCTGCTCTCCAGGATAAAATATCCCAGTTTGGGTGGGAGGACCCCAGGAAAGCCCAGGGTGGGAGAGAAACGGGGCCACCAAAGCAGGGACAAGCGATGAGATGCTATTGGGAGCATCAAAGCCACGGTGATGCTCACCCGGATGGGGACGAGACACGACGGGGGGGAAGATGCCACCAGCGAGGACATTCTTGTCCCCCCGCAATGCTGGCAGACCCCTGGCCTGGCCGCGGTTGTGGCGGAGCTGCCGAGCCCCACGTGGCCCTGCCAAGCAGATTTTGCTTAGCTGCCTGGGCTATATTTAGCTGCCTGTAAAAGGGGTTAGCGAGCGGCGCTGGAGCCAGTGGCACAGCTAAGAATGTCAACGTAAAAGCAGACAGGGATAAAAAAAGCCCAACCCGGGCGCTGGGAGCTTTACACAAATCCCTGTGGCTGCTGGAGGTGGAGGCAGCGAACAGGCAGGGATGCAGGCAGGGATGCAGGCAGCGAACAGGCAGGGATGCAGGCAGGGATGCAGGCAGCGAACAGGCAGGGATGCAGGCAGGGATGCAGGCAGTGAACAGGCAGCGAACAGGTAGGGCTGCAGGCAGCGAACAGGCAGGGCTGCAGGCAGGGATGCAGGCAGGGATGCAGGCAGGGATGCAGGCAGGGATGCAGGCAGGGATGCAGGCAGCGAACAGGCAGGGCTGCAGGCAGGGATGCAGGCAGGGCTGCAGGCAGCGCCCGCGTCCCCGCCGGCTGCCGGCTGCTCGGTCAGTTAGCGATTTGCCTGCGATGATTTGGGCTGACCTGGCTGGTTTGCAGCATCCCAGCACTGAGCCAGACAGTGAGGGTCTGCTGGGGGAGAACGGTGGGTTTGGTTAAATCCCAGGGCTTTTGTGGCAGGCGTCCCCCACAAACTGGTGGGGACAATTTGTGAGGCTCCCCACCTCCCCGTCCAGGCAGCTGGAAGTTACTGGAGCATGAACAACAGATCTGAGTTCTTTTTTACCCATGAAGATGTGTTTTTGGGATGCTTTCTTCAAGCCCGGTTAACTCCACCAAAGCTTTCTTCCAAAGGCTCGCCTCACCGCCCCAACCTGGGCTCTTAAAGCCAAAACCACGCAAATCCCACCATGTCCCAGCCATTATTTTGGCTGAATTTTCCCGTTCTGCTGGGAATGGCAAAATTGCAGCTGAGCTGCAAAGACCCATGCAACTCATTGCAGGTGTTGCAGCTGCCTTTGTCTACAGAAATAGGAAATACAGCTCGTGCTGTCCCCCATTGTGGAGGGGATGCGCGGGGCTGTGCTCGCACCCAGGGGCTGCTCAGCTGCACGGCACGGGGGGCAGGAGGTCTCCATCACCCCCATCATGTCGTGTCTGAGGGAGATGGTGCTGTGGAACTGCTGTGCCCTGCAAGGATGGTGCAGCGAGCTCAGCTCCAGATGGCTGGGTACCCGGAGCAATGAGGACGCCTGGGAAGGACATTGCTGTCTGCTGTGACCTTAACGTCCCCCGTTGAGGCAGCACGGAGATGTCCAGATTTCCTCTCGGCAGGACGCTCCACCCTACCTGGTGACAAATTGCCTCCCTGGGAGGCGTTTGCTGGCATTTTCCCTCTTGTTTTAAATCCTCCAGGCAATGAGATGCGCTCGCTGCCTTCGGCCTCTGAGATCTCACGGGCAGGATGGTTTTTTCCGAAGGGCTGAGCAGGTTTTCTGCAGGTCCAGGGCTGGTTCCCCCATGTAGGGGTGGCCGCAAGGCCGTGTCCTGCCCAGGCTCATGGAAAGTATCTGTCCCCAGCCAGGGAACAACCTGCAGGTCCCCAGACCCTGTGACCCGTGTCCCAAAATAGCACCTTAACGGAGGGACTGACACAGCCCAGGGGCGAGCTCAGCTCAGAAATAACCTTTCCTGCATGTCACCTACATACCCAGTGAGAAACCAGGGTTTAAACTGGACTGGAAACTGGGAAGTTACATCTAAAAGAGGAGCAGCAAAGTGCTGCTGTCCCTGGGAGGTGGCTTTTATCACAGGTCAGAGCCCGCAGTGCTGGGCAGGCGAGTGGAGAACAGCACTGCTCCCTCCTCCCTGCCCGCACCTCCCTTTTTTAGGAGAAAATAGGATTTAGAGCAGGTGGCAGAGCAGGGAGCAGCAGCATCTCCCTGAAGGATAAAGCGGGACCTGTCCAGACGCTTGGGAGGGCTCAGACAGTGTATTTTAGGGCCCTCATCAGCAGGGATGCTCACGCCGCTGGGAGCGCTCTGGGAAGAGGAACCCAATGCCTGCAAAGCCCAAGAGCAAAGCAACCTTTGTTCCCTTGTCGGTGCAGCACTGAGCACCACAGCACAGCCCAGTACCAACGCTGAACAGGTCCTGCCTGAGCTGGGAATAAGTTTTCCTTTCCTAGCTGCTGTGCCGATGTTTCTGCATCGCTGGAGCTTGTACCCGGGAGTTTTGTGAGCTTCAGCTGGGAGTTTGGGCTCCTGATGCTCCATGTCCTGGATGCAGGCAGGTCTGGAAAGGTTCTTTGCTGCCATCAATGCACATGGAGGGACTTGCACACCTCTTGTGTGCCTCAGTCTCCCCAGCTCCTGCAGCCCAGCCATCCCCAAAGGCTCACACTGGCAGAGGGAAGTGCTGAGCCTGGGCGGGCAGAGCATCCCTTGGGGACAGCTGGAGGAAGAGACACCCACCCCAGGGTGCTCCAGCAACCCTCCCCAACCACCCTGGGCTGCCATCCTCTCCCTCCCCATCCCTGAAGCATCTCCTCTCTTGCTCCCGCTCACCCCCCGAGCAGAGGGATGACAGCCGTTACATCCCAGCCAGTGTCACATCCCATCAGGTGCCATGCAGGATAAACATCGCCGATGCTCGGCCTGAGACTGCTCCGGAGCGGGGAGACAGTCAAGGAGAAAACGGAGCGTGAGGAGGCTAAAAATAGCGTCTGGCAAAGGCTCCCTCCCCGCCGGCCGCGCGGGAGCTGCCAGTCGCCCGTCACCACGCGTGAGCGAGCAGGCAGGATAACGGCCCTCCTGCCGGCTGCTGGGGACACAGCTCCAGCCCCCCGAGCTGTTGGGGTACGGGGGTACCGGAGGCTCAGACCAGCCAAGTCCTGGCTGCTCAAGCATCCCTCATCCCTCTGCAGCCCCGGAATGGGGAGGCACATCCCGATTTGCCATGCTGGTTGGTGTAGAGGTCAGGAAAGCATCGACATTCCCGGGTCTGCAACCTCTGCCAGGCTTCTCCCAGTAGCCCCCGAGCCCTGGTACTGAGCTCCCCCTGAGCTGCTCCTGCTGGGAACAGCACCCCGGTGCAGGGCCAGGGGAGCAGGGACGCTGTCACTCTGGGGACACCGCCCTGAAAGCGCTCCCCACTTCCCCGTCCACAGGAACATCCACCTCAGGAGAGGACATTTTGGAGCCTCTCACCAAAACCGCTGTTTCCCAGTTGCACCCAGCAGCGGCAGCCCAAGGAGCTGGGTTATCGTTCCTGCGTGCAAATTTGAGTTGCTTTTAATTCACACTCAGGGTGGGTCTGATCACCTCTGCCTCCCTCCTCCCTCGCTGCTCTGATCCAGCTCAGGGGTGCAGGTGTGGAACCCCCATCATGTTGACCATGCCCACCCCCCGAGGTGACGCCGGTGCCAGGAGCAACCGTGGCTGCCAGGACGGTGACATCTGCTCCGCACCCAGGCCCTGCCCCGCGTCCTTCCACCGTGAGAACGGTCCTTGTGTTGGGCAAAACACGGGGCTGCGATGTGATCAGATGGATCTACCAGCCAGAACCAGCTTCTCCCAGCCCACCCGCCGACCCTCCCCAGGCACCACACCCCACGGGGGTGCAGCCACGTTGATTGAACTATTGTTTTACCCAAAGATTTTGAGCCTGGCCATTATTTTTGGCTGAAATAAATGCGCAGGGAGGTGTGTGGGCTGGGGCCAAGCTGTGAACAGAGCCGTCCTCACCCCCTAACGGGGGCCATGGAGCTCCTTCCCCAGGGCTGCAACCAGGGACCTTAATTCAGAAGAAATCTGGGGTTTTGTACGTTCTCCCGAGCGGGCCGGCTGGTCGGCAGAGCCACTGGGTGCGCCGGACTATGAGCCCCCAGCCTGGGTCCCCCTGCGCATTGCGGGGCAACGGTGTCCTATGGAGCCTTACGGGGGGAGATGGGTGGGAATGTCACCGCCCTCCCAGACCGGGGGGACACAGGGGACGCAGCCCCGGGCCCGCTGGCAGCCACCGGCTGCGGGGGTGCGGGGGGTGTCGGCGGCAGGAAGGGGCCGGTCCCGCTGGGGATGGGGGGGCGGCGGGCGGGGCGGGGCGGGGCGGCGGGTGGGTCCCCCCCGCGCGGAGCGGGGCGGGGGGAGCGGCGGGCGGGGCGGCGGCGGCGGCGGCCCCGGGTGCCCCAGGGGCTGGAGCGAACCGGAGCTTCCCCGGGGCTCGGAGCCCAGCAGCGTCCTCCATCCGCCCGGCTGGCACCGCACCGGCGGCAGCACCGGCACCGGCACCGGCACCGGCGGCGGCATCAGCTCTGACACGGGCATCAGCATCAACACCGGCACCAGCATCAGCATCGACACCGACATCAGCATCAACACCGACATCAGCACCAGCATCACTATCAGCATTAACACCGGCAGCAGCACCAGCACCGGCACTGGTATCGGTAGAGACGTTGGCACCGGCTCCGGCACAGCCCAGGTGAGCAGCTGGCGGGTGGCGGGTGCCGCTGACGTGGTTGCACAGGGGCCATGGGCCATGGCGGTGGATGATGCTCTGTGCCCATGGGCGCTGGGGACCGGGTGCCAGCTCCATGGCTGCACATCAGAGCAAAGAGAGGGTGGAGAGGCGGGAGGCTCGGGAGATGGCGATGTCCTCAGGGGGCAGGATGATTTGGTGGGGATGAAACGCAGTGACAGGCTGTGGTGCTAAACAGGACAGTGGGGTGTCTCTCAAGGACTTGGGCGGGGGTCCATGCCCATCCCACTGGGGACAGGTGGCTCTGGGAGGATCGGGGTGAGCAGTGGTCAAGCACCATCAAGGCTTGTCCTTGGGGTGGGCACTTCAGGTCAACCCCTGGTGGCACCTCAGTCCCATCCTGGCACCCACCCCAGCCCTTCACTCTCTGCCCCCTCCTCCCTGGCAGGTCCTGGGGGTCACCAGTGCCCCCTCCACCTTCCACCCTGCCCCATGCTCATCTCAGCTACCCTGACCCTCAGCTCCAGCCCTCAGCTTCCCAGATGATTCTGGGCCTGCGGAGCTGTGGGGGTCTCAGGCAGAGAGAGCCCATGGACACCCAGCACACGCTGAGCACCGCTCCGTGCAGGGGACACACTCGTCTTGTACCTCCTCCCCACCTCGGGCAGGCGTCATCCTCTTGGGAGGAAAGGGCTTCCCCAGGGACAACCCCTCCTCTCTGCCTTCAGGGCATTTTTTTGGCAGGTTGCCCCTGCAGATGCTTGGATCGGGTCCCTTTGGTCCCCAGAGCTGGCTCCCGTCCCCTGGCTGGGTGGCAGTGCCAGCAAGGAGGTGGCAGAGGCGGGATGTCCTGTGCTCACCCCGAATACTCACAGCCTGTGACCTTGGGGCTGTCCACCAAGGGACACCTCAACCCTCGCTCTCACAGGGAGCTGCCTGCACTCCTCCTGGGATGTCCCCTCTTGTCACCTTGGGGCAGGAGAGGTGGGAGGTATAATGGGATGGGGGGAGCCTTACCACTGTCTCCACCCTTTATCTGCTCAGCAGCATCTTCCCCCAAAAAGCCAGAGGATTTGGAGGGGAAATGTGGTGGCAGAGCCGGGTTCTCCTCACTTTTTTAAACAGTGGGAGTCGCAGCATTTCTTCACAGGACTGGGATGTGGGGAGGTGGCGGGGAGCTGGGGCTGCTCGGGGGAGCCTGTGGTTGCAGCCACCCTGGGGGAAGCCTTGGGGTTCAGCTCCCAGTTCAGCTGGCGAAGCTCCGGCACCCGTTCCTGCCCTGACCTCACGCTCCCTCACAGGACAGGGTGCTGGGACCCTGTGGGGATGTGGCACCGTGAAGGAATCCCAATGGTGCTCCCGGCATCCATATAGGGATGGGGGAAAACATCTGGACCTCTTCCTCACCATGCATTGGTCCCTCCCAAGGGGATGGATGCTGTCTGGGGAGAAGGACACCTGGGAGATCTCCCCTTCCCTTCCTGGAAGGAGAAAATCTGCCTCTGACAGGGATCTGGGGGGAGCACGTGCCAGGGGCTCCTGGGGAACCGCAGGTACCAGCTGCAGCACGCGGCCTGGGAAGCTGGCAGCTGGTTCCGTTGCCCAAAATCAATTACCCAGGTGCCTGCACGTGTGCTGCTGCTTTGGCAGAGCTGGGGAGCCTCCTCCGAACTCAGTGCTGCCTCGCCGGGGCGCCCCGCTGCCCTCCCCACACTGCCCAGCGGGACCACGGTCCTCCCAGTGCTGGCCAGTGGCAGGTGGAGAAAAGGGACCTCGTACTGGGAGGATGCTCCTGCAGTGCACAGCGGAGCCCAGGACCATCCGGCTGCATTTCAGAAAGGCCTGGGGACCCATGTCACCCAGCCCATGGTGCTCCTGACACGGCACAGCCCAGCGTGCCCTTGGTGGCACCCAGCTGGCACCCTGTGTCCCCGCAGGTCACCCAGCCCCTGCCCTGACAGCCCATGGCCTGTGTTACAACATCTTCGCAGCTCCTTGGGTTTCCCCTGGCACAAATCCCTGTGCCACCCATGCAATCTGCGCCCACAGCCAGGAGAATCGGGGCTGTCCCTGTCCCCGGCGTTTCAGATCGGATCTGTCGGCTCCCACCCAGGGCGCTCAGGCTGGAGCAGCTGCTGAAGAGCCATTTGGGGAGGAGGGAGCCTGAAATTGATAAAGAATGAAACCGATTTAGATGTGGGTGACACGTTTATTATGCAAAATTATAGTTTGTGCTGTCATCGGAGCAGTTAACTAAAGGTTACAGTGGGAGCTGTATTACCCAGGGCTCAATCATCACAATTACCTCCCGTTAGATCACCTGCTTTGCGATCGAGACGCATGGTAGGGGAAGCTCCTGCTTCCCTCCCTCGGCTACGGGAGCAAACACCGGTTCACCTGCGGTGCCGGGTCCCTCTCTGTGTGGGCGGCAGGTGGGTTTTCATCATCCCTGGGTGAAAAGGGCCGTTGTGTTCTCCCCCTTGGACTCAAAAAGGACTCAAATGCAGATGGTGGGACTGAGAGTAGCAACAGGAGCCAGGAGAGGGGGCAGACGGGCTCAGCCCTCCCACCCAGCACCCAGCACCCTCGCAGGTGCTCAGCAGGTTAATGCTGGAATTCAGCCGCCAAGCCCTCCAGAGCACTTTTTCCATCCCAACCCGGATCTGCAGGATCTGGACGCAGGGTCACTTGGAACCCTGTGCTGCTTCACTCTGCGATGTGTCACCGTCACTTGGAAGGTGCCAGGCAGGATCTGAGCCGGCCCAGGCACCTTCCCAGCCTGCTAGGAAACCTGGCGATTTAGGGACAGAAGTGCTGGCCTGCGATCAGAGAGGTTTTGCCGCCGAGGGCAGGCAGCAGGGTCCCAGTGTCCCCCAGGCAGCGCTCCCAGCAGGGACCATCATCTCCAGGCACTTGGGCTGGGATGTCCCCAGGCTCTGGCCTTGAAGCAAAACCTGTTCTCCACATCGGTCTGCATTTAATCACCTTAAATATTCTTGCACCAGCCAACATCCCTGGAGCCTTTTCTCATTTTCTCCCACTGCCCTGGAGACAATGAGTTCAGCACAATATTTATTCCCTTTCACCTAGATCCCAGGAGCTGTTTATGGCCTCTGACAGCTGACAGAGCCCATTGCTCCATGGCAGTGGGTGCTGCTCAGCATCCCCCGGGCTCCAGCACCTGCGTCGGGCAGGAACGGTGCCGCCTGCGGCCGCGTCCCTCGGGATGGAGCCGCCGGGACCAAACCTGCTGCTCCGGGGGAAATCTCTCAGCTCTCCAGATTTCATCCTGTGTTTAATTATTGCCATCTGCTGTTCCGGGCTCCAGGGGCTGTTTGCTCTGTCTGTTGGCTGTTGGTCTCTGGGTAAATCAGCCCTGTTGGGTTTTCCTCTCTTGTGACCTCATCACTGATTTTCCTGGATGATGCTCTCATGGTTGTAAACTAAAGCAGGAGAGATTCAGGCTGGACATGAGGAAGGAATTGTTGCCCTAAGGGTGGTGAGAGCCTGGCCCAGGTACCCAGAGAGGTGGTGGATGAACCATCCCTGGAGACATCCCAGGCCAGGCTGGACGGGGCTCTGAGCACCCTGAGCTGGTGAAGATGTCCCTGCTCATGGCAGGGGGGCACTGGGGGGCTGGCAAGGTCCCTTCTGACCCCTTTCTGAGCCAGGGCAGCTCTTTCCTTCCCGGTTTGCAACATTCATTTAATTCAATGTTCTGGTTACCCTTTGGTAAATCCTTGCCATTTTTCATTTGTGTTCATCATCTCTTACTGACACTGAGACTGTAGAGTTGCCGGTGGATTTTCAGGTGGCTCATGCTCTTCTCTCCTGTCCTCCCTCCACCTCTCCCCAGTCTCTTTCACCACAGCCCATCTCCAGGAGGGATTAAGGTTTATTTCTGCCCTCCCTCCTATATCCCATTAGGGGCATTAAAGCAGGAGCCAGTGGCCCTGAGGACCTTCCATGTGAGCCCAGGAGCTTTTTTGAGTTGAGACCACACTAAGCCTGCCAGAAACAGTCCCTGCTTAGAGGGGAAATCTCTGCTCAGCAGGCGGAGGCCTGGGGTTCATGCAACGTTATTTGCCCCGCGCTGGGTGGGATTTGCTGCCCGTGGGACTGGTGCTGAGGGCCGGTTATTGCCCAGTTCTGCAGGACCCGAGCGTGCGGAGCCACCGGGGCTGCCGGGATCCAGGTCTGAGCCAGCGCCGGGGGCTGGGGTGTGCACAGGGAGACTGTGTCTGTCTGTCTGTCTGTCTGTGTGTCTCTGTGCGTCCATGTGTGCGTGTCCGTGCGTGTTTGCAGCTTGCAAGTGCACACGTACATTCCTGTGTGCATGCATGTGCACGTGCATGTCTTTATGTGTGCACACACGTGTGCATCTGTGTGCATGCATGTTTGCATGCATGAATTTAGAATTATAGAATCATTTAGGTTGGAAGAGATCCTCAAGATCATCGAGTCCAACCGTTCCCCACCCCTGTCCCTGCCCCATGTCCTGAGAACCTCATCTCCATGTCCAACCCTCCAGGGCTGGTGACTCCAGCACTGCCCTGGGCAGCCTGTTCAATGCCCCACAGCCCTTTGGGGAAGAAATTGTTCCTAAATCCAACCTCAACCTCCCCTGGCGCAACTCGAGGCCGTTTCCTCTGCTCCTGGTGCTTGATACTTGGGAGAACAGACCAACACCCATATTTATGCGTCTGTGGGTGTGACCATGAGTGCACTCGTGTGCTTGTGCACACTCACGTGCTCACACCATCACATGCACCAGGCGTATGTGCCCTGGCTCCCCTCAGCTCCTTTTCCCAAACGGGTGCCAGGATGACACAGCAGGTGCTCCAGTGCCATCTCGGATGCTACACGTCACCTCCCCTGTCCCGGTGCCCGGAGCGGGGCTGCCAGGCCAAGGGCCCGCTGGGCGAGCAGGTGCTGCTGCGGGACACTCGGTGCCAGATGATCGACCTGAACTTGAACATGTGGTGTGTGATGAGAAACTCTGTGACCAGGAGGTGACACGGCGCTGGCACTGACAGGAGCTGGCAGGAGCCTTCACGCTGACTTAGGGGCGCACATACGTGCTGGCGTGTGTACAGGGCACGTGGCATACACATACATGTGCCACAGGACATTGTGTATGCACATATATGTGCCAGGGCATGCCATGCATTCACACATGTACTACAATGCACCGTGCATGCACATGCATGTGTCAGAGGGTGTCATGCATGCACAAACATGTTCTACAATGCACCACATACGTGTGTCACGGGACACCATGCATGCACGTGTGTCCCAGAGGACAGCACATGCACAACCTGAGCTCAGCACCAGCTGCACATACACGTATTTCACACACAGCAGCCCGGCCAGAGGTGATGCATGCAAACACGTACAGACGTGTGCCAATGCACACTCAAACACGCAGCTCCAGAGTGCCGTAGATGGTGCCCGTGTGTGCACACACCTGCACATGGACCATCGTGCCTCTGCTGTGTCTTTTCCACGGCACGGCCACCGCTCTCAGGGCCACCGACCTGCCCTCCTCACACACCCGAGCCTCACTCCGTGCCTCAGTTTCCCCAGCTGAAAAGGGCCCGGGTCCTGCCCCGCGTGGGGCAGCCGCCCTGTGACTAATCACCTGCCGGGTTAATCATTCATTTCTCCTCCTCGCACGCAGCCGGGGTCACTCGTCCCGCTCGGCACGGTGCCTGTGCCCAAGGACTCGGGGACCTTGGCTCGTCCTCCACCGGAGAGCGATTCCCAGGGCGACACTGGTGAGTTTGTGCCCCTCACAGCAGGACGAGCTCCTGCCATCATCAGCTTGGGGACACCAGTCCCAGCACTGCCACCAGCGTCTGACGCGGAGGGGATGGGGCTGCCTGGGGGTCCTTTCACCCTGTGAACAGATGGGGGGTTTGGGGAGGGCCGAGGCCCCGGTGTCCCTGCAAGGTCCTGTGCCACCCACCGTCTGCAGCTGTAAAACACCTCTGCAAAAGTCCAAACTCCTTACCAGTGCTGAGCAAACATCTTGGTGACGACCCGGTACAGGGGCCAGCTCCGTGCTGGGGGTCTGCACAGTGCTGGGGGGTTACTGGGAGAGCCCCCACCCACTCAGGGGACCCCGGTGTCACCACTGCCTGCCGTGGGTCAGTAAGAGCTGCTCTCCAAGGGACACGGTGGTGTCGCCAGCTTGGGGACAATGTGCCCTTGTGCTCTGGCACTGCAGCTGGTCCTGCTGTCCCCTCTCCACCTCCCTTGCTGTCCCACCTTCCAGCTGGGTGTCACCTCAATGTCCCCATCCCTGCTCTCCATCCTCCTCCCACCTGCGCCCCAGTGATGAGGGGTCCTTGCCCTTTTCAGCCCAGCATGGGCACACAGCCTCTCCCACCCCCAGGCTTGTTCCCCGCTCCCTCCTGGCACCAGCCCCATCGCTGACCCTCTGCTCTGTCTC
The DNA here is from genome assembly GCF_037038585.1 of Patagioenas fasciata. Lineage (NCBI taxonomy): Eukaryota > Metazoa > Chordata > Aves > Columbiformes > Columbidae > Patagioenas > Patagioenas fasciata. The sequence goes on along the minus strand of NC_092544.1, from coordinate 976,562 downwards.
CCCCAGGTTGGAGCCGGAGGGGACCCAGCCCAGAGCCCCCGTCTCCCGTGGGGTCCCTTGCTGGCTGGGGGACATCGGGAGGGGGAACGGCCAGGCCGGGGAGCGGAGCAGGACCCTGGGCACGGGGGAGACGCAGCGCCAGGCCAGGCTGGAGGGCGCCCGGTAAGGCTGCTCAGGGAAACGGGTGGTGGTGGGACCCCCAGGACGCTCCTTCCTCCATGATGCTGTGACCAGCAGAGGTCACAGCACCCAAAGGTGCCAACCCTGGGGACAAGGGAGTCCCATTGGAAGAGTGCCCCCTGCCTTCACCCCTGGAGACCCTGCGGTTAGAGTGGGTGGGGGGTGTTGTTGGGGGCTCAGCCCCATTCCCCAGGGATGCTGCCTGTCCTGAACCAGAGCATCCAGCCTGGGCCACAGCCGGGTCCCCTTCGCCTGCCATGCTCAGCAGGGTGACGGGGAGGGGACTGTGTCTCCCCAGGGTTAGAATGACCGAGGTGGAACCTGTGCTGGACTTCGCATCCTCCGGGCGAACGGGCCGGCGCAATGCTCTGCCCGACATCCTGGGCTCTCCGGCTGGTGTCAGCCCCTCTGACCTGCCCCTCAAGCTGGCCGAGATGTCCCTGACCGCAGGTGGGTGACGGGGAATCACAGAATCACAGGATGGTTTGGGTTGGAGGGACTTTCCCAGCTCTCCAGTGCCCCCCTGCCATGAGCAGGAACATCTTCACCAGCTCAGGTTGCTCAGAGCCCATCCAGCCTGGCCTGGGATGTCTCAGGGATGGTTCATCCACCACCTCTCTGGGAACCTGGGCCAGGCTCTCACCACCCTCAGGGCAACAATTCCTTCCTCATGGCCAGCCTGAATCTGTCCCCATCTTTCTTCCTGGCCCCTTATAAGTCCGGAAAGGCTACAACAAGGTCTCTGCGGAGCTTCTCTTCTCCAGCTGAACACCCCAACTCTCAGCCTGTCCCATAGCAGAGTTGGGGATGACGGGGTGAGCAGGGTCCGTGGTGGCTCATCCCTCGTCTCTCCCGCAGGCAGCGCCCAGGAGATGCAGTCGCCCTCGGCGGAGGCGCCTCCTCCGCAGCCCCCCAGCCCCGAGCTGAAGGACACGTCCTAACCCCGCGCTGGGGGGCCGTTGCTGACCAGCAGAGGATGGAGGAGGCCGTGGAGCACCAGCCCAGCTTTCCTGGCACGGCCGGAGCCCGCTGCATTTTCCTCGGTGCTACCGCAGCGAGAGGGACCGCCGGGTCTCGTCTTGACCCTGCCATTTGGGGAGCATCGCGTGGCGGGGACCCCCGTGACAAAGGGGCCATTCCCACCCACGTCTTGGGCGAGGACCTGGCGGGGGGAGGAATATTTTCCTTCTGGGACATCTGGCAGAGCTGAGCACAGGGGTCTCCGGGGGGACTTTCTCCCTGTCGCAGGAGCAGCCCGCGGGTGTTTCTGGCTGAGTGTGGTGTTCACTGTGATGTTTTGGGTACCACTTCCATCTCCTGACCTTTTGTCCTGGGTGATGCAGGAGCCTTTTTCAAGACGGGGGGAGGAAGCACTGAACACCAACAGGTCCCCATCCCTTAAGCAAAGTCCCCAGCACCCCAGGGTGGCACTGGCCATCCCCAGGCTCTTGGGCAAGAACACTGGTTGCCATGTGAAAGGGCAGGCGTGTACACACATGTTCGTGAGGGGGGGGTGCTTGTGTGCATGGTGCCCATGTGTGCAGTGGGTGTCTGTGAGCATGGGTGTCCCTGTGCGTGAGTGACCATGTGCGTGGGTGCTCACCCATGTCAGTGGGTGTCCGTGTACGTGCTGGGGCTCTGTGAGCACGAGGGTTCACATGTGTGGGAGCTTCTGCAGATGGGTGGGTGTCCCTGTACGTGGGTGCTCCCATGGGTGGGTGTCCCTGTGTGTGGGCAGCTGTACACATGAACATCCGCATCTCCTGGTCCCGTTGTCTCAGGGGGAGGCTGGGAGCACGCGTGGGGACCAGGGCTGTGCCGATTTGGGACACTGACACTCAGGAGGGTGAGGGGACAGGTGACAGTCCCTGCCCTCTTCATCCCCTCCCAGGCTGGGGGGTGGGTGTGAGTGGGGGCTCTGGCTCCCCAGGGACTTGTCTGGGGAATAAATGGCCCGTCTGTCCCTGGGGAGCCGTGTCCTGCGGGTGTCCCAGCCGGGGTGGGGGGACACCCATCCCACGGGATCCAGGGCTTGTCACCCACAGGGGATGCAAGGCAAGGGGGTCCCGCTCGGGGGCAGTGCTGGGGGGAGGAGGCTGAACACGAGCTCTCAGCTATTTTTGGGTGGCTGTGATGACAGCTTGGGGCCAGGGAGAGGGAGAAACTGTCCCTCCCAGACCTGGCCACTTTGACCCCAAAGTCCCTAAGATGGGGGCACGTGCTGCAGCTGCGGGGTTCGAGGACACCCGACCCCCCCAGCTGGGACCCTCCGCTGCTTGGGGACAGGGGCAGGAGGAGGCGCTTCCCCAGGGGCTGGGGGGGACACGCTGTGGGTCCCATGACCCCACGTCTGTCCTTGTCCCCAGTGTCCCCCTGACACACAGAGCATCACCATGGGCACGTGTGTGTGTGCCCACACACGCAGGGTAGGGACAGGGTCATACGTGTGTCCCCACACAGACACGGAGCAGCGACAGGGTCACGTGTCCCCACACACACAGAGCAGGGCTGGGGTCACACATGTCCCCACACTCCCCTGGATGCCTGGCCCCCCACCCTGGTTACTTGCTGCTCCCCATTCCTCAGTTTCCCCAGCTCATCTTCCTCGCCCCGAGGACAGGTCACCCTGAAGCACACCACCATCGCTGGTGTCCCCATGTCCTGACCATGCCCCCCACCCACAGACCACAGGCAGCACCTGCCCCCCACACTTTGAGGCTGCCATGGGGTGGGCAGCACCCTGCCTCAGCTTCCCATATCCCGTACCTTCGGCCACCCTACGGCAGAGCCCACACACAGCTCATGACACAGCTGATCCCCCTTTGCTCTCCCCAGCAGCGACCCCCCCGCGCCGCTGGGTGCCCGGGGCCGGGGCGGGGCCGGGGGCGCTGTCGGGGCGGCCGCTGGCAGCGCTGCGAGCAGCGAGCGGTGCGGAGCGCTCCTGGCCGCGGCTGTGCCGCTTCCAATCATGTGATGGGGACGTTATTTAAGGCGGCGGCGCGGCGGAGCGGCAGCTGCGAGCTGGGCGGTGCGGAGCTGCGCGCACGGCCCGGACCCCCGCGACCCCTCGGACCCGCCCGGCGCTCCCTGTGTCCCCCCCGAGCCCCCCACCATGGTTGACGCCTTCGTGGGCACCTGGAAGCTGGTGGATACGGCCAATTTCGATGAGTACATGAAGGCGTTGGGTGAGTGGGGGGGGGGCTGCAGCCAGGACATCACCCCCTTTGTTTTCTACCCTGCACCCCATTTGCATGGCCGAGCCCCTCGCGCACGGGGCTCTGCCTGGGGGGGCTCCGGGGTGGTTTATGGGGGGTCCAAGGTGGGTTATGGGGGGTATCCGGGGTGGTTTATGGGGGCTCCAAGGTGGGTTATGGGGGGGTATCCGGGGTGGTTTATTTGGGCTCCGGGGTGGTTAATGGGGGCGATTCGGGGTGATTTACGGGGGCTCCGGGGTGGTTTGTGGGGGGGGTCTCCGGGGCTTTGTGCCCGGGGACTGGAGCTGGGCAAGGGGATCTCATCCATCTCCTGCCCCCCCTCCCCGGGAGCCCCCCAGGACCTCTCCATTCACCCCCCATCACCCAGCCCCCAGCCCCAGCTCCTGGGCAGGTGGGTGCGGGGGTGACACGGGTGCCCCCCTACCCCGCCCAGCCCCGGCGCTGGTGGCTGCTGGTGCAGGATCCCTCCTGAGCAGCGCTCCCAGCCCCCCCAAGCACATTGAGCACACACGTCCCCCCAGGACGATGGGTAGGGAGCAATTTTGGGGTTCACCCCCCACGCATTGTGAGGAAGATCTCCGGGGTGATGCCAGCAGGACCAGGGGCTCATGGCCACATCCTGCCCCCCCTCACACCGTCAGCACCCCCAACCTTGCCCCCTCCCAGGCGTGGGCTTCGCCACGCGGCAGATGGCCGGGCTCACCAAACCCACCACCGTCATCGAGGTGGACGGCGACAAGGTCACGGTGAAGACCCACAGCACCTTCAAGAACACAGAGATCAGCTTCAAGCTGGGCGAGGAGTTTGACGAGACCACGGCGGACGACAGGCATGTCAAGGTGAGCCCAGCCCCTGCCCCCCCGCAGCGGAACCCCCAGAAATGGGCTGTGGGCTTTGCCGGATCCGGGCATCAGCTCCTGGCTTTGGGGCTCCATCCTTTTTGTGTTCGGCAGCAGAAAATGGTTTGCCCGCCAGTGCTGGTGCTCGTGCCCAGTCCCACCCACTGCCCCCTCCCTGCCCCATTTTGCAGTGAGGTTTTCCCCGGGGGAGCCTGGGGCTGCCAGGAACGTTGTGCAAGAGCCCGGTTTGCAAACGGCCACAGATTTGCTCAAGAGGCGTCGAGGGGATGTGGGAGGTGGTGACGAGTGTTGTTCTTGCTTGGAGGGAACAAGGGGCGCAACACCTCTTTGTGGAGCCCCATTTTTGCTTGTCCTGTGAAGCAGGGATGGGGCAGGTGGGCAACCCTGTCTGGCCGATCCCCCCCAGGGGCTGATGCCTCCCTGGGGGTCCCTAGGGAGGCCAGGACCTCCACGGTCAGGCTGTTCCTTCCCATAAGAGCCAGGTAAAAGAGCTTTGGGGGGTGGGTCAGAGCTTCTTTCGTGGTCTCTCCCACCCCGCAGAGGCACTTGCTGTTGCAGGGTGGATCCAGCCCCTGTGTTTTCCCAGTTTCCCAGCTGCTGGGAATAGAACACGTGTGCATGAGCAGTTGGCAGCTCCGTGTCTCTCAGCCAGGGCAGGACTTAGGGGGCAACTCAGGGCTCATTGTGCATGAAATCCCAAAACGTTCAAAGCAGCGGAGGTGCGTGACCCCACAGCTGCCGTGGCTCGGGGACGCGCCCTTCACGCGCCCCTTGGCCGGTGGCCAGAGGGCACATGATGGGGCGGGGGGGGCCAGGGATGGCTGTGGAGCTGTGGGGCCACCGGGATGGGGCAGGTGGGGTACGTCACATTGTGGGACACCCAGGATGTGTGGGGCACCTGCGTGGTGGGCACAGCCCAGCTGTGGGGACAGCTGAGCTCTGGGTGCCCCCAAGTCATGCAGGGACCGGGGCTATGGGGGCACCTGAGCTATGGGGAGACCCACCCATGGGGCCCCTGAGCTGAGCTGCAGGGGAACTGGAGGAGCTGGGGGGGCCAGGCAGCCGGTGCCACTGTCTGTCCCGGCACAACCCTGCTCGGCTGTCACACCAGCCTTGGCTCCGGCTGTCACACCAGCCTTGGCACCGGCCCGGTGCTTGGGGCTGAGTCAACAGCAGCGGCTGAGCAAACAGTGGCCCTGGCGAGCAGAGCTGAGTTTGCCGGATCAGCTCCTCCGAAAGCCCTTGCCGGGCCCTGCGGCACAGGCGGAGGCTCCGGTTCAAAGCATGGATACCTGCCCTGATACCTGCACCCCATCTGACATCTGGAGCCAGCGAGCCGTGCTTGAGAGCGGCTGGTATCAGGTCCCGGCAGGCCCAGAGCAGGATGAGGCCCCGGGCAGGGCTCCTGTTGCTGACCCTGGGTCAGGGTCACCGTGACGGGGCTATTCGGTGGCAGCCAGGGCTGTGACTCAGCTGGTGGCCACAGCAGGATCCAGCCCATGCTGAACTCTGCTGACAAAGAACAGGGGGACATCCTGATGGTGGCACCCACAGCCTGTCCCTGAGCCCCAGAGGGCTCTGGGGTGAGCATGGGGACACTCAGCATCGTCCCCTCCAATGGACAAAGCCCCTGGAGCCGAGAATCCCTGGGGAGGAGGGTAACGGTGGGTCCTGCTCTCTCCCGCAGTCCGTGGTCAAGCTGGATGGAGGGAAGCTCGTCCACGTGCAGAAGTGGGACGGGAAGGAGACATCGCTGGTCCGGGAGCTGAAGGACGGCAAATTAATTCTGGTAAGGAAATAGAAATGGTTCTAAATTGGGGGGTACAGCCCGGGACAGGGCAAGGTGGGAACTGCACCAGCTCAGCGCAGCTAACCCCCATCACCCTTTCTGCCACCAGACTCTCACCATGGGCAACGTCGTCTCCACCCGCACCTACGAGAAGGGGGCATAGACGCTGTCCCAGCTCCTCCGCCCGTCACATGGTGCCACATTCGCCTCCCGCATCGCCTCCGTCCTCACCCCGCGCCAGGCACGGCTCCCTGTGGCCTCGGAGCCCCCCGTCGCCTCGTGGGGCTGCTTGGGGCTTGGGTGGGGGTTTTGTGGATGTTCTTTTGTTTTTTTGTTTTTTTAACTAATAATGGGAAAACTCACAAGGAAGAATAAAAAAAGGCCCTGTTGTTACAGCTCTGTGGTCAGTTTACTTGGAAAAACGGCTTTTTTGGTACATGCTTGCCCACAGCGCTGAGCCTCGCCAGTCTCAGCCCGCACACCCTGGAAGCGATGGGGTTAAATGCCCAGTGATCCCGGGAGCCTGTCTCAGCGCTGTGGAAATAGGAGAGGCTGTGAGGGCTGGAAACGTGCTTTTCCAGGGGTATGAGTTCCTCCCTGCAGCTCTGCCAGCCCCGGGCTCGCGGCAGCGCCACGATCCCTCCAGCGTGGACGGGCAGGGGCTGCCAGCGCATCAGCTGATGCTGCACAACGCGGTCAAGGTCACGAGCAGCGAGGCTGGAACGCAGCCCCAAACAGGGGACTCGGCCATGGGGAACTGGGGTGAGAAGGGGCAGCAGCCCTAAGTCCTCCTGGTGCTGCATCCTCAGCCCTGCTCCCGCTTCCTGGCAGAGCCGGCGGCACCACAAGTGACTCATCCCCCCGCTTGGCACATCTGCCCCGCCAGTCGCTCCCCGCAGGCTTCGTCAGCCCAGTGCAACCACAGCCGGGCCCTCTGCCACCTTCCCCCTGACCTTCAGCTTCAGTTACAAGATTTATGCTCCAGTTGCTCCTCAGCAGAAGGCACCAGGCGGCTGCTCGTAGGGTCATCTCGGCACACACCCCCTTCCCACCCCCGGGAACCTCTGACAGCAGCCAAGACTGTCCAAAAACAACCCCTGAATGCGGGTCACCTCCCCTCTCGCACAGACCGCACACTCTTCACTGCCCGAGATGAAGTGTGGAGCGTATAGAAGAAAAGACGCGGTACAAAGTACAACTGGGGAGTGGGGAGATTTATTTTCCATCACTTACCAAGGTGGCAAACACACCGCGGTTCATGTTGACTTACAGTATCTCCACTCCCCCATTTGCTTCTGACTGTTCCACTCTCTGTTTGCAGATAACACAAGTGGGGCTGGGGGAGGGTTTGGGGACCAAAACCATCACAGCTCTGCAGCGTTACTGGCTGCAGGATGCAGCCCCATTGCAGGGCCCGGCAACAACCTCCTGTCCCCAAGCACGGGGACAGTCAGGGAGGGCACGGCCGAGCACAAGCCGCTCACCCACAAGGCTACAGGATGGGACAGATGGCAAGGAAAGGGTGGCATTAGCCAATTTTGGCAGGCGTGGCGGCTGGTGGCTTAGCCAGCGCCTAAGCTAACAGAGGAGAACTTGTACCAAAGTCAACACCTGTAACACCACATGCTGAGTGTTACTTTTGGGACAAGGAAACTCCTTGTCCCCGGAGCAAGGGGCATGCTGGCCCAGTTCTCGCTCCTCGTGGTGCGCAGCAGGGACTCAATACCAGGTCCCCCACCCGCCTGCTCAGTCCCGGGGCTTCTTCTTGTGCTTCTTCTTGTGCTTCTTCTTCTGAGCCTTGCTGGGCTTCCCCGAGCGCTTGGGCCTCTTGCTGGCTGGCTGAGCCCCGTCGCTGTCCGAGTCCGAGCTGTCCGAGTCCGACTCGGAGGACGGCTTATTCCTGTGCTTCTTTTTCTTCTTCTTCTCCTGGAAAACAAAGGAAAAGAATTAAAGACCCTTGCACATGGGAAAACTGTCACCTGTGGTCACCAGGGCAGTGAGACACTTTCTGCCTCCCATAATCCCTGTGAAATGGAGCGGCCGGAGGCAGAAGCGGGGATGCTGCTGTCGAAGGACCGGGAGCATCCGTGGAGTCACTGGTGGCCGCGTCCTGGTCACTGGGTGAAGGAGCTTCCATGGGAACGCGGCAGCGCGCGTGGGAGGGAGGTGCTGAGCACAAACAGACCTTGTGATCCTTCTCTGCCTTCCAAGAAAAGATCTGCTGTTTGGACACTAGGAGTAACCCCTTTAATTTGAATTCTACAAAAGCGCCTGTCTTCTGCCCAGATACGTTAATTCTCCCTGCTGTAGCTTTGCAGCAATCACTGGAATTGCGGTATGATAAATGGGACTGTGATGCATTTTCACAGTGTTTGCTGCTCTTCCTCCCACCCTGTGAAAGACCTGCAGGCAATCTGCTCGCAGATGTTGTCTCTTCATGTCAAAACCGCACCTTCTTCATTGTTTAGTGACCTGGAGTTCACCAAGCCTTAGTCCCTCCTGCCTTGTAGCTGGTACTTGTTTTACTAGTTCTTAAACGGCATCAACTTCTGGCACAGCTGTTGACACATTGCTGTTCTCATCGCCTTTATCCGTGCTTTTCTCAGCTTGGTTCTATGCATTCAATAGCCATAGACTGGATTCTTCCCATGAGATCCGTTCTGAGTGGTCCTCAAACAAGGGATGCAATAATACCTTTAGATTTATGCAATTAGTCTTGTTTGGAATTAAACTGGGTGGTGGAATTTTGCCCTTGTAATTTTTTTTTAAGAATAAAAACACCCTAGAAGGAATACTGGCATCTCTCTGGAGAGGCAGAAAGACTTGTATGTGGAAATCCATTCTAATTTTTCGCAAGAACAGATGTAAGGTCTCTGAATAAGCCCATAACTCCACAAAAGGGTCTTCTGGCAAAAACTATTTCAACTTCTGGGAAGAGCTCTGGACACTCCCCTCTTATCTCCAAATCAAATACCTCTAGAAGGAGCAGTGTGGTAAGGCTCTTAAGGCATAGCCTGGAGCAACCTTCCTCCCAAGGCCGGGAGGAGCCCGGTGTCACCGGCCCCTCTCAGCGCCAGCTTCTTAAAAATAACCCCAGCAGCAGGAGAACCAGAACATCAGGCTGCAGCCCTGCCCGTCGCTCTTGTACACGCCAGCTCCCAACACAGCCGTTGTAGATGAGAGAAGCACGTTTGTTCTGTTTTGGTAGAACTGTAATCGTTACATAAATTGGACGGGATGTGCAAAGCACTTGTAACGTGCCGGTCTCCGTCCCTATTGGCCCTCACGGGATCTTTACACCAAGAGGCTGCTTGGGCAAAATCCACTCGGAATGTTTGTGCACGTGGAGTGTTTGCTGAGCTGAGCTCCCTCCACCAGCAGCCGTTGGTTCTGGATGGGGGTCTGTAGCTGGGGGTGCAGCCGGGCTTCGCTGCGGTCGCTGGAGGCACAAATCCAGCCATGGGTTTGGCGCTGACACCCCCGTACAATAGAGAAACGCTCCTGCTTGCACAACGCTGAGTCAACTGTAACCAGGGGCCTGTTGTCTCCCAGTGCTGGGATGCTGGAGTTTAGTGAGATCTGGGTTTAATAGAAGATTACTCACGCAGAATGATTTCACAGCAGCACTGCCTCCTGCTACAGAAAACATTAATCTCTGGCTTACTCCCTGCCACATTTGCAGTCCAGCGTGTGCTGATGCTGCGATACTTGCAGTCCTGCCCTGAAAGCACGTTTTATTTGCTGGAGTGAGCAGTCTGGCTGTTCGGAGCCCCCAACAAGGGGAGACTGAGGGTTTATTTGCTTTTCTTTCAGCCAGCACAACGTCCACACATGTATTTTTATTTCCCCTGTAATCCTGAAGGAACGTGTGTGACATCCTGTCCTGTCCTCAGCCTTCACATGCTGAGAAAGTTTTCCAAGCTCTGGAATGAAACTCTGTTAGTTGTTAAGGTCTTGTCAAACTTTCTCACCATGTGCACAGGCTGGAAAAGCTTGAGAAAATTCTCCTTGCTGCATCCCTTTCTCTAAAAGATTTAACTCTTCACCATCCTCTTATTCTAAAGACTTATGATTTGCTTTTGCCCTTCATCTGTGGTAAGACACCTTTCCCGTGTCTCATTTTCTGTGCTCCTGGCTTTTGTTTCAAACAGATGAGTGCTCGTTTCTTGCCTTGGAGACCTCTGGGTGACTATGCACATGCTGCTGTGTCTTTGGCTTCCTTCTGTGAAGCAAATTTTCTTCATGTGGACGCTTCCCAATCTGTTTCCAGCCAGGATGGTTCTCCTCCCCGGGGTGGGGTGGGTGTGTGAGAGGCCTAAGGCAGCACCCAAGGGAGAAGCGTCCCAGGCCAGACCTACAGAACCGGTATCAGACCTTTAGGCCCCACGGGTAGCCTGGTTGCGTTTGAGCAGGTGGAAATACCTGCCCACAGCGATCACTCTGGTTCTGCACAGGTATCTCTCACATCTCCATGGCTGATCACCACTGTTCCGTCATCTGACTATGGGTTTGTTTTCTCTCCCTTGGCTCAGCTTCTGGGGTGGCTGTGATGTCCGCAGCAGCTGGCCAAGGAGGGCAGCTCGCCCGAGACTTGTCCTCCTTGTAGCCCTGTGACTGGCACAGCCGTGCCCTTGGGCTTCCTCCTTGTCTCTGCTTCCTCGCGAAAGGAGTGCATGGCACGAAGAGCCCTGCCAAGGCGGGGGTGACTTAGAGCAAACCTCTCCCTGTAAAACTCTCTGCAAGCCCAAGGGTGGCCTTGAGGTCATTTGGGACATTCTTGGCAAAGAAAAGAAGTGGAGCTGTTGGCTTGGGGGCTCCAGGCTTCTCCCTTTACGCTCCCTTTCATAGTGGAATGTAAAACACTTATGCGTTGTGTTTGGGACTGCGATCTGACCGCGTTGTGCTGTTCCCCACGCCTGTGCGCAGCCACGCTCTGAACAAGCCGCCATCCAACCTCTTCAAATTACAGTTGGTGGGGCAGGAAACACAGCTTTTTGTCTGGCTCACCAAGGCTCCTTCTCCCCGTCTAGTGACGCCTCCAAGTGAAGGCCCCGGGCTCCTTTCACCTGTTGGTACCGGCTCAGCAGATTGGGGAGGTTGAGGTTGGACCTGGGGAACAATTTCTTCCCCAAAGGGCTGTGGGGCATTGAACAGGCTGCCCAGGGCAGTGCTGGAGTCACCATCCCTGGAGGGCTGGACATGGAGATGAGGTTCTCAGGGCATGGGGCAGTAGTGGACTTGGTAGTGTGAGGTTGAACTTGATGATACTAAAGGTCTTTTTTAACCAAAATGATTCTATGAAAAAAGGGGGTGAGGACCCTAGAGCATCTCTGTAAGGACAGAAATCTCTGGGGAGAGCAAAGAGCACCTGGAGACTGCAAGGAAGCATCAGAACAAAGAAAGAAAAAACGTTGACCATGAACAACCAAAAATGTAGATACTATTGCTATGACACTAAATGGTTTCTTGCTAGATAGCAGTTCCCCATCTACTCATTTAAAAATATAAACCCTACGTTTATGTTACAAACATGGGATGGGGTCAGCAAGGCAATTGTCACTAGGTAGACTGAGCTATTTCTACTTTGTGTAAATGCCCCTGGGGCTGCAGGAAGCAGGGAAGCACATGGTGGCTCCCAGACAAGATCGCAGCAGGCACTCAGACAACAAGGGAGCCATTCATTGCGAGGATCCCACATCCTGCCTCCCAAAAGCTCAAAGTTTTATTTTCCAGCACTGGAAAACATCTGAAAACTTTTGATCTCCTCCCTGAGAAGGAAGGAAGATCAAAGGAACAAGCAAGATTTAATGGAAAGGCTGTTAATCCACAGACCCCAAAAACTTAGTAACAAATCCAGGACAGTGACCCAGATATCTTGTAGCTGAGACTCGGCAGGGTGTCCCCACCTCTAACGAGCTATTTGTGCACTTCTCAGTGTCATTTTTCCCCACAGCATTTAAATAACAGTCACACAGGTGACTTTGTTTTGTACTGACTGTCGGGCAGAAACAGGGCAGGGGCAGTCCCAGGAAAGTCACAACACACCTGCTCACCACCTACAATCCCACTAACAGCCCCAGCTACTCCTCTCTCTCTCAAATAAGAGGGTACCGAAGTGCCAGAGGCCACGTTACCAGTGAAGGATGAGACTGGAAGCGAGAGTTCAGCTACCAGTGTCGCTCTGGACTGCTCCGAGTGCTGCCACAAACGCAGACTCCTCCGCTCCCCATTGCCAGTCTCTCCTCCTACCACTAGTACTGGTTTAACTCCACACTGAGCCTGGGAGAACTAAGCCCTCAGAAGCTACACTGTCCTTGTCTCTCTCCTGTAAAAAAATCCACCACCTTTCCCGCCTGTTGCCGCTCTCCAGGGACACAGACAGGCCAAGGAACAGGAAAGAGAAAGAGATTAAAAAAATAGGGCTTTAGAAGTATAATTAGAAGTTGGATTCCAGCTGTAAAGGGGCTGATGAGACAGTTTATTTACTCAAGTCTAGAACTGAAATACTCACTGCTGGATAAACAGACCGACCCTCAAACACTCCAGTTTTGGACTCAGGTCTCTCCTACATTCTACACCAGGGCTTCGGAGCCAGAGTTCAAACTCTGGCCACAAAAGGTCTCTTATCTCTTGACATTTTCACATAGACAAAAACGGCTTTAGAGCTTGGGAATGGCGTTCGCTCCCTGTGCAAACACACCAGCGATTTTCCCCGGGTGTGTGCAGATAAGCCCAGTTCACATGGCACTGGCTGGGTCAGGACACCCGCTGCAGTCAGATCAGACAAAAACACTGTCAGGGCAAGAGAAGTGTGACGGGAGGGAAACGGGGTTATTGGCACGAAACACAGAAATCCAGGAAAATGAAGCGATTTCTATAGAGCCTCACAAAGCCCAGGGGAAAATAAATAATAATTCTTTTCTCACTGTAGAAATATCTTTTGAGGACTGTGCATTATAGCACAAAACCATCCTAAAGTTGGTTTAAGAGAATCCAGGGAGAAAGCATAAGAACGACTAAAGAGTCTGCAGAGGAGATTCCTGTTTTGCTACAGAACCTGCACAAAACTGAGCCACTTTCTGATATTCACATTGCTGGAGCAAACCACAGATGTGACCGCACAGCACAAGTTCTCCGGCTCATTTTTGCAGGCCAGCCCAAGGCATCTCGTACCTTTTTCCTCTTTTTTGAAGAATCCTCAGCCGTGCTGGCCTTTCTGTCTCTTTCATATCCTCCTGCTGCCACCTCCTCTTCCTCCTCTTCTGGAATGAGGGTGTATTTGGTACCTCCAGGCTGCATGAAACAATCCTTGGCAAAATGACCTGTAAAACAGTGTTTGAAGGAGCCAAAATGACCTGTAAAACAGTGTTTGAAGGAGCAACCCATCCCTTTTTTTTTTTAACAATTGCATTCTAGACACCTGAAGTGCTGCCAACAATCTTTTCATTATTAGTCACAACAATAGACTCTAACGAACCTTTGCAGCCACATTTCTTGCACACGGTGTTCAGGACGGCCTCGAGCGTGATCTTCTGACTCGTGTAGTCTCTGAACGTGCGTTTCTTCCTCTCATCCTGACTGGAAACAGAAGGACAGTTCCATTTTCCATCCACTCCCATCTTTAACCCTGTATATTTGTACAGACACAGCCTAAGCACAAGCGTTTTCAAATGTTGCTCTAAAAACACCGCTTGGTCAGCTAAACCAAAGAGTGGAGCTGATCAACTGCTCAGCACAATAAACCACATTGATAACACTTGTCACCTTCTACTCTTGAGATTAACTGAGCCCTCTCTGCAAAAGGAAAAATGCAGGGAGCTGCAGTTACATGTTTTGTATGTGAACACACACACACATGCTCAGTATGAAAATAAAGCCTCCTCCAGCCCTGCCAGGCAGCACAAGCACGGAAGAACCTTCACTCAGCCCCCCGGGGCAGCCAGCGCAACACTGGGGGGTCAGGAAGAGCCCCCTCACCCTCCAAAAGAGGGGCAACCTAGAGAGTAAGAACCAGGAGAGGCAGAAACCTGCCTGATCTGTTATATTCTGCTCAGAAGATTTACCTACTCAAGGGAAACATTGTTTGGGTCAAGGTCTTTGCCCGTCCCTTGGTTAACAACCTTCATGGAGAGGGAGAGTTTCAGTTTGTCATCTTTCATCTGGAAGAGGAAGAAAAGGAACGAGAAGAATAAATGACAAGGATGTTGATCGCCACCCCGTGACTGGAGGCCTAGGGAGAAGGAAGGAATTTGTCCGATAGCAAAGAGCAGTGCTACGGAAGACACATAAAAGTGCTTTGGTGCTATTATTTCACAGCTGCATTCACACTTTAGAGTATTCCAGCTAAACAGCTTCAGTTAAGCAGTTATCTCAGTCACGAGACATGATCAAACTATAGGTTTGTCTAGGTTAATATCCTGTTTTCAATCTGACCAAACCCAAGTGCGTGTTCAGAAGCTTTGCTGTAATTCTCAAGCCATCCACCCTAAGGCAGCTTCCACCTTGATCCCAACAAAACGAAGAATTAACATTACCTCTTTCCCGATAAGCTTCACCCACACTTTGTCTCCAACATCGACGATCTCTGAGGGTTTATCCACACGGCAGGAGGACATGTGAGTCCTGTGAACCAGGCCTGCATGGAATTCCGAAAAAAAGAAAGGGACAAATAAAGACAAGTCTCTACTGAACCCCTGGGGTGCAGCCCATAAGAGAAAGAAGTTGGACAAATTATCTAAATATAGAAAACTTCTACAGTTTGTCCAATACCTTTAAATGATTTTCTAAGAGATCGTGAAGTCACCAAACAGCCCTCCAATGCTTTTTGGTATTCATGTAAACATACCATCATATTCTAAATGCTTTCTGAGAACTTCAGTTTCTTACTAATTAAAACAAAACAAAACACCACACGAAACAAAACCTTTTTCTGAGCTTTTTTCTAAAAGCCAGCGATCCTGGAATCGCAGGGATGACCGCTTGGCTCCAACATGCCAACATGAATTTACACCTGAACAAAGCAGGAGGGACAAACCTTGCTTCCTGCAGCCTGGAATTTTTATAAACGCCCCATATTCTGTCACTGTAGCAACCTGCAAAGAAAATCAATATAAAACCTTAAGGCAAAGCCCTTCACAAAACACCTGTTTGCAAAACATGGGGTAGAACAAGCCCAAAAAGTCTACATGGCTCTCTGCTTTCCTCCAGTTTTCGGTTTTGAGGCAGGTTCAACACTGCAACGCTTGACAATGCTGGAGCAGCTGTGGTCAGCCAACCGTGTTTGGTTGGAAGAGACCTTTAAAGTCATTGAGAACAACCATAACCCCCCCTGTCCCTGCCCCATGCCCTGAGAACCTCATGTCCGTCTGTCCAGCCCTCCAGGGATGGTGACTCCAGCACTGCCCTGGGCAGCCTGTTCCAATGCCCCACAGCCCTTTGGGGAAGGAATTGTTCCTAAATCCAACCTCAACCTCCCCTGGCACAACTTGAGGCCGTTTCCTCTGCTCCTGGCGCTTGTTCCTGGGGAGCAGAGCCCGACCCCCCCGGCTCCAAGCTCCTTTCAGGCAGTTCAGAGATCAGAAGGTCTCCCCTCAGCTCCTGTTCTCCAGCTGAACCCCCAGGTCCCTCAGCCGCTCCCATCACACTTGTGCTCCAGCGCCTCACCAGCTCCATTCCCTTCTCTCAGCTCTCTCCAGCACCTCAAGCTCGCTCTTGGCATAAGGGGCCCAAAACTGCCCCCAAAACTTGAGGCTGGGTCTCCCCAGTAACGTGTTTGTTCCGATAAGCATCTCACACACATCCACACGTACACAAACACGGGACACGCACCCAGGTGTGCGCACACGTGGAACAGAACCGCCGGTTACCACCCAGCACCCCCCGAGTGGCAGCGCCCCCGGCCCGGCCCGCACCTCTCCCTGGAAGATCGCGTACAGCTCGGGCAGCGCCTCCATCGCCGGGCCCCGCCAGAACCGGCCGCACCCGCCACCCGCGTTCGGAGCGACGCCCTGGAAGGAAACACCCAATTAACACACGAAGCCACCCGCGGGTGACGGGGTTAACCGGCACTTGGGCTACAAGGCGGCACCGACTCGAGCGGTGCCGGTGCCGCTCGCAGCGCGGGGTCCAGCCGGTCGCACGGTTCCAGGCGCTGGCACGGGGAGGCGAGGCGGCCCCTGCCCGGCAGCCCCAGGGACAGCGGGTCCCTCAGCGCCCGGCGCGGCTCCGCCGAACCGCCGCCATTTTGCTCTGGTCACACCCCCCCCTCACGTGAAGGTTCCGCTCCGCCAATCGCCGCGCATAATGATAGTGGGTGGCAAGTCTTAACCAATCAGATTTATCCATGTTAGACGACGCCCTCCCTCCACTCCGCCGGTACGTCACGCCTCGCTTTCGTCATCCGCGCGCCGGAAGTCAGGTAGAGGAGGGCGGGTTATCCGGGCTTTTTCCACCAATAGGCGCGGCCGGAGGGCGTGCGGCTGACCAATGGGCGAGCTGCAGGGTGGGGCGGAGCGGGCGCGCGCGCGGCGGCGGCGATGATCGAGCAGCAGAAGCGGAAGGTCCCGGGCGGCCCCGGCGCCGCTCCCGCCCCCGCCCCCGGCCCCGTTCCCGGCGCTGCCCCCGGCCCCGACCTCCCGCTCGTGCCCACGGCGGCCAAGCGGCCCCGCCATGAGCTGCCGGGGGCGCCGGGCAGTGGCGGCGGGGGGCAGCCCCCAGCCGGGGCCCTGCTGCAGGCGGTACGGGACGGGATGGCGGCGGGAGAGGCTGAGGGGAAGCGGCCTCTGATGGGATGGTGGGGGAGAGGAAACACCCGTGAGGGGATGGCGGGATTTGGGGTGAGGGGGAGGGCGAGGCCGGGGGTCCTGGCTGTGCTCCGGGAATGCCCCTTGTTTTCTCCATGGCGTTCCCTTGTAGGAGCGATTATCTTGCCAATATAATAAGCCCAGGCAGGTTCTCTCAGCAAAGCATATTTTATTAACGGTTTTGCAGGGCTGGGTAGGCACACAGACCAGGGCAAAAAGCCGCTGCTTATATCCCCCCTAAATCCTGGCTGCAAATTGCCTCCCCCGGCCCCCTTTGATAGGGTACGGGATTCACGGACTGCCCGACAGTCCCGGATGTCCTGCTTCCCTTTACCTCTCTCACTAATCTAATTCTAACAACCCCCGTATTGATTTATTTCCACTTAAGGTATGGTTTCTTGGCTGTCTGGCCAACTTTTAACCACAGGAATCGGTTTGCTTTCCATGATTGGTGCAAGAGGGCTTTGTTTTACGTTCAGGGGCTGATAGCTGATGTATCTCAGTCCCCACCTGCTGGGGACTCGGATCCCCAGTTGTGAAGACGTTTCCTCCTTCCATGGCTGCTCACACCCTCACGCGGCTGCCCCGTTGTCTCCGCAGGGCCCGCCGCGCTGCTCCTCGCTGCAGGCCCCCATCATGCTGCTCTCTGGGCACGAAGGCGAGGTGTACTGCTGCAAGTTCCACCCCAACGGCAACACCCTCGCCTCCGCCGGCTTCGACAGGCTGATCCGTGAGTACCAGCCTCGCCATTGTGCTGTGGTGGGGAGCCCGACCCCCCCGGCTCCAAGCTCCTTTCAGGCAGTTCAGAGATCAGAAGGTCTCCCCTCAGCTCCTGTTCTCCAGCTGAACCCCCCACGTCCCTCAGCCGCTCCCATCACACTGGTGCTCCAGCCCCTTCACCCACGCAACATCCCATGTTGGAGACGACAGCGGCGATGCTTCATACTTCATTTTGCTGAATTCCCGGAGAACAGCTCCATCTCAGCAGGGAGGTGTTTGTTTCCTGTTCTCACCTTTCTGTTCCTGTCCCCCAGTGCTGTGGAACGTCTACGGGGACTGTGACAACTATGCCACCCTGAAGGGACACAGCGGGGCAGTCATGGAGCTGCACTATAACACAGACGGCAGGTGAGTGACGTGCAGATGGCCTTTGGCTCTTTCTGAGGGAAGATGTTTTCTGCTGGCCAGGGTCCCTGCTCAGTCCATGGCACATACAGCAAGCGCTTGTGTGTGGCATTCCCAGGTGAGGACTGGCGCCTGCTTGAGACTGAGTATAAGATCTGGGATCACCCACGACCTGCCAGTGCCCAAGTGTCTTGAGGGACACAAGAAAGTTTGTGTTGGTCACTGGGATGGAAAAGAGAACAAGTGAGATGTTTGGTTTGCATCTGAGCTGTTGCCACTGAGCTTTTCTTCCGCGTTTGCCCCTGATAGTGCGTGAGGAGGCAGAAAACCAATTTATACGTGTCTAGAAATGGGGTTAATGGGAGCGCCTCCAGCGTAGCTGCCCCACTGCCAATCGGCCTCCTCTGAAACTTCACCTTTGTCTTGGCGTATATGGGAAATTCTTCTCCATGGCTTAGTCCCACTAAATATTTCAAGCGCTGTTTGCAAAACTTAGGAGTAAAACAGGTGGGAAGGGGGAAGTGTGTCTGCAACGGAGCGCCTCACAGCCGTTCTCCTCCACAGCATGCTCTTCTCGGCGTCCACAGACAAAACCGTGGCTGTGTGGGACAGCGAGACTGGAGAGAGGGTGAAGAGGCTGAAGGGCCACACCTCGTTCGTGAACTCCTGTTACCCGGCGCGGCGAGGGCCGCAGCTGGTCTGTACGGGCAGTGACGACGGGACAGTGAAGGTCAGTGTGTCGTGTGAGGGGATGCTCTGGGGTGAACATCAGGCAGGGTCTTTGAAAACATTTTGGGTGTTCTTCCCATTTAAGGGGGCTAAATCCAGCCTTTTATTACTCGTATTACTTCATTATCTGATAAGTTTGATTTCAGAATTTAAAAATTCTAAATAAAATTTGACTGTGCTCCTTTTTTGTGTAATGCTTGGGGGGAGAGCGAGGAGATTCGTCCGCCCAGTTGCACTTTTTCCACTGAACTGCATTAGCAGAGCAGGAAAAAGGCAAAGAGTTACTGAGATCTCACACACTTGTCCCTTCTTCCCTCCCCGCATTCCTGTGCTCCAGCCACACTGGGCTTTCACTCTTTTCTGCAGAGATCTCCTGAGATCTAAAAGAGAGAATTTCAGATGGGTGTTCTGAGTCTCTACCAAGTGTTAAGGCAACTCTGTAAGTTTATCCTTAAGTATCTATATACAACTTTTACAACTGCTGCATCTTTTCAGCTGTGGGATATCAGGAAAAAAGCTGCTGTCCAGACATTCCAGAACACGTACCAGGTCCTGGCGGTGACTTTCAATGACACCAGTGATCAGATCATATCCGGAGGCATCGACAATGATATTAAGGTAGGACACCCGTGTCCTCGTGTCCCTTTCCCACCACATGCACCTTTTCCGTCCCATCACATCAAGGACAGACATAGGAGCATGTTGGTTAATTTTACAGTCACAAGGACCGTGCGGACACGCTGTGTCCGACCTCGCTGTTGATGTGGGGCCAATAAACCCGCAGGGAGCTGCTCCAGGGCTGTTTGCCACCTGACAGCCTGGGCAGCCCTGGCATTTCCAGGCAGGCATCCCAGCGCTGCTGTCACCCGCTGAGCCCCTGTCTGCTGGCTCTTTTGGCAGCTTGTGCCCGTCCCAGAGACTCTAGAGCCATATATGAGGTAAACTAAAGAAAATGTGGTGACGCATCCACACTCTCTGCCCTCTGCTCCAGTTTACAGCGCACGTTGTCACCTGCTAGTGTGGAAAGTTCTAATTTAAGAGCGAGCTCAGTGTTTCATTCAGCTGGTAACTGAGATCCTCCCGGTAGCTGGACAGTTCAGTCTCCTACTGTCCTTTCAGCCTTGAGCTCCAGTCTTCCCAGGCCTGGGCAGCACGTGCTTGTCAGAGCCATCGCCGAGTGTAGCGCTGACTCAAGATCTGCTCCGACTGCCCCTGGAAAAGCCGTAACTCTTTGGGAAAGAGCAGCGTGAAATTTTGGGGATTGAACAACTGCTCTGTGCCATCAGTCAGTGGAATTTGTGGGCAAAAGCCAGATGGGAGCGATTCCTACATGCGTGGGGCTGCTGACATTTAACTCCTTGGTGGTTGGACACATTTAGAAGTCTTCCAAGGGGCAAATTCCATTTTTTCCTACAACACACATAAAATAGCCTCACATTTTAGCCATTCAGACCCCGCCAACAGAAATCAAAAGCTGATGTCATCAGCTGACTGACCGCTACCTG
Source organism: Patagioenas fasciata (assembly GCF_037038585.1). Classification (NCBI taxonomy): domain Eukaryota; kingdom Metazoa; phylum Chordata; class Aves; order Columbiformes; family Columbidae; genus Patagioenas; species Patagioenas fasciata. The sequence continues at coordinate 956,357 of NC_092544.1, read as the reverse complement.
TGTGAAACGCTTTGGGAACAGTGGCTCCAACCGTCTTGGCTGCCTTTGCTAAGCCACAGTGTTGTGTCTGACAGGTGTGGGACCTTCGCCAGAACAAGCTCACTTACACCATGAGGGGACACGCGGACTCGGTGACGGGGCTCAGTCTGAGTTCAGAAGGCTCCTACCTGCTCTCCAACGCGATGGACAACACGGGTACGTCCCACCTGAGGTGGGAGCGCAGCTTTGCATGGCGTTAGGAAAGAAGCAGCTCAAATCATTCAACGTAGGAGAACAAGAGCCAGATGTGGGGATGGGCTGAATTTGGCTCCAGAGATAAAACCTGAATTCCTGTTGTGACGCCAGTGACAGTCACGTCCTTTGGCGGGAGGGAGCAGCTTCATCGGGAGGGTTTGTCACGTCTCCCGAAGGGCAGTGGGGACACACGTCATTTGGGCAGACAGTTGAGCGTGATTGCGGTCTGGCTCTTGTTGGGGCGGTTTGGCTGTTTCCCCATAGCAGGGAGTGACAGCGGGTTCCAAACCACCACTCTGCTGCGTGGGGCTGCTCAGCGGAGCTGATCTGATGAGCAGCGTGATTGTGGAGTGTGTGAGAATAAAGCAAATGCTCATTTAAGGAGATGGTGACTCGTTTGGGTAATAGTTGGTTTGGGTTTTTCCCCTCCTGTTGGCAGCAGTCTGAGTATAATTATAGATTTCTGCATTTGACCTTTCACATCAAAGCTTTCTGCAGGGGAAAGCTGCTGGTTTCCTTTTGCTTCTGGGGAAACCTCGGCGTGAAAAGAACAAGGAGCGTGACCGGGGCTTTGCTCGTTAGCAGCGTGTCTTAGGAAAAGGAACGTTTCCAGACACTGACCTTGTCCCCAAGCCTCTGCCATCGTCAGCTCATTACCGCGCGCTCTCTCTTGCAGTTCGCATCTGGGATGTGCGACCGTTTGCCCCTAAAGAGAGATGTGTCAAGATTTTCCAGGGGAACGTGCATAATTTTGAGAAGGTGAGTGGACTGCAGGCTGAGACGGGATTGTTTGTAAAATGCTGCTGCTATTAACTTTCCCATAAATTGTTTTTTTAAATCCAAGTTTAAACCAGAAAGGCGTTAATAAGAACTCAAAGAAAGATTAATGCACAAAGTGGGATTCCTATTAAAGCTGCAGTAACAAGATTTCTTTGCTCGGTTCAGCTACAGTTAGCTGTAAATTAAGTATTTTCTACATTTAGTATCTACTTTGTGTAAAATAACAAGGCACTGGATGTTTCCAGCAATAAAATAAAATCTAATTACCACCTCATCTTCTGAAGGGAGATCATTAAAGTGATGCTCATGATATTTAAAGTCTCACGGTGACTTTAATTCAAGTAGAAGGGGAAACAGAATCTTTCTTTGGAAATAGATCTGTGCACGTTTCTGTTTTTTTTTAAATTTCAGAATCTTCTGAGGTGCTCTTGGTCCCCGGATGGGAGTAAAATCGCAGGGGGATCGGCTGACAGGTGAGTTACCACCACGTTTCTCTGTTCAACCCTGGGACAAACATGAGGTGACAGGAACGTGCTTGTTGGTGGCCCAGGTTCCTGCAGTCACGTCGGCAGATGCTTGTGAGGGTCTGGGGGAAGCGTGTAGTGAGGGGCTGTACCAATAAGGACCACAAATACCCGTTAAATTGCTGCGTGACAGCTTGCAGGAGGCACCAGTGGTGTTCCAAGGGTCATTCTTGATCCTTCCTTTAATTAATTAAAGAAGAAATAAAGATCTGACTGAATTAGCACATATTGGACTTTTAAATAAGATATTCTATAAATTAAGGCAACTGAGGAGTAAAATGATCGAGGGAGGAAGGCGACAGAGGGGCCGTGCCAGACACTGAAGGTCACATGAAGGGTACCAGCCTCTGCTGGAGCGTGTCCAGATGCACTCGTGGTGACATCGAGCCAGGAACTCCTGCAGGCCGGAGTCCAGGACATGGAGCAGTAGTAATCAGCAAATTAACGAGTTTCTGATAGAGGAGAGGGAGAACTTCAGCTCTTGCTGCCCAGATATAGCGGGGCAGCTGTCACAGCGAGCGGCTGAGACCTGACTCCTTCCCAGCAGTGACGGGCGCACGTGGCGCAGGAATGTCTGTGTGTGAGCTCCGCTTGGCGGCACGTCTTCCAATTACAGAATCATTTGGTTGGAAGAGACCCTCAAGATGATTGAGTCCAACCATAACCCAACTCTATCACTACCCCATGTCCCTGAGAACCTCATCTCTGTTCAACCCTCCAGGGATGGTGACTCCACCACTGCCCTGGGCAGCCTGTTCCAATGCCTGACATAGAATCATTGAATTATTTTCTCCTGTTTCCCACTGTGTTGCTGCAATATTGAGGGTCTCCATGGCCTTGTGCTCTCAAACCCATCCCTGTGCCCCCAGGGCTGAGATGGGGCTGCTGTGCTGGATGTGGCCACGCAGCATTTTGCTCCTGAGAAACTCCTTTATCCACACTGAGAGCTGCACCTGTTTCAGCCAGGGCGGGGAACCACTGCAAGGAGCTTTCCCTTCTCAAATGCTCATCATGACTCTCTTGCAGGTTCGTCTACGTGTGGGACACCACATCCAGGAGGATTTTGTACAAGCTGCCAGGCCACGCTGGGTCTGTGAATGAACTGGCTTTCCATCCAGAGGAACCCATTAGTAAGTCCTCCCCACCTCAGGTCAGCTGGGGAAATAGTTGCAGGGCTGGCTAGACTGTTTATCTTCTGGAAAACAGCCCCAGAATCGCCTGTGGCCCATAGCTCCGCATATCACAGACAGTCTTGGGGGTGGCAGATCCCTTCCCGCTCCTCTCCTGCAGATAGAAGTGAGGCTGAGAGTGCCTGGGGGTCCTGGGCAGAGCTTGGGGGCTTTGATCTATGTCCTGGGGGCTTTGCTCTGTGTCCTGCCCCGGCGCAGACTGTTGGGGGGACACCCGTACAGCAGCAGCGTGGCTGCAGTGGCCTGGGCTGGTGGTGAGCTGCGGGTGGCCATGAGCTGGGGCTTGGTTGCCGCTGCCTGGGGCTTGTCCAGACTTTCCCAGGGCCATTGGAAAAAGCTTTGGGGTACCTGGGTTTGGACACAAGGGTATAACCACGTTTGGTGACGATGGAAGGAGCTATAATAACCTGAGAGCATCTCTGCGGCCTCTGACTTACCCAAAAGCTGTAGGGATCAAACAAGGCTCCTTGTGCAGCAGGTTTTGTCCCCGTTCTGAAGATGTCCTGTGCATGGCGTCACATATCGGAGCTGATGGCTTTTTCAGAGCTGTTGTAACCCCCGTGCGTTAGTTGAGAGCAGGTTTCATATCGGTGTCTGGGCGCAGCGGGCAGGACCGCAGGGTGCTCTGTGTTTCTATGGGAACACTTGCACCCTCGGCCGGGTCACTGTGTTGCTCCAGCCAAAAACTGGCACGAGTCAGCCCCGAAGTGAAGCCAAGAGCTCGGCTGCGCGGGGCTGACGGTCCCTGCGGCGGGGCAGTGAGCGATGGGTTTGTGCCGTGGTTATTCATGGCCCTGTCTCCAGGCTGGAGACCACGCTGAGGAGCGGAGCGATCTCTCTGCCGTGTGTTTGCAACTGTTGTGCTGAGCTCTTTGTGAATCAATCACTCAGCTTAAAATAAAAATTAAAAACCCAGCCAGGCGTTGCATATGAGTTATGCAATTGATTTCTGTTAACGTCTGGGTACGTTAATCTTGTAAATCGTTGCACCCGCTCCACAATCCTTGTTTGTGCGGGAGGGTGCACGGGGAGCCAAATGCAGCGAGATGACAGATGCCAGTCTGCCAGTTCACATAGAAATCCCCAGATCTCTCCTGGACTCGGATGAAACTGTTGTCGGTGTCACGAGCAGCACTCCTGGGTCATTCTTTTGACGCTTGTGTCTTGAATCCCATGAAGAGCCTTTTCTGAATTATGGTAGCTTGATGTGGTGTGGTTGGGTGCCGACTGCATTTTGCCCATTCTGATAAAATAGCAGCGTCCTGGCGCGGCTTTCCTGGCCAGCCTGTGCCCTCTAGTGGCGCACAGTCCTGACGGCAGTGTCCGCTTTGCGATCCAAACGCTCCTAGCAGTTAAAAACGTTTCATGGTGCTGGAGAGCATGTTTATGCGCTTCTCTTTAGCATTTTAATGCTTAGACATCCCAGACAGGACGCGGCGATGCCCGCCTTGGGATGGGGAACGGCAGCCAGCGCACGGGGCCTGTGCTGAGGTGTCAGAGTTGTAATTCCACAAAGTGGTTTTTTGGGAAACAAATGAAGTTTGGCCTTCTAGCTGGCTCCCAGCAAGCGAAACGAGTACTTCAGACAGCGTGTCGTTAGCGCAGGTCTCAAACCGTCGTGTTTCATTTTCGTGTTCCTCTCTCTCCCCTGCAGTTCTCTCCGCGTCCAGCGACAAAAGGCTGTACATGGGGGAGATCCAGTGACGGAGCTGGCGGGATGGGTGCCCTCGCCGCCCCGGCTGGTGGTTGTTGGTGTCGCGCTGCTCCCCTGCGGCGGCGGGAAAGCGCTGGAGCGGCTCGGTGAGCCCCGCTGGCAGCCGTTCCGCCGCCCGTTCTCACCGTACAGCTCTCTTCCATCCCCCAAACTCTGGGGAGGAAGGAAAATTTCAAATTGAAAATATTTTCATTTTGGCTGTACCACCGACTATTAAACCCCTACCCAGATCACTTGAAATTGCGAAAATTTGTTTAAATTCCACATGTGGCTTGTATATTCCCTGTTGAATGTCTGTTGGTTTTTTTTATATGGTCAAAACCGAAATAGATAGCTTTTTACAAGAACTGTGTGCGTGGGATTTATTGCTCTGTTTTACTTTTCTATTGTACAATACTAAATCAAGGCCCTCGCTCGTATATAACCCGGGGAAACCATCGACGCTCACTTCAGAAGAGCAGCTTTATTTTTTATTCATGGCAATAAAAATGACCACACTTGAAATAATTATTGGGCTACTGCTGAAGCCTATTTTTGTGTTTTGAGTAAAATCCAGCCTCCTGCTGTAAATAAATGTGTAGGGAGTGAGTTTTCGGTGACAGGTGCAGCGTGTTCAGAGCTCAGCAGTGGGGGAACCGGCCTGGCTGAGCCCCACGTAGCGCTGAGCGCCCCTTTGGCGGGTGCACGGCAGCTGCTCTGGACCCAACCCCTTCTAGACATGAGGAAGGAATTGTTGCCCTGAGGGTGCTGAGAGCCTGGCCCAGGTTCCCAGAGAGGTGGTGGATGAACCATCCCTGAGACATCCCAGGCCAGGCTGGACGGGCTCTGAGCAACCTGAGCTGGTGAAGATGTCCCTGTCATGGCAGGGGGCACTGGGGGGGCTGGGAAGGTCCCTTCAACACAAACCACCCTGTGATTCTGTGATTCTGTGCACATACACACACACAGATGCACTCACATGCTCACACTACATGCACACATGCACACCTCCCGGGCACTGCCACCAGGCCTTGGGGACATGCCGATGTCCCACACTGGGCAGCAGCATGGGGGGTTTGGGGCCGGTTTCCCCCCAGCTGCCCCCAAGTGAGCGCGGGCACCTCTCGCTTCCCATCCCGCGCCAGCTCCAGGGCACGGCAGCAGCAAACCGTCAACAGCATCGGCTGGGCGCAGAGAAAATTGTTTTCTTAACCAGGTTTATTCCTCCAAGGGAGGTATTTGCTTGAGAGATTTCCACTATAAATTAAATCTGTCCTGGGATCCGGATAAACAGCTTTGGTGAGGAGCTGCCGGCTGCTTCACCCCAGCACGGGGCAGGGTGCAGATCCTGCGCTGAGCGCTGGAGACCCCCATGCTGGGCACAACGGGGACATCGCCAGGAGGTCCCAGTTTGGCCGCCCTGTCCCTGCCAGCCCCTCTCATTACCTCCCTGTCCCCCCTCCAGCGCTCTCCCCACCTTTCCCCGCTGCTGCTCAGAGCCTTCTAATGGGTTTTGATAGTTACAATATGCAAGTGATAATTTCTAAAAGAATGGAAAACAATTATTTGCTCTGCTGGGGGATTAGATGATATTTAGTCTCTATTTAATGGAAAACTAATTAAATTACATGAGCAAGTGAATAGAAATTTTTTGTTAATTATGAATTTTGCGAGCTACAAAGGCTAAATGATGATGGATTCTGTAATCTGCCGCACTCTTCGCTAGACGCCGAGATAAGATGACAGCTGAGGAAGAATGGCGTGAATGCATTTTAATTTCTATATCGATTCAATAACAGCCGGCTGAACAGCGATCCATTAACGGCGATCCACGGGAGCTGACGTTGATTGGCAGGCTGACGGCTAATTATGTTAAAATTGGGGGAAGGTTGGTTAAATAGATGTGTGGTTATTACTGGAGGTGGTCTGGTTTGCTCCATCGTGGCGCTTCCCTTGGTGGCGGACGCCTCGCGTGGGGTGACACCAAGTGACACTCGGGCTCTGGGGGCACTTGGGGCTGTTCCCAGGTGAAGCCAGGAGGGCTGGGTCAGGGTCAAGGCCAGCGGCAGAGCACCCCCAGCACGAGCCTGGATTTGGGGTCCCCATCACAGAGAGCACCCCTCATCCTGGGGATGGGGTGTCCTGAGCCCAAGGGTGGAGCATCCTTAACCCCAGGGATGGGACATCCCTGAGCCCAGGGCTGGGGTGTCCTTGTCCCCAGGCTGCTCTGGCCCAGCACAGCCCTGTGCCACTGGTTAATTAGGGGCTTGTTAGCATGGATCCCATCACTTGAGGTGTGTGTATCACGGCTTTTCAGCCAAAATCCAGCCACCCATCAGCCTCTGGAGGGGTTTAACCTGAGCTAAGCACAAACCCCATCCCCGCTCCCCATTAAGGGGAATTACCCAACCGGCTTAATTACGCATGACCTGTGCCGATGATTTTCAGATGTGTTTATCCCACACTGATTTACATAATGCATCGGAATAAATATCTTTTCCCCGTCACTGTAACTCACATAGATGGGGCCCCTCCGCAGATTTCTTTGCCAATAAACATGCCAAAACCCGTAATTTTGTCTCTTTCTGACGACTTAGTGCCGTTAATTACTGCCTGAGCGGGTGAAAGATGGTCCTGAGCCCCCTTGGCTTTGCCTCTGCAGCAGCTCCCGCGGGCTGGCGCGTCCCCACCAGCCTCTCCCGGGACATCCCCGCGCTGAGATTCGGTGCTTTGGTATAAATTCGCCTTCGAAATTCACATTGCGAATCACCACCAAACCCGGGCAACGGCGTCAGCCCAAAAGAAAGAAAAATGTCATCCCCAAGAGCCCAGAAGGAAAAGAAGGGAGGAAAAACCCAACCCAATGCCAGGGCTTGGGGCTGCACATCTGTGACGACCTCTGCATGTTTTCTATCAACCTAAAACCCCCTTTTTTGCCTTGGTTTTGCCTTTTTTTAAGGCATCAACCAGCATCCCCAGCCTGGCTGCCCTGCAGCAGCTTTGTGCCTCCTTCTTCCCCCAAATAACTATTTGCTGGCTGCACTGGGAGCATCACTGATGCTCATCCAGGGGGTTGTATGTATATGACATGGCCCTGATTCGATTTCCTCCTAATATTTCCTCCATAATTTTGGTCATCTGAGTTTTTTCTTGCAAAACGAGTAACAGCCAAGGAGCGTGGAGCCTTGGAGGGTGGTGAGTTATGAGCAGAGCAAGAGACAAAGCGCCGGGCTCCTTTCCCACCCGCTCGCAAATGAAGTTATCTCCTCGCCTCCCAGGGAAGCGCCTCAACGTACTGTATTGACCTTTTTTAATCTAAAATTGATTCCTCGCGAAACTCCAGCTGGTCGAGAGCCAAGCAGGGTCGCAGTGCCATTGTATCGGTTTGCGTGATTTTACATCAGCGTGTTTTGCCCTTCTTTAGTACTTTTTGGAGGACTGAGCAGAGCACTCAGTCCTTGCTCATTGCCAAGGAGATGCTATGGGGCACTTGGGTCCTCACTTTTTTTGACCCATGGGGTGATACCGGTCCCTCTGCTCCAGGTTTCTCCTGTGCTTAAATACCAGAGCCCACAAGCTCGGTCCTGGAGATGGGGCTGGTCCCCCCTTATGCACCCAGATAACCCCTAAAAGCCTGGGACACCTGGGATGGGGTGATGGGACCTTGCTCAGGCTCTCGATGAAGAGCTGGAGATGAGGAGCCAGGAGCGTTGGGGCTGATGGAGTCGAGCAGTGAGGTCCTCACTGCAGAGGTTCCTGTGTTTCAAACACCCAGCGGCTCCGTCTGGTTTCCCCCCCGTCTCCTGGGACCCCTGGTTGAGAGCATACGCTGCATTTTTGTGGCATGGTTTTTGCATTCATGGAAGCCAAGTGTCTTCTGCAAAGCCCATCCTTTGGCCACACATGGGCTTCCCAAAACACTCGGGGCAGCATATAACAGTATCTTGCACTGGAAGGAGCAATTCCCACCATGGAGGATGAAGGAGAAGCTCCGGTATGGAGGGTGCTGTAGGCTGGTCCCAGCAGCGCACAGGGACGTGGGATCCCTTGCCAGCTTGGATGGGCCAGGTCAGACCATGACCAGACCAACACTTGCACGCAAACGCATCTGCAAGGCTGCAGCCCCTCGGCTCCTGTGCAAAGCTGCTCCGGCATGTAAAAGTGTGTGTGGGGGCTGCTTTAGGATATGCTCCCCTATAAAATTCGGGGCTGAGGTTTGAGAAATCATGGAACTGAAAAGCAGCGAACTGTCCTGTGGGGTGCATTTCCAAAGGTTTCTAAAGCAGTGGAAAAGCAGCACCGTGGTTGCTCCTCAGCAGATGTGCACGCTCCGATCCCCCTGAAGGTGTGCTGTGAAAAAAGAACAAAGGCGAGCCGGGTGGGTGGCGTTTAGGGGCCATACTCTGACCGCTTTTCCTGCACCCACCTCCTTACCCAGACCTGCTGCATTTGAGCCTTTGAGCCCTCTGGGAGCAGAGACCCAAAGCTGGGTGCCTGGGTGCTGTCTTGCCTCTGGCCAGCGGTCGTTCCAGCCCTGGAGCCACGTGTGCTGGGCTGCGGAGCCGGTTCTGGAGGAGGACGGGAGGGCTGTGCTGCCAGGGCTGAGCCATCTGTCCGCCCTGCCGGCCCAGCTGCTGCCCTGGCCCGGCCGCCCCAGGGAGTCCCCAGAGGAGGCGGCTGCGGGGTCCCTGTGCTGCCCCTCCGGCCACCACCCAAGGGCCGCAGGGAAGGGGGAGGGCAGCAGTTCAGCTGCCCTTTGCGTTCGCAAATCGCCGGATTTAACCCAGCCCCACCTGGCTCCGGAGGGGGAAACAAAAATAATAATCTGCGATTAAATAAAAACCAAACACTGACGATAACGAAAGGCGGGAGCGACCAGCAGCCGCGCCTGCCGGGAGGGGGCCGCGCTGCCCGGCGCCCCCGGAAGCCGCCAAGGGCTCGGCGCGGCGTACCCGGCCCCGCGTCCCCCCCGCCCGGCCGCGCCGCCCGCCGGGCCCCGCCGGGAGCGCCGCTCGCCTTGTTCCGGCGGCCGCGGCCCGCCCTGCCCGGCGCGCCCCCGACCCCACCCGCCGCCTCCTCCCCGCCCGCCCCCGGGGCGCGGAGCGCGGCTGTGCGGGAGAGACAATAGAGGGGCCGGGCGGGCTCCGCGCAAACCTGCGCGCCCCGGGGATGGCTGGCGAGACGTGCGCGGCCCCGGGGTCCCTGCAGCGGGGGACGGGGCTGTAGCGGGCTCGGGGGGAGCGGGGCTCGGGGGTGGGGGGAAGGCGGAGAAGGGGGGCGATGCCCCTGTGTGAGCCCAGCCCGCCTCTGTGCTAACCTGGCAGGATGCGGGAGGCGCCGGGGCTGCTGTGAAGAAAGTCCCGGGGCTGGCCGGAGGCTGGAGAGCGGAACATGGTGCTGGTGCCCCCCTGATGCTCTGCTGGTGAGGAGCTGGAGGACGGCGACGAGAGGCCACGGTGGGGGAAATCCGAGGCTCCGGCTGGGAAACCATGGGGAGATGCAATGGGAGATGCACGCTGGTCGGATTCTGCTGCCTGCAGCTGGTAAGGCGAGGGGCCGCCTGCGCTCATCAGCATGCCGGGTTGTGCTTTGTGCGGAATGTTGGCTGTCACCCTTACCCGCTCCGTCTCGTGGTGACCTTGCTGTGGGACCAGCTTGGGGACGCTTCACTGCCACCTTCCCCCGAAAGAAAAAAAAGGAAAAAATATAAAATAATCAAGGAAGAGCAAAATGCCAGCCTTGTCCCCTGCCTCGGGCCAGCGCTGCCTGGGGAGAGGGATGCGAACCCGTTCCCTGCGCTGCCGGCGCCTGGGGATGCGTCTCCAGCAGGTGTGAGTGAGCTTTGTTCCCAACTGCAGCCTCTTCCCTCCGAGTTCGCTCCCGCCGGCGCTTTCTCATCCCAGTGACTCCCAGGATGTTTCTTGGGGTGCTGGTCCCCCGAGTTGGGGTAAGAGGGAAACTTGGAGCCGCTGCCAGCACTTTGTAAACTCTCCTGCTTTCGAGCGGACTCGCCTGCCCACGGCCGGGGCCGCCGGGATGTTGGGGGCAGAGAGAAGGGAGAGGTTTAATTTTAATAAGGTTGTTGTCTTTGTAATAATTACGTGCCGTTCTTGCCGCCGCTCGCGAATCAATCTTCATCAGGCTGCTGGCAGAGGGGCAGGCGAAGGGGGCGTGTGGAGTGTTTGGGGGGTTTTCGGATAAAACCAGCACCGATGAGCTTGCGATTAATTATCTCGGACAGCTCCTTCGTTAACGGAGGATCAGCAGCCCACAACTTGTCCCCGCGGCCATGCCGGGGCTCGTTGCAGCGAAGAAAACGAGGGGGGATTGCCGGATCGCGTGGCGGTCAGGATGTGGTGTCCCCGGGGGTGGCGGTGGGGGGCTGGATGGGGACAGCGATGGCACGGCTCCGGGTCCCCTCTGGCGATGGCGGTGACATCCTGCTGACGGGCACTTGCTTCCCAGCGTCGCTCTTGTTCATTCTCCATCCTCGGGAAGGCAGCGAGCGGGGAGGGGTCCCCACCTTTGGATAGAGGGGGGACGCAGCTTTTCTGGGGGGACACAGGAGGCGTGGAAGCCAAGTCCCCAGTCTCGGGCTGCGGAGCCGCAGTGGGCTCATCCCCGGGCTGAAGTCCCTGCGTTCCCAGCGGGAATGGCCTCCTGTGTCCCCAGCTGTCCCTGCGGTTTGGTCTGTAAAGTCTTGCTCTGCGCTTCCTCACCTTCCCCCTTATTCAGGATCAATCCGACGGGTGTTTTCTGGGTCTGCAGGAGTTTCTTGGCTTTTGATCACTTTTTATTTTTACCGCTCAGCTCCTAAGGAGGTTTGTTGGTGTTTATTCCCTGAGCAATCCAGATCTGAGAGATTTTAATCTATTTATTTTAGGGGAAAAAATGAATCAGTGTGAGCTCCCAGGCTGGGAGAGCCGCTCCTGCTCGCAGCTGGAGGAACTTTGTCACGCAGGTTGGGGTCGGGTTTGCTGCAGGTTGGGGTCAGGCTTTCCTCCCCACCCTCCCCTGTGTGTCCCGGTGCTGCTGGTGTCCCCAAAGCCCTGGCTCTGGAACTGCCCCTTACTGGTGGCCTTTCCACCCCAGGCTCGTCCTGTAACCCAGCACCCCATCCCACAGCAGTGGCACCCGCCCCCCCGTGGGGAAAAGGCGCTGCTGGGTCCCTGGGTTTTGGGGTCTGGGCGCCCATCCACAGCCAGCCCTGCGGTGAGGAGCTGGCGGGTGCCATCAGGGTGTCCCCTTGAGTGGCCAAGGCCAAGATTCATGCCTGAGGTGGCGTGGCTGGGACCAGGCAGTGCCGAGGTTTGGGGGGGGACGATGGGGATGGGGGGTGACTCCTGACCCCATCTCTGCTCTGGCTGCTCTGTGACACCCTTGACATGGGGATGGCACCATGGGGCTCACGTCCCCTGGTCCAGGTGGCCCTGATGCCTGTCGTGGGCTCCCTGTGCAATGGGAGGGGACAGCCCTTAGCCACTGGTACTGGCTGGACTGGAGTGTGCTGGGGCTGCCTGAGAAGCCGTGCCCCGTTGCTTTGGGGTCAGTTTGTGCCAGCAGCTGAGCACGCTGGCATGCCACACCTCGTCACCGGCCAGCCCGCGCCTCAGTTTCCCTAAACGGAGCCTGCAGGGGGTCCCCGTGCAGGGTCCCTGTGCTGGGGAGAAGGCAGATCTGGACAGGGGACACACGCTGCCCCACGCAGCCCAGACCCCGGGCAGCGCCTGCACCCGAACCCGTCTGGGAAACTGGTTTTTGGACTGGGGAGCCTGGGCAGCCGCTTCGGAGCATCCCAATATCCTACACACTGCTCCAGCGCTCGGTGAGGCCGTGCTGCAAGCGCTGGGTGTCCTTGTACCCAGGGGACAAGCAGCACCCACCAGATTTTGCCTCTGTTTATGTTTTCTCGCTGGAAAACCCCAGGAATGCGCTTTCCAGACACCCACGGGTGCTGCCCCACCTCGAGAGGGGCTGCCGGCGGTTTTGGTGCTGATGAGGTGAGATGAAATCAAAACTCTCAGGTTTTTGCTGGTTCTCCCCATCATCTGGGGCCCTCAATGACTGGCTGGGGTGCTCGCGGTGCCTTAGTAAACCTTTCTCTGGGGTTCCCATTGCTGTCGGGAGAGTTTATCTTTCCTTTATGTAAAGATGAGAGCTGCTGAGGTGGTTGGGTGGAAAATGAACCCAAAGGTGACTCCACCCCACTCGACAGCGCCAGCATGGGCACAGGAGTGTGAGAGATGTAAGCCGTGACCCTCGTTAACTCTGAAGCCTAATGGTGTCGGTGGCAGGTGGGGACAGCGGTGGTGCTGCTGTACCAGAGCTCAGAGGCAGTGGTGCGGGACTGCTGGAACCTGAGGTCCATCTGGATCTGTCCAGCTGCTGTCCCATGTCCCTTGGCTGTTCCGCTCTGTGCCCTGGGGCCGTGCTGGCGCTGCTGTGGGGCCGGTTGGCTCGAGTGGGCTCCTTCTCCCGCCCAAAGCTGTGACCCCACTGGCTCCCCTGCGGCGTGGGGCTCGTTGTGGGGTGGGATGCAGCTCCAGCCCCGGCGCTGGGTGGGGACAGGATGCTCAGCGCTCCCACCTCCGCCTGGCAGAGCTCCGTGTCGCTCCGAACCGGGGTTTCATTTCCTTCTTTGTTTCTCTCCTTCTCCTTTAATTGGCTGGAAAAGCAAAGCTCGGTTGGCACCTCCCGCCCGGCTGAGCCTGCTGGAGCCTGCCAGGCGTGCAGTGCCATGCGGGGCCGTACCGTGCCGTGTGGGGCCGTACTGTGCCGTGCGGGGCCGTACCATGCCATGTGGGGCCATACCGTGCCGTGCGGGGCCGTACCGTGCCATGTGGGGCCATACCGTGCCGTGCGGGGCCGTACCGTGCCGTGCGGGGCCGTACCGTGCCGTGCGGGGCCGTACCGTGTCATATGGGGCCATACTGTGCCATGCGGGGCCGTACTGTGCCATGGGAGCGGGACTGCGGTTCCACCACATCCTGCCTGCCTGAGCCGTGGGCTTTGCATGGGGCACCCAGAGCCTCCAGGATGTGACCCCCCCATCACCGAGCCTAAGGAGCTGGCGGGGTCGGCTCAACGAAGGATGGGAGAAAGGAGGGGGTGGTCCCATCCCCTGCATCCCTCAGCCACCAGCCCCAGGTGACGTCCCCTTCCCCAGTGGGACCCAGCTGCACCCTCAGGGACTTCACAGCCCTGCTGTCCCCTCTCAGCCCCAGCACCTCTCCCACCTCATTTGCCCAATTTTGGCCACGAACCCTCCGAATCCAGTGAGAATCAGCCACCGCCACCGTCTGCCGGCATCTTTTGTCCTCGTGTGGTTCCCACCCTGGCCGATCCTGGCGTGGGGACAGCGTGGGGACAGCGTGAGGACAGCGGGGCCGGAGCTGCCCCCGGCACCTTCCACCGCGGGGATGGGGGAAAGGAGCCCGGGCTGAACTCTGGATGGGGTTTTTTCAATTACACAATTAAATGCACAATTAGGTATAATTACCAGCGCTCAGAAGGCGCGACTGTTCATAATAGGCATGTAATCTACTGCAGTCACTGTTTATACTGCTGGGCTCCGCTCCCTAATGATTATGGAAAGCTTTCACATTTGCATGGTTGCCATGGAAATGGGGGGCAGACGGCGGCGGGGACGCAGAGCCCCTCGTTTCCCGCGCCCCGTCTCCGCGCGGTGGGACACGGTGGGTGCGGTGACGATCCCGCACCCGCGGGTGCTGCGGGTGGTGGGTGCTGGCGTGGAGGGATGGGGACGCTCCGGGGATGGGCAGTGCTGAGGATCCAGGGACAGCCCCGGGGGGAACTGTGTGTGTTAGAGGTGTGAAACACCCCAGCCCCCGTTGTCACCTCCCTGGGTGGCCACCCCAGGAGCCACAGGAGGGTCCGTGGGTGCGGGTGGTGGTGGAGAAGCGTCTCAGCCCGGCGAGACCTCCCCGTGGCCGCGCATCCTCCGCTGCATCCCCATTATTCACCGGCACAGCTTTGCTTGGCAGGCCGCTATAAAGGTTTATTGGCGCGCGTTTGGGAAGGCAGAACGTTACAGCTCGCAATTAAAACCGCGATTAAAGTGCAGTACATCTAAATTTGCAGGACCAGCTAATGTGCACCCCAGAGTATTAACAAGACCGGTTGAAGATCTCTCTAAATCATTCATGCCGGTTCGTAACAGAGCTGAGAGCAATGGGGACTGGAAAATAAATGTCTCAGAGGGCTGGGTTGTAGAGAAAATAAAGAGGATGAGCCAGAAAACAGCCTGGCCCAGCACCGGAGCTGCGGGAGCCGGGGAAGGAAGGGCCGATGCGCGATGTGATCGGCAAAGCCTAAAACCTGGTGGCCTAACTGGTGCCTGGGAAAGTGAGGCTGGTCCAGCCAAACTTGATCTTGTTTCTTACTGAGCTCCCAAGTTTGGCTGGCGAAAGGGACTGAGCTGCCCTAAGAGTGTTTAGATGCCGATCAGCAATTTGGTTTGATCGCGGGTGGCTTTGTGACGGGGTGGGCGGCTCCAGACCCCGCTCGTCCCAGCGGTCCAGGCTGTGTCCCGTCCCGCATCCTCCTGGGATGCCCAGGGCTGTCCTTGTCCCCATCACAGCATGGAGCTGGGGACAGTTTTTAGCTGGAAGCGCTGGAGCATTGGGGGTTGAGTGGGGAGGAGATACCCTGCTCGAATTCTGGGGATGCTTGGAGGGCCAGAGGGGCTCGGGATGGGACTTGGTGTCTTTCTTTTTTCTTCCCTCCATTTGGAAGCAGCTATTTATTTCAATTTTCAAGATACGTATGTAACGGCCTGGAAAACTGGGAAGGCAAAGTTGGCAGAGAACAGACCCGATCGTATTTAAACAGGACATTAAACTCCAAGTGGTTTATTAATAAGATTAATAACGGCTCCCGTGTGCTTGGCTGGGAAATTTCACCCGTCTTTGGTTTTTACTCTGCGGCAGAAGGAGATTTTACCGTGTTATTTCATAGTGTCCCTGCCCAGCTGGCAGCAGGGACAGTTCAGGAATCACCGGGACTGGGGACTTGCCACACAGCCCTTTGTCACACGAGTGTGTGCAAATCACTCACTGTGCACAAGCGGTGCCACGTCTGGGCTGTGAGCGGCAGCGGGGACAGTCCCCTTGGAGGGACGTGACACGGGGCAGCCCCTGAGCATCCCTCGGGCAGCCCGGGTGACAGCAGTGGCATGGCAGAGCCACTGGCGCTGGCCGAGCTGTCAGGCTCCCAGCCTGGCCGAGCCCTGGCACCCTCGTCATCCTCACTGCCCAGGCTGGGTGTCACCTAAGCAGGGGACACAGCCACCATGCCTGGCCCGGGGTCACAGCTGCGCTGTCACACACAGGGGACACAAGCAGAGACAGGGCAAAGAGCAAGCTCAGGGCTGGCCTGCTGCTTGGCTCTCAGGCTAATTACCTTGATTAGGGCTAATTGGTGTGCTGGGTCAGTCTGGTCTCTTCCCATAACCAGGTCGATAGTGAAGTCCTTTCCCACAGTGGGTCTGTGGGGCAGAGCCTGCGTCCTGGGGACACTGGGGACACCAGGGAGCCGGAGAGGAGCCGGTGCAGGACATGGCGGCTTCGCTTCCCTTGGGCTCTTGCTGGGGATGGAAAATGTGAAGCTCTTTGGTGGACGTGATCTGGGAAACCAAAGGGTGGCCTGGCTCTGCCTCGGGGACTGGCCCAGCCTGGGGGATGCAGGGAGTTGTGGGCACGTCCCGCTGGTTCTGGAGCTGCGTGTGTCTCTGCCTGACACCTTGTCCCCCAGGCACGCTCGTCCCATCGCACAGGGACGCTCAGATACAAAACCCCAGCTGGAAATGTCCCAGGGGAGAGGAGGGTGCTTGGGCTCTCATGGGGGATGCTCAGGTGGGAGTGGAGAATGCTGGGGTGATGCTGGAGGATGCTGGGGCTGTCATGGAGGATGCTGGGGCTGTCATGGAGGATGCTGGGGGTGATGCTGGAGAATGCTGGGAGTGATGTTGGAAGATGCTGGGGCTGTCATGGAGGATACTGGGGGTGATGTTGGAGGATGCTGGGGGTGATGTTGGAGGATGCTGGGGGTGATGCTGGAGGATGCTGGGGGTAGGAGCACAGAGTACTGGAGCAGCGCAGCGAGCGATGCTGAGGTTTCCCGTGGGAAACCCTGTCCGCTCGTTACTCCTGCGCATCAACAGCTCAGATTGATGGTGGTCCTCAGCTATCGCCTGGAAATGTCAAGCTGCGAGTCCTTGTCCCGGCCCCCTCCGGGCTCTTTCCTGCACACACATCCTCCCCCTCCTCCTCCACTCCAGCAAAGGGCCGGGGACAGGGGGCGGCCGTGGGGTTCAGCCGGGTCCCCACTGCCTCGACCCACGTCCCGCAGCCCCGGGAAGGTGCAGCACCAGCCATGGGGCCAGCAGCTTTGCACAAACCCTTTGCAGGCTCCGATTTGTATTTTCTCTTTTTCCCCCCGGTTTTGGCCCAGAACCAGCCCTGTCCCCCTTGCCAACCCTGGGGGACGGTGTCCCCATCTGCACCTCTGTGCCCCCCAGCTCCCGTCCCTCTGCCACCTGCATCCCATCACCAGCCGGTTACCGATTCCCCTTGGCAGCTGCCGGGACTCTGAGGCGGAACCGTCCTTTCCTGGCCCCTCTCTGTAGCATCTGCCGCGGTTTTCCCTCATCTCGGGGAGGAGGGGACTCAGCCAGACTGCTGTGATGGGCACCGGGGTGGCACAGGGCTGGCTTCGAGTGCCCCTGCAGGGTGGGGGTGGTGGCTGCTGGGGTGCAGTGACATCTGGGGGGGTCTGGAGGGGCCTGTGTGCTCCCCAGGGCTGGAGGTGGCACGTGTGTGCTGGCAGTGACATCCCTGCCGTGGCACCATGGTTGTGGGGCAGCCCTGTGGCTGTGGGTGCCACAGCTGGGCTGAGGTGGGGACACCGCGGGGACGATGCTGCAGGGCTCGGGACCAGGCGAGGAGCTCGCAGGGAGCAGGGACGGTCCCCAAGAGCCAGGGGTCCCCGTGCCCGGCCCCCTTGTCTCTCCCCAAGAGTCCCCGCCAGCCCTGTGACAACTCATGGGTGATGCTGAGTTGGGTTTTCCCCCAAAATGTTGATCTGGAAATGCTTATCCCTCCTGCAAGGGCACCCAAAACGGGGGGAGGCTTGGGGCAGCACGCTGTGGGTGCCGAATTTGGGGGCAGCACCCATGTCCCAGCTGGGAAAGGCATCCCACGTGGTTATGGGGAGAGAAAGAGGCTTTTGGGGAAAATCCCAGTTTCCCCAATGTGACGTTGGCCGTGGTGCTGGGGGATGTGCAGGGGACCGGGGGCTGTGCCGGCCCTGCTGCAGAGTTTGGGGTGCTTGGGGGATCGTCCCCAACTCAGCCACAGCGTTGTCACCGTCGCGACATCCCGGTGTCACCCTTGGCACCTCATGCCAAGCGGAGCGGAATGGCCCCAGGGCTCCCCATCCACCACCACGCAACAAAGGGGTCCGTAAAATCAACCCCAAAACCTCCTTCCTGAATGCAGTGGGTATAAAGAGAGGATGAACTAATTAATAAAAGCAATTTTTATGGATGTTTAAGAAGTCTCTAATGAGCTCCCATCCACAGCAGCTGCTAATCGCTGCGTTTAATAATGCGCCGGTGGTCACGGCGAAGGCGCCTTATTAAATCCTCTCCGTGATGAATGGGAAAGGGATCGGTGGGTTTAACAGAAACGGCTCTTTTGCTAAAGGAATTGTTCAAACTATTCAGGTTTCTGGGTTTATTAGGGTGGCTCATCCCTCTGGGTGCCTCTCCAGCTCCGGTCCCGGGCTGCGGGTGGATGGGGCTCAGATGCTCCGGCTGGACCATGGTCCTGGTGCTTGAGCCGCGGGTCCGCGCTCCCATCCCTGGTCACAGCCATGGGGCGGATTTAAGGAAAATGCCAGACTGGCTTGTTATTAAATCCCTTAATAGATAACGAGCAGCACTAATGATGTCCTGTGCAGACTGGAGCTCTGTAAATCACCCCAAAAAGCGTCGGGGTGCCTGGGGAGCAGCCAGGTCCCTTCTGTGCCACTCGCTGCCGGCCTGGCTGCTTCCCACCACCCGGAGACTTTCGTATTCACCCCATGGGAAGATTATCCCCCTCCCACCAGCACCCATGGGTGCCTCAAGCATCTTCGCCTCGTGGGGTGCTGGACACAATCAGCCAGGAGGAGACCCCGATCCCCTCCAGGAACTTGTTGTCATTCAGTGGAGAAAGGAGAATAAACCCCCAATTCTCCAAAAACCGCTGGTCCCTGAGGGTTTTGCTCTGGGGGGTGGCAGCCCTGCCTGGGCGGGCAGCAGTGCCTGACTGCCCGGGGTCGGGGAATCGCCCCGAGGAGAGGGAAACTCGCTGGTTTATTGGATAAATTCCTTTTGTGCCGCCAGCTCCCTCCTCATGGGCTGCGGGGCAGCTGAATCTCTTAAACCCGCATCTCAAGGCGGTTTTGTCTTGTATTTTAAGGCTAAAAAATTGGATAAGTGCTGGAAGTAACAGCTACACCCACGGGACTCGGGGGGCGCACCCGTGGGTACCACCCTCGGATGCCGCTTCATCCCTCCAGGATGCAGGAGCATCCCCTCCTCCTCCAGAACAGCTCTACCCTCCCATGAAGATCAATATTTGGGGAGCGGCAGGCGGGTTCTCCTCCCCGCCGGCTGCCACCGGCTGCTCCTTTCGCAGCACCACGGCTCCCAGGGATTATTTTTGCTCCCCAGCTCATTAAGGGGGTTGTTACCAGGCAGATTTCCTCACCCGATTTTCTCCTTCCCAGCCTGCGGCCGGGGGAGGAGGGATGCCGGTTTCCATAGCGATGCGCTTGGCTTTAATCAGTATTTCTTTCCTGGGAGAATTGATTACGAAAGGTGTCACTAAAGAAGTCAGTAAATTGGATTTTTATATATATATATATTTTTTTTTCTTTTTCTCTCCCCTCTATCGGATTATATTAACAGCATCTTTGAGGCACCGTTTGAGATCCGGGGGAAATTACCTCTTGCTTCTCACAGATGTCGGGCTAAAGAACTTAACTGGGAGAATTAGCATCGAAATTGCCTGCGGCTTAATCCTTGTCCGGATGGGCTCGGCCACCACGGGCTGGTGGGGCCGTCTCAGCCGGGATCTGTCCCGTCTCACCTGTCCCCACATCTGGTGGGGTTTTGCGGATATTTGGAGAGCAATTTGTCCCATTCCTGCTCTTTGCGACAGCCCAAAGCTGCTTTCCCTGCAGGGGTCGGCTCCTGCTTGCTCCCCATCCCGTTTGTTATTTAGGGGGTCAGGCTGCCCCGATCTCTCTCAGCTCCTCGTCTTGTTTGCTGTTCCTGTGTGCCCCCCAAATTTATGTCAAATACTCCTCCAAATTTAACCCCAACGTCTCCCAAACTTAAGCCCAAGATCCCCAGATTTAAGCCAAAGATCCTCCAATTTTATACCCAGTATCCTTCAGATTTAAGGCAAAGATCCCCAGATTTGAGCCCCAAGATCCCCCAGATCTAAGCCCAAGATCTCCCAGGTTTAACCCCAAGATCCCCCAGATTTAAGCCCTAGATCCCCATGTTTAAGCCCAATATCCCCCAGATTGAAGCCCAAGACCCCCAGACTGGAGCTCCAGCCCCGTCTGTCACTGTGTCCCAAGGGCAAACCGGCATCTCCGGACTTGTGGGAGAAATCCCCCCGCTCCGAGCAATTTCCCATTTGCTCAGGGGGTGTTTTAGGGCTTTTGCTCCATTTTAATGAATTCCCAGCCTCTCAGAGGCTGTGCCACTGCTGAGGTCTCTGCTGCGAGTCTCCGGCGTGATGACAAGCCCTGGCTTGTTGTGGCTAATTGAGCCGCTTGATTAAGCGCATTTTTCTTCATCCGAAAGGCTGTTTGTTGGTGCCGGCGTTTGTGGGGGGACAATTGCTGATGGTTTGGAGACAGCAGGTGCCTCCGAGGCTGAGCCGGGGATCGGGGATCTGTGCTGGACGGGGCTCAGGGGTTACTTGCTGTGGGATGGGATGGGATGGGGTGGGATAGGATGGGATGGGATTTTAAAGGTTTTAAAGACACATAGATGAGGTTCTTAGGGACATGGTTTAGGGCTAGAGTTCAGTTAATAGTTGGACCCAATGATCTGGAGGGTCCCTTCCAACCAAAATGATTCTATGATCTGCAATGGACTGGGATGGGATGGGATGGGATGGGATGGGATGGGATGGGATGGGATGGGATAGGATGGGATAGGATGGGATGGGGTGGGGTGGGGTGGGGTGGGGTGGATGATGAGTTGGGAGGGGTAGAATGAGACAAATGGATGAATGGGATGGAATCTCTGGATAGGATGGATGGGATGGATAAAATGGGATGGGATGGAGTAGATAGGACCAAGGGGACAGCAGGCACCCCCATTCACAGTCCATCCCCGAGCTGGTTATTCAGCACAACATGGGGCTGACCGGCCCATTGAGCTTCTGGTCTTCTCCAGCGCTCCTCCATGCCTCAGTTTCCCCATTAGACATTCCAGTGGGTTTGGAGCAGTTCCCGAGGGGACAGAGCAGGTCCCGGCGGGATGAATCCTGCTGTACGGGAGCATCGCTGGAGCTGGGCTGCCCTGGGCGGGGTGGGGAATGAGCCGCTTGCTCCGCTTTTCCTCGGCATCAAAACGTTTCCTTGCTGGGAGGCGAGCAAAGTGTCTCGTCTCGGCATTTCTAGGATGTAATCTTGAAGTTAAATAGAGGCAATATTGTTTTCAAGTTAAATAGGTGTAATATTGTATTGGAGTTAAACCAACCTGCTCGTGGGAAATGTGAAATTGGTGATGTTTGCCTGGAAAAACAGAAGAGTTGAAAGCCCTGTGGGGGTACCAAGGGGCTGTGGGTCTCCAGTGGGGACGTGAGGGGCAGCAAGAGCCAAATCCACCCACAACCGGCGGTTTTGGGAGCCGATGGGCTCAGCAGCGGCTCTTGGGGCTTTGTTGGAGCAGGTGATGGAGCAGCCCTGTCCGCGGGGACTCCCGCTGCCATGGCTTTCAGTGTTCTCAGCATCTCAGAGCACTGCAGAGATTTGGGGGTGTCCCCTGTGCTGTGCCTCAGTTTCCCGTCCCTGCAATGAGGCAAAACAAGGAGGGGGCTTGATTTAATCTGCCTGGTGCAAAGGGCACTTTGCAACCCTTCGGCTGCATTTAGGGGAATTATGATTATTAATGGTTATTATTATTGCCGTTAGGCACCCCGAGGCTGCATTCCCCAGCCCCCCTTGCACAGCAGAGGCACCCCCAAGGCTGGATGGAGCCAGGAGCTCAGATCTGGGGTGCAGAGCTCGGGTGCCGGGGTGTCCCAGGGGTGCTGGGGATGGGTGCAGGGGGTGACCCCGCACCCAGGGGTGCTGCCCGGACCAGGGCCGTATCCAGCCCAGGGAGCAGGTTGCCGGCAGCGCGGTCCTGGGGTGCAGCGTCTAGACAAGCGCATCCAGCCGGGGCTGCCGCCGCGTTCCCATGGCAACGCTGCCGGATGCGGCGAAATGAAATAAATAACCGGGAGTGGGGGTGGGAAAAAACGGGCGAGAGGAGGGAAAGCCCATGGGGTGGGTGCTGGGTGGGCGATGGGGAGCCGTGGAGAGGGACCCCGCGCACCCCAAGTCTCTACCTGTGTCCC